>NC_048422.1:10556162-10624983 GCF_013103735.1 Etheostoma cragini
GCAGTTCTGAAGGCAAAAGGGGGTCCAACCCGTTACTAGCATGGGGTACCTAATAAAGTGGCCGGTGAGTGTACATCAATACAACACTTAGTGCTTCTTCCTGCACACTGTGTGTGTGGCGTGTCCGTTTTTATTTTGCCTCCCAAAGACACAAACTATAATATATGGAACATAGACAAGAAGTGACATCGTACTCAAAAGCCATAGTAAAACAGAGAATGAATCAGAATAAAGTTATGTACCCAAAGTGGTAAATTATAGAACAATCATTTAAAAACATCTTAGTAGAAACAATAACCGTATGAATAAACAATACTCAAAAGCCATGGTGTATCAGGACTAAATAAAGACATTGATTACTCTCCTTTTTGTTATGTTTTTTTCTTTTAATGGATATTGTGTATGTATATGGTTTATTTTTTAGTTTTTTTTTGTTTTGTTTTTTTAATTATTTTTCCACTTATTTTCGCACTTTAGACTTTATTCCAATTAATTCTCTATTTTATTTTGGTTTTGAGTGTAATGTCACTTCCTGTCTTTGTACTATATATTTCCTGTTTGGATCTCACTTCTGGTCAGTCACCATGAAGAAGGCCTGTGAGCCGCTCAAGAGTTCCATGGTTTCCATGCTGTTCTGATACTATTGGATTACACCTGCACCAAAAAGGCACTAAAAAAGAAGCGCTCCTTTTCTCTTTTCTTCCCACAAGGTAAACATTGTTATTGTGTGAGAGACCAGTCCAAAAGATATTTCATTTCGTAGATGGATAACCTGAAAGGACAGTCGGAAAGCAAAAATAAACTAAAGATCTTTGATGACAAAAGAACACAAGATCTCAGACGATCCAGTATAAAGGGATACAGGTAGGTAGACTGAAACGAACTTCGGCTGAGAATGTGTCTAGTCGTTGTCTCTTGCTGTCCCCTGTGTTGAGGGATTCCTGGCTCATCTTTTCTAGTTTCTCCAAAAAGTTTAAATGTTCTTGTTGTAGACGACTTTTTGCTATTCCAACAGTTTTGATGTCCCAGCTCCATTTAATATTATAGCTGGTCATTGGAGCTAGTAATCCAAATCCAATCCAAAATTCATTGTGTCACATTATTAGCAGGAAACTGTTTTGTAAAAGAGATTAGCAGTCAGTTCAAGGCCTGGGTGACAGAACTTAGCAGCATGCAGTGCATGCAGGAAATTGGATATGAGATAGATGGGAAGCCCAGTCCTAGACAGACGGCAACCATTCCTTTCAAAACCTGTCAGTGACCAGTCGACACAGGGACCCTGAGAAGATTTGATTCTCTAATATGAATTTAAACTGATTTTAATATGATGCATGTGGCATTTTCCCTAGGTTACTGAGGTATTGTGTGGCTGCAGAGAAAGGTGGCTGTTTGGATATCTGCACATTAGTTTAAATGTCAAACTACAGTTTTTGCTGTGCCTAGTGATTGTAGACACCTGCAGTCACAATCAGACTGTGAGATGATGCATTTTATCTATAGATATTGCCTGAATTAAGGGTGGAAATGCTAATTAGACATGGTCATGCTTTAAACCCATTTCCTTGACTTTTACTTCTGATTTCGTATAGATGGCAGGTTGAGTGTGTATTTTGAAGGTTTTAAAAGTCTGTTTTGAAAATGTCCAAGTGGTCTTTATCACCTGGTTAAATTAATTTATTGACTCCATCTTGCATGCTGCCAGGAATTGATTTAGCCTTAGAAATATTTTAATTGGAAACTTCACCTCTGTTAATGCTGCAAAGAGTAAGTTATATGAGGATAAAAAGGCACTCCGGTTAATTGGAAATTAATCAGTAGAACATGGTTAGAATAAAATAGTTGCCTGTGTCCCTGTCTGTTAGTCTTAGCCTGTCTCAGTGCTGTAATTCTTAATTGAGCCTATTATAATTTGAGGCAATAGGATGTACAGCAGTCTTAAAGACCTCATACTATGCTAACTTTCAGGTTCATAATTGTATTGGGAGGGCGTACAAGAATAGGATTACATGGTTTAAATAATAAAAAAAAAAACAGTTTTATTGTGCTGCACATTACTGCAGCTCCTCTTCACCCTGTGTGTTGAGCTCTCAGTTTTAGCTACAAAGTAAGGCATCTTACTTCCATTCCATCTTTGATTGGAGGTGCACATGCTCAGTGGCTAGGTCAGCCAGTCAGAAGCAGAGTATGGCGGGTCTTGACAAGCAAGCTAGTGTCATCCAAAACAAAACCCGCTTCAGCATGGCTTTTGCTCAGCCATGCATGTTCAAACCCGAGTCTGGTCCTGAAACGCAGGCAGAACATCCCGAACCAGCTTCGCAACCAGACTTAAGCAAGCAGTTTTAAAGTGGTAAGGCGAGCATTATAATCTGTGTTGCAAAATGATGAGCGTTTGTTACAGAAAGGCTGGACTACAATAGAGCTGTTTCTAGCAGTTTGTGTTTTCTGTGGTAGATGGTATCTCCCTTTGGGGTGGACTTCGGGCTTTTCACTTCGTAAACCTATTACATGATATATAACACAACGTATGAGTGAAAAGCCGAAAAACATAATGTGAGCATAAATATTGTTGACGTTTTGACAGATCTTAAATTCAATTCAATTTGAGAATTACTCTATTTAATAACTCCTATGAGACACACACATGTGTCGATTTTGCAGAAGTCAGAGAATGGGGGTAAGCAAGGTGTGCAAACTGCAACAACAAAATAATTATAAACTATTTTTTGTGCTTTTAATGTTATTAAATATACAAGATTCTCAAAGAAATATTTGCTAAATGTGTCAAATATAATAAACAAACTGTAAATTGATCGATTGTGAAAACTAAGTTTGATTTATTGTACCGCATAATAACTTCTCTTGGTTTGTAGAATTAATAATGATTTAACTTTAAGTTTTATTGTTAACTGTTAAAATACATTCACTCAACACTTCTTTGTCTTTACCACTACTGGGATTTTAAAAATTGGTCAATGACCTTGAATAAATTTCTAGATCCTAAGTTGGTCAAATGAGGACATATAATGTATATTTTGGGGATTGTGCGTTTAGACGGGTTTTGGTTCGGTAAATTACGTTCTAATTATAATTGTTTGCTTAGTGCGTTTTAGGACCTTAATGAGGTGTTCCACATAATAAGCAGCTGTGTCAACAGAGATGCAACACTCTGCTTCCAGCAATGCATCCTGTATGGTGAATGGCTGATCAGTAGCTGTGACCAGCTAGTTTGGCTTTAAGGTCCTTGCCTTGAAGCTGGCTCAGAAGTTGTATGGTCATTTAAACAGGACAATAAAACGTATCTGTAGCACTTCAGAAAGTGTTTGTTTGTCTTCATTCTGTATCACCTGCATCTGAATTTTTATTTGATTACGCTTATAATAATAATGTTATATTTTCTAAAAAAAAAAAAAAGGAGGCAGTTGAGCTCCCCTTTGTACTGGCACAGCAGAGATGGGAGTTGATGGAGAGACTGCGCTGAAAGGAATCCTTTGTGTTAGAGACTTTGAGCTAAACTTCACACTGCAGTAGAGCTTCTGGAGTTGTATCAAAGGGATAGGCAAACAAACAAAATTCCTAATTAGTTGCATAATACGTCAATCGATTTAAGTGTTGTAAATCCCGTCGGGGCAGGCCTACTCCTCAGCAGCAATTACACACCTGCAGTGAAATGGCAGTGTGGTGTGTTTCAAAACCTAGTCCAATTCCAAAGTAGACATCTTGTCTTTACAGTATATGCATCACAAGCTTTATGTGGGCACAGCTCTTTTAAAGCAGGCTATTTTCTCAACAGGTTTCCTTCTCAGATCTCAGTGAATGTGAATTGGTATTGTGGTCAGTTAAACCACAGGTTGGTTGTGGTTGAGAATATTTTGAAAAGCATCTCGGCTGAGAGATCAGTGTGTGATTTGAATATGCCGTTAGTGAGACTGCAAATTGCGCGCACATTGTATCAATTCAATGAGAGTTCTATTTAATTATCCACTTAAGTGCCCACTTTTTAACAAAAACAAAGAGAGGCTAATCAACTCAATTTTACTGACATACTTTCTGCTAAAAACCTGTCGTACACAGGCACACATAACACGCTTTAGCACCCTTTGCCATGTCACACTGTGAATACTAGTGCTTTCACTACAAAGTCACAGCAAGGAATTGCCCTGCTGTGTGTCAAAAGCCAACCGCCCCCACCCTCAACCAAGCAGTATTATTGTCGCTGCGCATTGTAGGGGTTGGATTCAGCTTTTAGTTCATTTTTTGTGCCGCTGCAGTTTTGTACACTCTTAATAATCATCTTACTATTTTAATATGACGGATGTTAACCTCACTGTTTCATGGTTTACTCTTTTGTCAGCTGAAGCCCACCTTAACTCCCCCTAAACCCTTTTCAAAATGGATTTAACATATGTATGTGTTTGTTTTTCCTGTGGCATACATGACTCAGGTGGTTCATACCATTTCCGATAAGAAGATGAAAGAAGTTACCTGCTCTTTTAAATATACAGTGATAAAAGATCCAGCTTTTCTATGTAGTAATTTGTTATCCGACCAATCAAAACCATTTACTTCACTGGGTGTAGAGGAGTGTGGTCATTTTTAGAAGCTCAAAGGTGGCATAGCTTTTCCTTTGAGAAATCTACCATGGGTTATTTGTGTTTAGGACTAATTGGATGCTAATATTTCAATAATTATTATATGTTTCTAAAATAGGCCTGTTTGGAAAAGAAGTATGGCGCGGTAAGTTAGTCCCAGAAGACCGCAGCAAGCTGGGTCTGAGTGTTTACTCCGATCAGTGTTGATGCAGAATTCTGTGAAGGTCTAGTTTTACACAAGCCACCAGGGACAGGAGCCATAGCATGAAAACTGGATACTCTTAGCCTTAAAACATCATTTATTCATGCCATTCTCTTGATCTTATAAAGTTCAAGCAAGTTTTTATAAATAATGATTGGTGATGATGAGTTGATAAATAAATGATTGCCTTGCAAAGAAACAAATTTCAAACCAAAAGGGTTGTGGTATTTGGAGCTTTAAAGACCTGAGGTGCTGTTCTCTACGCTAAACTTATGTTTTATCTTGCTGAAAATATATATTTTACTACACATTGAACTGTAAGAGTCTTCCACTTTGATGTGACAACCAAACACTTTCAACAGAGTGGTCCTTAAATTGTTCCAAACATAGTTTGGAGGAAAGTTATGTGGAGTGAGATAGTGAGCCAGCCATCGAAGCAGACGAAAAACACCTCAGTTAAGTATCTGCATGTTGGAATTAAAGCTGTGCTGTGAAATTGAATTCATCGACAACATTTTAACCAAGCATGCAGGGAACAATCTCATATGGCTCCGCTGGGAACCGCTGTGTGAAATAAGTGTAACTGTGTAAATAAGAAATTCCCTCATTGTTACTAGCGGATGAACTATTTCCTCTCAGCTTGCAATGTGCTCAAATACAAAAACCCACCTTGATTTTGATCAAAACTGATGCCCTTTTAAATGTGAAACAAACAACTTTAAGATATTCCCTTTTATGAACAAGGATTTTGGTTTTTAACTTCTTTTTTTTTACTTTGTAGAGACCGTGGGAGTTATCAAACTGAATGAATCTCGCCTGCACATACAGTTTATACACAAAACTCCTTTGTGTTGTAAGTAAGCCATCTGCTGAAAAAGTTATTGTATTGTATTCATTACCATGATTATCGTACTGTTCGGTTCAAAAACATCCAAAACACCTAAGTACGAAGATATGGCGGACCAGAAGCTTTTATTTTGAAAAGTCAAAGCTCGGGCATGGCACCATCCGGTAGGGCATGATACTGGCGCATATACTGTATGTTACTATATTTTATTATATCATATTAATAATGACATTAATTTAATGGACAGTCTATGGACGAGAGGTGTGAGACGGTAGGTCTCCAGGCTGCAGCCATACCCGTCTAAAAAAAGGCCGAGCTCTCGCGCTCTCGCTCTCTCGCTCTCGCGCTCTCGCTCTCGCGCTCTCGCTCTCGCTCTCGCTCTCGCTCTCTCTCGCTCTGTGGGTTGAAAATTAAGCTGTTCCACTTAGCGCTCCCCTAGAGGCCTGGAGAACTTCCGTTGTGTAATCTGGAAAATTCGTATTTTTTGTTTGCTTTTTTTTTTGGTTTGGTTTGTCTTGTTTTTGTTTTTTGCATGGCTTCTTTTTGGGGGATTGTGTGCTTTTCTTTTTTTATTGTTTCAGTATTTGCAGCGTGTTTATGTATTTGCTTATGTTGTGTGCTTTTGCAGCTCGTTTGCTGAATACTGTGCGTTGTCAAACTACTGAAGTTTTTTTAATTTTTTTATTTGCTTGTGTTTTCTCTTTTTGCATGTGTTTTTGTGCAAGTTGCATGGTATTTGCCCCTGTTGGCCACCGTACAAAACTACATAAGGATCAACGAAAATAGCCTCTATGGCAATTAGTTCTTTGATGGAAATAAAAAATATAATTATGTTACTCTCAGTGTCCACACATTGTTAGAGCATTGTCTGAAAGCAAGCTTGGTCCTTCACAGTTGTGGTAAAAGTATGCACAATTGGCGCATTTATAGCAAAATGTGCTTGGCCAGGAGCAGCAGTGCGTGATTCAGCATTGGTGTAGCAGGGAGCATGGAGGAGGGAGTAAATGGACCGCTTTGGTGTGAGACCGGCTGTGATTGGTGTGTCACTGATAGAAATGATAATTCAATCTGCATTATGACTTCCGTGTCCTGCGAGATTTAACACAGTGCTCAACTTCACTCCACCCTTTGGGTAAAATTCACATTCAGAGCAACACCATTAACTTTGCCAGTTGCTGCGATAAAGTGCAAGTCTCTCTTAGGGTGGCCCGACGTGCTGTGTTCAGGCTGCCTTTGAAGCTGGTATAATAGTGTAGTACTTCTCCACACACACTCAAACAAACAGCAGTTGGTCTCACCAGTGCACACACCAGACCTGATTGATCTCCTCGCTGGGCCGGCCACCACTAATCTTTCTGTAGTGGGGGAGTTCCCTCCACAGCAAGCCTTGATCATTCATCGTTAAAGGGGCAGACAAAATCAGGTACACAGCTTTAAGGAAAACCTGTGAAATCTCGTGGAAATTACAAACACGGCTACAAGAGATGAGTTATATTGGGTTGAGTGCTAAAGAGCGAGCAGCTATGTAAGCACAGTGCAATCAATCAATGCAGAATGAAAAGGGTAACAGCTCTTAACAGGTCATATTAATCAGTGTCATTAGGGTGGTCCATGCTTGTATATCTTAAATGTTTTCAACCGAGCCGCTCAGAAGTGTGTTTTTCATGTGGCAAGCAAGCAACCAATATGGCCTAAATAAAGAATTTGCTGCACTAAAAAAAACTCCCCTCACTATAAATATACTGAATATTTTACCAGACATTTAAGTGTAACCTTACACTTGGAGGAAAACTGTTAACTAGGTGGTCCTTGAACCATTCCAAACACGTTTTGTCACAAATTATGTGGAGTAAGATAATGAGCTAACACCTTTGTGGCTCAGGTGCAGGAAATAGCATATTGATGCAACACAAGTATTCGCTCTCTGAAATTAAAGCTCTGCTAGGAAAGTCTTAATTGACATTTTAATCAAGCAAGCACTCCTCAGGAAACAGTCTTTTCGCTTTAATATAAACAACCACTGTCTGAAATGCAAACAATATATAATTTGCTAATTTTGACTAACGCAGTTAACTATTGCCTAGAGGTTTGCAATTTGTTCAGATACAAAATCTAACGTACCATTTCTCAAGGTTTGTCTTTCTAGATCATGACTTTTCCGTTCTCAGCCCCTCAGCAGTGTATGTTCGGGTTGGGAGCCAAGAGCACTTGGTCTGCAGGTATTCCTACACAAGGATTGCAGTTATCTGGTTTTTGCAGACACGTTTTAAGTGGCAAGCAAGCCACTGACATGGCCTATGCGAAGGCGCTTCAATGGTGTGTTGTGATAGAAGCTTTGCTTAACTGTTGCTGGCAATGCAGTTTGCCGGTAGGTGACCAAGCAAACTAAGTACAATGAAACCGCTGATAAAATGAGGTGAATTTCATGGACAATTCTCCATGCGAGTTGCAAGTGAGTGAATAAGCAAAGTCAGTGGGCAGCATATTCTCCAGGATAAGTCTAATGCACACATACTCATACATAATTGTGTATTAATCGTACTAAAATAGAATGTAAAGAAAAAATCCCTTCTGTATTGTGTATACTCAAAGAATGAATCATGTATTTGTCATAAATGTATTACATCTCTGTTGCATCCATCTCAAATTGTTGGCAGTGAATCATTAGCTGTGTTTTCATTGTGATATTTTAGAGAAAACATTATCCTGGCTATAATAATTTCCCTCAAAGTGCATTAAGATAATGGGTTGAGCCAAATTACAGTACTTTTGATCCGGTTGCCATCAATGTCAAATGGAAATGATTTGCCATTCTGTGATGTGTTTGCATTCATTCATTATCTGCAACTGCAGGCATGGATCACAATGGCAGCAGGCTGTGCAAAGTGGCCGAGATGCCCTTCTCCCTTTCCACTATTCCCTTCACCCTCTGGAAGTTCTTGCGGCACTCTCAAGTAAGACAGGGTATGTAATCCCTCTAGCATTTCAAGGCCTTTCCCAGGGTCTTCTTCTAGTTGGACAACCCCAGGAGACCTGCCGAAGGAGGCATCCAGGAGGCGTCCTGATTGGATAAACTGAAACAGACTTGATGTTTCTGTCATAACTTAAAAATGATCAACCTCCTACATGTCGGACAGCTTTACTATTAGAAAAAAATAAATGAAGTCATAAGTGAGAAAAAAACCACTTACTAACATTGGGGTTGTGGCTCAGGTGGAAGAGCAGTCACCTACCAATTTTACAGTTGGTGTCAGTGTCCTCATAAGACACTGAACCCCGAAATGCTCCTGATGCTGCGCCATTAGTGTGTGAATGTGTATCTGATGAGCAGGCCGGCTGCAAGCTGTAGCTGTCCTGGCTCCACTGTGGTGTCAGTTTACCTGTTTCTATATAGTCATTACTAAGGCCATAACAACGGCAAATTGTTTTTTTTTATAGAAGAAATACATTTTGGAATTATATGTGGATTAACACAACTTTTATGTCTTTCTGTCACATCTACTGCGGTCAGATTTGCTGTGTTCCCTTAGAAGGAATCACTTCACATGGCTAGGCACTTATTATGACATTTTGAACATGTTTAGAGGCTAAAAACACGTTTAAAACTTGCCCTGTTAAAGCCTTTGGGTGCTAACTCTAGCAGGGGGATAACACGGAGTATATAACACCATTTGCTTTTGTTTTTCTTGCTAACGACAGCACTCCAAATTTCCAAATTTCCATTTTTAATGATCTTTTGATCAAGAGAATACATTTTCAGTTACCAATGTTTTCTTCATTACATCTCTTGACAATGTCATTTGAACAAATACTTGGGTATTTAATGAGAACCAGATTTCCATAGATCGTTCTGCATGATTGCATTCAGTCATGGACTTATGGTACAGACTGGAACACACATTAGTCGCTCAAAATAATTGGATAATGAACTCACAATTGGTAGTTTTTACAGATTTTGGTACTTTTGAAGTGGGCCTGTTGCAATTGAATGTGGAACAGATGTAGTTGTATACAAAGGCAGAGATTTCAGTCCCCCTCTGAAAAAAAACAGCGTGCATTAGAAAAGAAAAACTGCCCAGGATGGAAAAGTTGGGCCCTGCCCCACACCCATTTCAATAATTTCTCTTTGTAAAGATGGTTTCCATTATTGGTTCAAACATCCATTCACATCTTAATTGCAACTGTGCCAAAGCATTATCTGCACCGATTGTCAAAGACAAGATCAGCCCATCACCTGGGTATAATTCCTAGTCATCGTACCCCAGATTTTCCGAGCCATAATTTGGTAATTTTTCCCTTGCCTGTAAATGAAAGTGTCCCCGACTGTGATATTTTCAGAAAGCGGGGCCACTATGACAATGACTGGTTCTCATTAATCATGATACAGGACAAACAGAGCAGCAACAAAAGAAGAAGGTGAAAGGAGAAGCCCCAGAGTGAAAACTAATTTTACTGATTAGATGCCCCTCAGAAAGGCATTTATCGTATCAGCAATAGTACCCTGGTGTTACTTGGTAATGGAGTGAAACCGAAATGTGTGACATTTTCAATCACTATTCACGTTTTTTTTCTTTCGCTTGGTCCTTCAGACCAATCTTAAAATAACTTGTATTTTAAATAAACTTTTCATTCTCTTTTCATTTTCAGCAGGTCAGTTTATTTCCTACAATCGTAAAAATATTTTGTTTTCTGCAAATACTCAGACCAACATCTACATCTCACACGGCACAATCAGGTTGCAGGGAAAGTTTCTGTATGACCATATTAATGAACTAAAATCATTGTCTTTCAAAGGAACCTTTGTGATATATCATGGCAATCTCCACATTGCATATTCTGTTATTGTCAACAAGGACAGTCTTGTTGGTTTGCTCTGAGGATTATTGTTGGAAGCCAAAAACTTTACCATGTAGTTACTCAGTTTTCATGATGTACGCACTCAGTCTGGACTAATGGGCTAGTGTTTGGATTATTGGCTAACTGATGATGAAATGATTGGAGGTCAGATAGTTTGACCTTATGGTGTAGTGTCTTTAGCCTGATGCCAAAGCTCACGAGTAGCCCCAATCTTGCTTTTGTGAATTTTTCTGTCTATCATTCATCTTTGGAAATGAATTCCCTTGGCTTATTCCCTACACAGGTTACTGCTTGTGAAGTGCTGCGTCATGTAACTACATGGGGAGGTTTATGTACTACAAAGCCTTCCCCAAACTGACAAAGCCCCGTTGTGAAAAAGTGGGTTTGCTCACCACTTGTCCCATACAGTTCATAAGCTATAGTAAGTAGACACACAGTCGTACGTTAGTTTCAGTTCCATTTTATTAGGTCACAAGTTTAAACATGGTTTAATGGTTTTCCTGTGTTAATACTTACAATTGTTTGTTCCTTTGTTCAGTTCCACCATGCAGGACTATTGATGGGGGAGGGGCCAGCCCAGGCATTTCCTGTTTTATAGAAATAGGGTGGTCATGGATGACATCACTGGGCCAAACCAAGTAGAGGGTTTTCTTTCTTTATAGGAATGTTAATTTTGGTTGTTTTGGGTTATTAAATAAAAATGTGTGAATAACCCTGACCTCTTTTGTCGTAAGTGGGAGAGGAGTGAACTGGTAACTAGGTTCCATATGTTAAGAGATGTCTAAGTCGTAATGTTATGGAGTAGGGTCAACCTGCATTAGAATGGGATGGGGTGAAGCGATTGGGTGGACCACCCTATATAAACAGCGGGATTTGCGTTCTGAGAAAAAGAAAAAGAAAAGGTAAGGCTGTTTTGCTAGGAACACGTCCCTTTTGTTAGCGTTGCTACTAGTTAAATGTTATTTTCCTCAAGTTTTTATTTTTTTGATTGTTTAATTATCTGTGAACTGCAGACCACTCTAAATGAAATAATCACCTCTGGAAACATACAACGTTTGAGTCTGCCAGCCTACCACCTTCCTAGCCACTCTGGCCAGGCAACACCACGCCCGTTCCTTCAGTGAGTTTCTCAGTAACACCTAAAGCTATAATGGAGCCAAAAGTGCACACAAAATTATCCGGATGACCCGCGCTGCTTCCGCACCGTACGGCCCGTAGATCAGGCGCGCTAGAGACCTTCACTGGCTGATCAGGCAACTACTGGTCTAGCTAACGCTTACTTGAATGTGGATTTAATAATAATTAGTCGTGTGTCTCTTCTTGACTTTACAAATTTTATTTGACCAAATGTATTTAATTCTGATAGTGAAAAATAAAATATAAAGATTTACACAGGGTATGTCTCTTTCCCCGTGTAAGACTACAGGGCCCACTACTTTGGGCCCCACGGCATCACGTTACAGACAGAGAGTCGGAATTACACTGCCTGGTTGCTACAATCAAATTACTTCTGAGCCCGTCGCACTTCCTGGGCAGATGTCTCCTTATAGTCTTCATCACAGTGTTTGTGGAGGAGCAGTAACTAGTGTGAATTGAACATAGTCTGCAGGTCTTGATTATCAGTTATTGTCTAAAATTGACCTCTAGTGTTGCTTATACTGTTGTTGCTGGTCCTGTTGTTCCAGAAAGAAGTAGAGTGCAAGTTTGACATAAGACCACAGGCTAAGATTTCCACATTTTAAGAATTAATAGTCATTTTTTGGTTCCCCATTTCATTTGAGTTGACCAGAGAACACAAATTTGTTACTGATCACCTTTAAAAGAAAAGAGAGAAAAATCAGAAATTAGAACCAATGAGCAGGGCAAAAGAGAAAGAAAATGAGTCATAATTTCTATTTAGCATAATGATTGTCATAAGAAGGCTTCCCCTGGGGCTCTGACATAAAAAGGCATTTAAATAGATTGACTTAAATGAGCAGTGTTCAGTAGAGTGCAGGCACAGAGAAATTAAGCCTTCAGAAGATGGAAGTAGACGAATTAGATGAGAAATGTGACAGTAGAGAATAACGTATGCCCCCTTGTACATAACTGCAGGACAGTTTCTCACTAAGGTGTGTTGGTCAACATAAAGTCAAAGTCAGAAATGTACAGTACATGGAATGAAGATTCTTAACGTGGGTTCAAACCAAATGTGGAGCAGATTTTCTGTGTGGCATGAGTGCATACAAAGTCAATGCAAAGTTGCCAAATCACAAAAATATGTGTCTGTGCGGGATGAAACCTTTCAACTTGAGCAAAAAGATTTCTGTGACACTTTGTCACAACTTTGTTCCATTTCATAAACTGTACTCCCTAATAAATTCTTAGTCTTCAAATGGATGTTCTTGGCTTTTCCATTTTCTCTAAAGCTTGTTTTTGTTCTGATTGATTATAAAGTTGACATCATAGAAGACAAGCATAGGTTGAGTAACAACTGAAAGACGGTCCTCTCAAGAAAATGTATATTTACGTTCAAGTGACAAATCTCTCCCATAGGATTTATAAGTGTTGTTCATCTGGAGAAAAAGAGGAATGTTGTTACAAAATCCATGAAGTGAGGAGCTCATAGTGGTTATAAGGGTCAACAGAATGTCAGAACAACTCGGAACAACTCGAAAGACTGCTGTCAGTTTTGTGCCTAAAACTAAGCAAACCCAACCGTAGAAGCATTAGATATGATGTGTCATTCTAAAGGGCAGTTAGTTTTAGAAATTTGGCAAACTCTGTCAAGAGACTCTGTTAACGATTCCGAGCTAGCTTGGAAACTAATAGTATATGGACAAATATTCACAAGAGAGCTTTATTTCTATTTATTATCTGATGTCTCTGACTGCCTTTTGGAGATTGCTTAATGTAGAGAGTTGCAGAGAGCAAGAACTCATTTGTCTTTCCCTTGTGTACTTTTTGCTGTGTCAATGTCCTTAGAAGCAGCTGTTCTCTTGTCATTTAGCATGTATTCCCTCCCTTCCTGTGTGACCTAGTTTGACTGTATCATCCTTTCCTCTGACTTTACTATCTTATTATACACTTATTATAAGATAAGTGCCTGATAATAGTGCCTCTTCCATCTCTATAACGTTCCCAGTTCCCTCTATTTTTCCAACAGGAAACCATGCACACATACCGTACCTCCTACAAAGAATTGCATCATGGCCAAAGCCCCAATTCAACTTTAAGATTAGAAATGGGTTGTGAAGACTGTTGCAGCACATACACTTACAGATTAAAGTTAAAAAGCAGAACCTACAACAGCTATATCAGACTCTGTGGTGTCTTTTCCTCTTACCACACTTACAACCATGCAAACATATCCGGCCAAGTTGTTAACAAAATAAAATTCTTAAATAAAATGTGTAAAATGGAGCTTGCATGAGAAAGGAAACATCAAGGGCATCATAACCCAACAATATGTGGATAGGTTTGCTAAATCACAAGTTACTCTTTCTTTCTTTTTCCTCATCTGTTTTCTGTATCTGGATGATTTACTGTCCACAGCATTAAGAATTAGTTTTTATGAGTGTATCACAAGCTAATAAAAGCCCGCCAGAGAGGAGAAAAAAAACTTTAAAAATCTCCATGCCTCTTTTAGATTACAGTTTTATGACTTTCTTTTTACTCACTCATTCATTCTTTCTCTTGTATGGGCTTTTCTGTGGTAATGAAATGGAACAAAACTTATAAATGACATGAGCAATGGACATGGCTTGCCAGAAACAAGGTTATGGGAGGCTGTTTGGTGCACTAATTCCCGGCCACAGCCTCTTAATTAGTTTATTCGTTTCTAAATGCAGACAGAAGATTTCTCTCTCTCCTAACTTACTTCTCTGACCTAAATGGAATAAATTGGACTGGGATTAGTTCTCGGCACAACACTCAGTGTGTGATTGGTGAAAAATGATTCCTCCCACAGGACATCGTGTAAGCCAAGATATAAAAAGCCTAAGGGAAATGAGCCATCCAAGGTTTAAAACTTGCAATTGTTCTGAATAACCCCATATTACTATCATTTTCAGGACAAAGGTTGACCTGACCATTATCACATTGTTTAATTTTTTTAACCCTCTGTGCCTTTATTATTATTTACACACCTTATTTTAAATACAAGGCAAGTCCACTCCTAGGTGTTGGTTTATTTATTTTTCTAACAATGCACAGAGAAACATACCAGCAGATGAGATAGACTGGACCACTGTTGCTATGGTGCTGAAACAGGTGTAATGAAAAATAGGGTTTAGAGTGCAGGTACTGTATATGTATTTTGTCATGTTTTATTAGAAGTAAACCTCAAAGCAATAGTGTACATTTTACTTTCTTAAATGGTTTTCTCCAAAGAGATGGGGATGTAATTCAAATGCAAATGAAATGCAAATACATGTAGGTGCCCTGTGGAAAGAAATGGATGAGAGGATCCATTTTAAAAGGAATAGGTTGTTTATGTGCATATGTGTGGGTTTCCTTTGTTTAAATGCTCATTGTATGCAGGCACAGTAAATTGAATACGGTTGATTTGATAGAGCTGATGTAATATGGTTGTTGCCTTTTGTTGTATTGTAATTGGACATTGCCAGCACACCTACAATAAGGGCTGCATTTACCTAGCTCTCACAAAAGATCACAGTGGAAATGTGTTTTGGCGTTATGGTGTTGCATGTTTAAATGCAATTTGTATATAAAAACAAACTTTAGATGTACATGCTTTTGTAAAATCTTTACATTAATTAGTAAAAAAAGACTCATAACTCTACTTGAAATAACTGTCCATGTCTTCTG
Source organism: Etheostoma cragini (assembly GCF_013103735.1). Taxonomy (NCBI): domain Eukaryota; kingdom Metazoa; phylum Chordata; class Actinopteri; order Perciformes; family Percidae; genus Etheostoma; species Etheostoma cragini. Next base: position 10,571,467 of record NC_048422.1, read on the forward strand.
ATATAATACTGGACATTTTTACTGACAGCAGTTCAGCCCACAACTGGAGGGTCACACAGTTCACAAATCCCTTTATATGCTAATAAGTAGCCTAAACCAGAACCATCATACTATTTTTCCTGGATGCAGATCTCCAAGAATCATTTTTCAACAAACATCCCTTCCTATGAGCCCCAAACAATCATGGGTTTATTGTCATTGCTCATCAAAATAGGGAAGTTGAGGGGCAGTGTTTAGCTCAGACGTGTTTGAAAGTAAACCCCTGGACTGATCAAAGTAATGCTCAATGAGAGTTTGCATTGTTTACTTGAAGTCATAACTCTGAACTCTACACGGTATATCTTCTGGCTAGCTGTGGCAGCACCTAGTGTAGCTTTTAGAGAGAAAAATCATGTAACATAATTCAACTTTACATGTTTTTTTTTCGTCTAAGAATCTGCAAAAGAACATTGCATGTGCCAATGTATTTGAGTTCTTGGAGATGAACAGCAATATTGCGTAATGGAGCAAGATCAGTTATAGAGTAAAGAGTCAGATCCTGAAAGTAAACACAACACATCACACTTCTCAGATTTTTTTCAGTATGTACAGTATTTGACATAGAATGTGATTACTGGGGGAGTTAATTGTCATGCATCTGACATTAGTCCCAGGCAACACATCCTCATACCTAAACAAAAGATTAGGTTATTTGTCAATGACACTCACGACATTTGACCAATCTATTTACTGCCGCGCAGTGGCCTTTTAAAACGTGAAACGTGACTGCAGTGGAATATATAATCATGTTATCGTTCTATTTAATGTAATGGGTGCAGTTTTAAATAAGAAGTTTAAGTTGTGAAACTGAAGTTTTTAGGCAACAAAAACACTTACGGTTAGTAAAACATCATGGATTGGCTTAAAAATAAATCCTGTAAAAACTACTAAACTGAGGATGTAATAATACGTAATGGACATCATTGCATAAACTAAGGTCTGTAAAACTCAACAAAATTTCAATAAGTGACACTGACTTATGGTTTTACATGGGACTGTAAGTCTGGTGAAAGTCCTGTGATTGTTGAGGTTGTCAAACCAATCATCAGAGCCAAGGGAGGTATAATAATCTGTCTGTTTGTACTAGTGTAATTAAACTTATCTGTGTGTTTATTGTTTGGCTCTAGTTGTAACTACTCCTGACATCCATGGGGCCTGCTCATACTGTAGAGGGGGCATGTGGCGCCATGTGTCCTAGTATTTCCTGTAGTTTAGCTCGGATGTGAACAGTGTTGCTGCTTAATTGACTGGGCTCTGTGTTTGTTGTGCTCTGTTACAGACAGTGAGGCCCCGTCCTTTGGGAGGAATGTCATTGCTGCACAGACAGTGTTTTCACCAAAGGCTCAAAGCATTGGCAGCCTGCTTTAACATCTTGACACAACTCAGCCAGCTAATGAACAGCATTAGAGACCCATGGGCCAGCACATACAAATGCATGGACAAACACACACATAGGCACCAGAGAAAACTTTCTCTCCTCTTTACATCTTACTCAATTCCAGTAGAAGCTGTTTGTGAATAACGTTGTTTACTTTGCTCTAGTCTTTATCCACGACGTTCCACTTCCTGGATTGCTGTTGTTCTCCCATTATCTTTTGCTTTCTTTGTGATGTAAATTCAAACTCCGGTCGATTTATGAGGACTGTAATTAACTGCTCCTCAGATCTCTGCAGGGTAAATCCAGACAGCCAGCTAGACTATCTGTCCAATCAGTTTTCTGTTGCACGACGAATACAGCCTTTGAACGTACACGTTCCACCAAAAACAAGTTCCTTTACGAGGTTTTTCTGCAGCTGAACCGGGGCTCCACTCAGAGCTTAGAGACAATTGTGATTGGTTTTAATGCCAGTAAAACAAGAGCATGGTTTTCTCCCATCCAGGATTGCTGTGTGGACTAGCCAGCCTCTCTTCTGCAGCCCAGGAGGAAGGTCTGGTAATGTGAAGCTATCTTTGCTCTCAATCAGATTGTGTTTTTTCATTGCACTTTTTCTTTTTTGTCCAACTGTAAATTAAATTAAAGCATGAAAGAATTGGGGCTACATTAATTGTCTGATAGATAACTAAGTGCTACGCAAGAGGAGTTATTCTTTTGGATTCATTAAACAGACATAGAACATCAGATTCTTTTCCCTTTTCAACACAAATTGCAATGACTTAAGCTCTGTTTTATTGAACTATCCCTGTTCTACGTGTTTATTCTTCTCATTTGCTCTCATTTTCCCATTAAGCTTCCATCATTTTGGTCAACTACACACACAGTTTGTCAGGTTTATCAGTTGCTCAGGTGGGCACGGCCATAAACCTCTCATCCAGTGACCCCAATCAGCCTGTTATGTGGAGCTGAGAAGAGGTTGAGTCCTAAATGACAGATTCATTTGCAGAACTGAAATATACTTCATTACTATGTTAACAGGGAGATAAACACTCTTTCAATCACTTCCCTGTGTCACCCTTTCACCACCTCTTCTGGTAAAGGTCTGTTCCAAAAGCTAGATGGCCTATCATCATCTCTATTTGTCTCTAGAGTTCATTGAGCTACTTTGTCAAATGTTACGTACAAGTTGTCACTGAACTCCTTATGTATATAACCTGCAGAGTTAAGTATGGGATTTTCTTTTGCTACACAGCATTGACAGCATTTATTTTGATGATAGGTAATTGCCTGAGAGTGGAGTGGAGCTTTTTTTGAAACAACTTACTCTGAGAGAACTTGTAAATGGCTGAATGTCACCATTAATACCAGGCAAGTACTAAACACTACTACCCCACACAGATGCTGCTGACGCTTGTTTACAGCCATCTAAATCTCTTTCCTTGTAGTAGTATAGGACAAATATGATGAATGTAGCCAAATGGATACAAAGCAATGTCTGTCAGCTCCTGTGGACCATAAAACATTTTCACCTCTAAAAATACACGTTCTATGGGTTGTTTCCTAAGTTGCTTGACAGATTGCAAAGAAGGTGTTTACACCCACAGAAATCAGAAATGTATGGAGGTATCAAACTGGTAACAGAACAACATTTGGTAAACCTTTGTTAAATTATTCTGTCTTTCCCAAAATGTCTAACTACAGTATTTCTATGAAGGCAATGGTCTTCAACTAGACATTGGTGCAGGTTATTTTTTTATTTTTGTCAAGTTGAAATTAACTGGATTTATTCAAACTTTTTGTTTCAAAACTTTTTGGATACTTTAAAAACGTTGCACCCCATGTGGTGAAGTTGAACATTGAAATTATTATTGCTTCAGCTCATTATTTTGATTAAAAAAATATAAGCATTCAGAGTTTACTACCATTATGCCACCTTGATTGATTATAGGGTCAGTGGATAATTCTGAGATGCAAGTCATTAAGCAGCTCCATATTAACAGAGCCTGTCAAACGCAGCTAATTAAGCAGTATTAAAATGGAGACGACAGTGCTTGGCAAGACATCACCAATTTGACTCTCTTTGGATTTTTCTGCTCTTGGCAGATATTGTGTGCGCATGAGAGAGAAAGACAGCATACTCAATAACCCATGGAGTCTGTTCATTTATGTTTATGACTATAAACTATATATATAACTATATATGTATGTATGATAACTTAATACATCTTTACACATGCAGCTTTTTATAATAACACTGTATTTCTGCATAAAGCAGTGTTCTGTCAAGCAGGCAGTCAATGTCAGACATTGTGCATGCTAATTACTAGTTAAAACATACACACATATGCCAGAACAGATTTTTGCAGACCTCCCTACAACAAGCCTACGTTTTGGTAGTTTATTGGTATAATCCTAAATCCACAGTGGTGGAAAAGGATCCGTCACCGCCAAATATGACAGCTACAGTATTTTGGAAAATGTCATTAAAAGTGCCTACCCATGTGAAGTGATTACTTACGAGTGAACACAGTGAATATGACTGCAGTAGATGGGGAAAAAAATGCATGAAAGTTGTGCTAATTCAGCCGTGTTTAGTTCCGCTGTTGAGATTGCAATTAGAGAGTTTAGGGACCATCTACAAACTACAACACAGAAAAGAGATTCCAGTGATGGGAATAACGGCGTTATAAATAACGGCGTTACTTTTTTCAGTAATGAGCAATCTAATTGATTACTCTTCCCATGTTAATAACGCCATTACCGTTACTGCCAAAAAATACGGAAAATATAATTGAAGCAGTTTTTTTCATCAACTTGATCTCTGAGCCGAGAGCTAAAGACTTTTTTTCTTCTTTGGTTAGTGAGCAGTTCACAAGACAAGCACATAAATGCTCACGATTGGCTGAGGCTGAGTAAAATTTCCTGGTAAACCAATCAGGTAGAGTTGGGCGGGTGTTCAAAAGCATGCATAGTCGGACACAATGAACAACACAAACAAGTCAGTCAACGAGACAGATATGGGAAATCAAGGAGAGGGGTTCCTGCTAGATTTTCCACCGTGGTCAGAAAACCCAAGGGGGGGGGGGGCACTTTGTTTCTCTCACTATGACGCTAGAGTGGCTACTTGCTCTGAAGCGAATCGCTGTCACTCTCTCACTTCTCCCTTGCTCTATCACTCTCACACATACAAACACGCCAGCTCAACCTCATCCTAATAATGCGTGTTACTAACTCAACTTCTTCCCTTTCCCGGAGTCTTGTGCTCTCGCGCACCTCTCCTCACTCCTCCAATGGTTTCCTGCAGGTGTTTCTGGCTCTGGAGCTGTGGAGTCTATCTGTGGTTGGAGTCACCTGCTGCCTCCATGTTCCTACTTGACACCCTCTGCTACAATTCTCCATGTCTTTTCTCTCTCGGTCTTTCTGTCTGTTTCTTCTATGTCTGTCTGTCTCTTCTCTGTCTCTTTTTTTTTTCTTTCTCTCCCTCTTTCTCTGTCTGTCTCTTTGTCTCACCCCCAACCAATCGAGGCAGATGACCGCCCACCGTGAGGCATGGGCCAATAACATCACATTGTACGCTCTAGCCCTGCTCTTTATGAAAAGCGCAATGAGATAACTGTTGTTGTGATTTGGCGCTATATAAATAAATTTGAATTGAATTCTATTTGTAAGCGATCCACTAGCCATAATATCTACGTACATGGCATTTGACTGGAGGCTAGTCCCACTTTGTCCCACAGCTACATTAAAATAGTTTAGATGTGTTTACATTGTTTCTGTTAATAATGTATTGTATTAAGTGTCCATTTCATTATAATATCCAGATTTATCATAAATAATTGAACATGCACATGTATTTTATGTTCCAATAAAGAGGGGTGGAGGTGGGGTCACATTTGAGTATTTAAAAATAATTTAGTTTAATTTAGTTACTTTTTGGAGGAAGTAACTGTAACTAATTACTAAAATAACTTGCCCAACACTGATCAATTTAATGATTAAATAAGGTAGTGTCTCCAAACTTAGCTCAATTATCACTTGTCTCCTGCTAGTTGTACTACAGCACTTGTTTATTTTTGAAGATATGTTTATCTCTTTTCGGTGTTGTAGTTTGTAGACTGTCCCAAAGCACAAAGTACTTGCAGTACCAACACAAGAATTAAACCGAGCTGAATTAGCACAACTTTCATGCATTTCTTTTACATCCACAGCAGTCAGATTCTCTGTGTTTACTCTGAAGTAATCACTTAATGACATTTTGAAGATGTTTAGAGACTTAAAACATGTTTACAACTTGCCGTGTTTAAGCCTGTTGGGTGCTAACTCTAGCAGGAGGATAACACGGTGTAGGCAGCACCGATTGTTTTTGTTTTTCTCAGCCAATGCAAATGTCAGTGGTGTATATAGTGTATATACATCTGATTTTTTATACCACAATAAGGGGGACCGTGGTTTCAGATGGACTTTAATTTGGACCTTACCTATGCAGAGAAGGGTGTTATGTATAACTGTAGGTCACAGAGGCTCACAGGGAAATCTATGCTCACACTAACATGCTGTTAAAGTCCACTTAGGTTATATTAATTGATTCTCTTCACTATGTTTTGGGTTTCAACTCACAAATGTGTGTTTAGAAGAATTCTTTCTAAATTATTTTGGCAACAGGCAATCAGCCATGTTTTTGCAGAAGAGAGCAGAATCCAGAGTTACTAAGGGACACAGCCATGGCCGTGCTGAATAAGGTGACCCCAAGCAGATTATTTACCATGACAACGAGCTGTGGATTCTGGCAGCTTTTCCTCTTTGTCTCTTTTTTTTTCATTCTATCTATCATGACCAACTTTTGCTATCACGTACTGACTGGCTGACGATCTACCCACACCCCCTCTATTGCTTTCTGGTTCATTTATCCTTTTATGAATGGTGCACCTTTCTCTATCTTGTGTCGTTCTCACTGAGCCTCTTGTCTTGTATTATTATCATCTCCTCTGAACTCTGCTCCTTCCCCAATATTTTAGCTATTGTTTAGATTTTGTCTTTTGTCTTCTCTTCCTACCTTCTTACACCTCAAAGACTTCTTAACCTCCTTATCATGACAGCAAGGACACTTCTCTGTCTGCTTTTGGGACAAACTTTCAAGATGTCACTACTAATTTACAGCTTGACTTGCCCTCCCTATTTTTTCCTTATTTCTTCCTCAACCTCATTAGAACCTAAACAGAAAAGGCAGTATCATTTTTCGGACACTTAATCTTGTGCTGTGTAGCTTTGTTTTTATGTCTCTATTCTTTTTGTCTTCCCTTGCCTTCTATGCCCATTCGGCTTATTTCCTCTTTAATGTGTCACTTTTCCTCACATCTCTTTTTTGTTTTCTTTATTCCACTCTCTGTCTCTCTTCTTTTATTGCTCTTACCTAGCTTGATCCTGTGTCTTTGCAGAAATATGGTGATGATGATGAGAATAGAGAATGGAGAGCGAGGAGATGAACATAGAGAAAATCTCCCCTTCTCTAAGATGAACTGGGACAGTTTCAGTCATTACAGAGTGAGAATGTATTCTCATTCAATCTCAGACGCACATTTTTGTCATGTGTGAGCACATTGCATTGATTTACATTCATTTTCCTGGAGGTTTAATCTAACCTTAACCCTGTTACATGCCTAACCCTAGTGGCAACCGTGAATCTGCATCGAGGCACAGTCGTGCTTTGAGCTGAATGCCAATATCAGAATGCTGAAATGCTCAAAATTACAATTTTCTCATGCTGATGTCAAACACCTATAATGTTTGTCATGCTCAGATTTTCTTTTTAGTTTAGTATGGTAGGTTTATGGGAATAATATTGGTTTTGCAAGTGTGTTATAAACCAAAGTACCAGTCAAAAAATAAATTTGACTGGATTATTGTGCTACATGGAAGGAGAAGGGCTCCCCACCCACCCAGTTATTACAATTCATTCTGAGGGGGGTAAGAATGTCTGCAAATGTCATGACAGTCCATCCAATAGTTTCATTTCACTCAAAACCAAAAATGCAATCTCATGGTGGCGCTACAGGAAAAGTCCAAGGATTACCAACATCATTAGGATTCACCTACTGTTTCAAAATCCTATTGCAATCCGTCAAATAGCAGTCGAGATATTTCAGTCTGGAGCAAAGTGGTGGATGGGATGCAATGCTGCTAGCATTGCTAAAAAGCTCCTAACTCTCTACAGTCTCTCTCTCTCTCTCTCTCTCTCTCTCTCTCTCTCTCTCTCTCTCTCTCTCTCTCTCTCTCTCTCCATTTCTAACAGTGTATGTATCCCTCTCTCCATACCCACTACAAATACCTTACCCTTAAAATGATGTGCAATAATTTCTTATTCTTCATACCCACTGCAATTACCCTTGCCCCCTGGCTGTGCTTTTGTCCTTTTATTTGACCAATTATCATCTTTTTAAACCTTTTTATATCTTTTTTCTTTTATTGGCGCATTTTATCATTTGTACTTTATTAATTGGCGCATTTTATCTCTTTCTTTATATTTATGACTCCTTTTGTAAGTAATGTTAAATGTCTTGCAGGCATGTGGTGCAGGCATTGGAGAGTGAACAAAGTGGCCTTCGTGCCCATGCGTCAGTTTCCAGTGGGATGCAGGGAGCTGTGGTGTTCTTTCACCGAGACTTGGCTGGATCCTGGAATGCGCATCAGAACAGATTTTCTTTTGGGTCTTCTGATCTATTCTGTCCATTTTTTACCTTATTTATATAAGATCAAATTTTAAAATAATGACTCAAGGAACGTTTGTAGGTGATGACTCATGGAACCATTCAATAGTCACCAGTCATTTTGCGCCATGAAGCTGTGTTGACTGAAATGATGACACACAATGAAAATAGCTTTTGGCTCCATTATTTACTCAAGGCACTTGGCTATGAATATTTGGGCATAACTATTCATAAACATGATGATGCTCTCCATATGAGGAACTGCTTCTGTTATACATTGACTTTATCCCTACCTACATGAATACAAGGAGAAGTCCAGTGTTGTTTTCAGTGTTCTTCTTCACTGCTGCATGTGTCTCACAGTAGCTTCATCCACAGCAGTGCAACAGCAGTGTGGTTGTTTAACAGAATCGGGGAAGGATGCATCAATCCCTAGTCTTTGATTTCCTGCTCAGCGGCAGTATGCTGGAGCTCTGTCACTGATCTTGTCTCAAACTCTATTGATAAAAGAAGAATTATTGAGAAAAAAAATGTTGTAGGATAAAAACATGTGACTTTGCTTTGAGCACCTTTAATGGTGGCTATTTTCCATTTAGTTTGAATAATTCCAGTTCATTTCATTGACTTAAAAAAATACAAATGACCTACACCAATTTCTAGGGGAAGACCAGTGCTCTTATAGAAATACTGTAGTTTGACATTTTGGGAAATACATAATTTAACAAAGGCTTCCCAAATGTTTGACTACATAGATTTCTGTGTGTGTGTGTGTAATGACCTTCTTTGCAACCTGTCAAGCAACTTATAAAACAACCCATGGATTGTGTATTTTAGAGGTGAAAATGTTTTATGGTCCACAGGATATAGCCTGTTTCACCAGATTTTGACTGTGGGTATGGCTCTCATTCGACTCCCCTTCTGCTGTTTATTTTGCAAGAGGACCATTGTTGCATCTGGGGCTCAGCGCTGCCCAAGACACAGGCCAAATGAATAGATGACTAAACACTTGTTGATTGCTCAAACTGGTTTTATTGTTTCTACTTTCTAAAATGTGAGGGTTTTTCTGCATTGAGTGCTTTTACTTTTAATAATGTTTCAGTAAATTTTCCTGAAAAGTATTTATTTTTTTTACTAAGTTTTTTTTTAAGAGTCCAGTATTAGAACTTTAACTTAACCCTCATGTTGTCCACAGGTCAAATTGACCCGTTTTCCTATATCAATATTCTTCTTAATTGCCCCAAATAACATGATTCATTCCAGACAACGCTCTTTGGCAAGCACAAATCTCTACTTTCATTAATTTTAGGGTGTCTAATAAAATTTTTACAGCATTTGGAGAAAAAAATTGAAGTGGTTTTGATATAGTATTGAGTAAATGTTTACATATTCCAGTCTGTGATTACCCATCAACATAATTTCCTTTAATTTTAATCTTAATTCCTAATTTCTGCTTATCTCAAACATTAGGTATACTTTCCTATAAATGAGGTTTATTGACCATAAATTCCAACAATAACTGTAAAACTAAAGTTAATAAGTTATTATTACTTAGTGTTGAACATTGAAAAAGCGCAAACAGTGTTAAAACGTAAGAAAACGTTAAAAGTGTTGATTTTTAATTTTGGTGGGAAGACAACACAAGGGTTATGTAAAGGATCTGAATACTTCTTCCACTATGTTTAGCTTTTGCTTTTAGCTAATAAAAAAAAAATGGTGTAGGTTATCTAACACAACGCAGCCTTCAGGCTTTATTTTTAGTATTAATTGTCTTCCTTAAGTGGCTTTGATTGCACTAGTGTACCACTGTCTGCTCAAATTAGATTATTGCCCCGCTGGATACACGAAGAACTAACCCTGCATGCGATTGAGACTGATGCTTGAGTCTGATCTTGTTTTTATTATACACAAGTTAAAGAGTTAATGAAATAAAGTACAACTGATAAAATGTGCCAATAAAAGAAAAGAACCAAACAAATAAAATGTTTAAAAAGAAGATAATTGGTCAAATAAAAGAACCTATAGTCTATATCTGGTGAGTCAGGTTATTTTTTCAAAGATTATCATACTTTCCATAAACCAACCATTGAATTCAGTGGTTTGACAAAGCAGGAATGTAATAAAAATTTGTAATTTAAGTGTGTGGTCAGTGTTAGGACAGTTTGGCATGAACGCATTTTGGTTCCGTTCTTTTTGGTGTCACTGAGATATTTAAGAATTTCAATTTGTCATCGGACAAATCAGATTAGTGTATGTAGCTAATTTATGTATTTTTGGGAGTCGTATTTGGTGAAAGGACAATAAAGGTAAGATTAAGGAAAATCATGGAGGTAGTACTGAGGGCTTAGGTTTTGTCTTTTTGTAACATGGCCAGCAGAGAATGAGTTGCTAATACTGGTAAGTCAGAGCCAAGTGGCTCAATCCTTTTTTTTATTGTGCTTTACTAATACGCCAAAAGGGGTTTTATCTGTGACATTACAGTATGTCTACAAGGTCTTCCAGTGGGATGGAGCACAGTTGTTTGTAGAATAAGGAGCAACAAATCTGTCGAATACCTTCAGTTTTGTCAAGAAAAGCGTAAGATTTTCTCACAGTCACAAGGTTAGGATGGCAGGAGGAACATTAAGAGGACAATGAATAGGAGCCTTGGTTTGTGACTCATGTTAGTTATTAGCTCAGAGACATATAATGGGGCATATAATGTTCTTTCAGCAGATCATTTATCCTCAGGGATCTTTTGTCAGACCTAATTGTCTCGGTTTTACAGAGAACAGTAATATCAAATGGAGAGCGGACGACGTGATTAAAATCACTAAGTAGTCATGCAGTACTGCATTAATACTTTATTTACACCTATTTTAATTATAGGTACTTCAAGTGGGAATTTTAAATGTGTAGCCAGTATTTTTTTTTCTTGGTGGTGCCTGAAACATAAAGTCTTACAAACTTATGTAGGGCTGACACATCAACACGAGCAACATTGTGTATGTGTGCTTTGTGGCTTTTTAAATTGTTGTTATTGGTTGGGCATTTTATTCCTTAATTAGAAAAGTGTCAGTGGAGACAAATACAACAAAGTCCCCTGCTGCCTACACCAGGGATGTTGCAGTTTATGGTTGGCACATGAATCCCTAAACCACACCGAGTGCTTCTTAGTCTTTGCAGTAGAAACTGAAAAATACAATTATGTGGCTACCAATAAATACCATACTGCAACAGGACAACAATGAACATTGTCCCGGCCAACACAAAGAGGACATTTCTGTTTTAAATAATTTTTGGAAATTCCAATTTTAATTGACTAAGTCAGGCTGTGAAAGCATGAATTAGCTTTAATTTAACTCTGAATCCGCCTTTGAAAGCATTTCTGCACAGCATGGGATGTTTCTTACATAATTTGTAGGCATATTTTAGTGTTAATTTATCAGTAACTGTAGCTCTAATTATGCCTACATTATAGTGTTATGCTGATGACCCTTTTAATTAAATACTACACAAGGCATCATTTACTTATAAGGTTTTAAAACACTGAAGTAGCCCGGAATTAAAAAAGATTGAATAGGGAGGCTGTCTTTTTTATGTCTCCTGCTCGTTCCTCCTTCAGACCTCCTTTGACTGTTCTTTCTTCCACTCTTCTATATTAATTGGTCATCCTATGTGCCTCTCAGCCTGTCATTTCTTTTCCTTCCTTATTAGTAAAGGTTAAATGAGTTTGGCCCTTTTTTGACTGTGCTGGGCAGATTTCAAAATATTGTAATATCAGCACAGATCAGTCGAGGCCTCGATCTTTCTCTCTGTTTTTTCTGGCAGTATCACAACAAGGGCAACATTACATCACATTACATGTTATCTAGCTGACGCTTTTATCCGAAGCAACTTTCAATTAAGTGCTTTCAACCTTGAAGGTGCAAACTCCAGACAACAAGTAATAAGTGTAAGTAGTAAGTACATTATGCTTTAAATAAGCAAAAGTACAAAGAGCCATATGAAAGTGCAGCTTGAAGAACATATACTGTGTGTGTGTGTACTGTGTATATAAAATAAATCCAACATTCAGTCGGAAGAGATGTGTTTTTAGCCTTTATCGGAAGATGCGGAGGCTTTTGGCGGTCAAGCAGGTAGGCTGATGCGGAGTGGGTGGGTTGGGGTATAGGGTGTAAAGGTCCCATGGCACGAACTTGTAACTTTGAGGTTTTATTAACATTAACATGAGTTCCCCCAGGCTGCCACTGGTCCCACAGTGGATAGAAATGGTGATAGGTGTAAACCAAGCCCTGGGTGTCCTGCTCTGCCTTAGAGAAAATGAAAGCTCAGATGGGCCGATGGAATCTTGCCCCTTATGAGGCCATAAGGGGGCAAGGTTACCTCCCCTTTCTCTGCTTTTTCTGCTTAGAGAATTCGGCCCACCCATGAGAGAGAGACATCTTGGATTTCAAATGAAAAAAGTGGCAGTTGATCAAGGCCAGTTGAAGGAGAGTCGGCCTTCAAGTGTCACACCCAAGTTTCTAGCAGTCTGGGTGGGGACCACCACAGAGTTGTTGATTGTTATAGTTACACCCTACGTAGAAGAGCCCTTCTCTGGAAGGAAGCGCACCTCAGTCGTGTCAAGGTTGAGTTAGAACAAATTGATTGTATTGAAGTGCATTCCAAAATGTTCCCTAAAAAGGAATACAATATTATTCTTTTTTCTTTTCTTTTCTTTTTTTTGTACCTTCCCTGGGTTTATGCAACTTGGTTAAGGAAACCCATGTTAACAAGTTTGAGCTAAATTTAACTTTTCAGCACTGAAAGACAATGCATGAGCTAGTTCAATCCATTTCACAGACAAAGTATAATGAATTACAAAAATGAAGCTAGTGGAATTTTTCTCCATAGGCCAATGGGAGCAAGGCGTCCTTCATTATTCAAACAACAGACCTTTTTCACAGCAGACAATTTGACTTGTCATAATAGGAAAAGCACATGTGCTACTACTAATATCATTAACGATCGCTCCGTTATATTCAAGTGTCCCAATAAGCCATCACAGTGACAGTGAGCCGACTTGCAAAATACCAAGCCTCTGAAGCTGACGCAGTTAAATGGAATACATATATTAATTTTATTATTTACACCTGTGCTTTTTTCCTACTCTGTCTGTCAAAAAAGGCCTATTTTTATTTAGTTTTTTCCTACTTTCTTGTCAAGTCTAAATGTTTTCGGCAGTGATAATTGTAAAATCGAATGCAGTGTGAATTATTGTATTTTGTCACTTAAAATCCAAATACGTTTTTTCTTTACTTTCTTGTAAATTAACAGGAATCAAGGCACAGCTTTAAAAGGGAGAGACAGTTTATTGTTAATATCTTCAGTTAATGACACTTAACTATATTTATTTAATTTGTTAAATTATTAAAGACATACAAAGAACAACTAACAGTCATGGAAGGGAGGTTGGGGGAGCGAGGCGTGACAAAGTGGAGACACTGTTAGCCCAGTCTAGCACTCACATAACCAAATAGTGCAGACAGCAAAGTGGCCACTTTACCACTAGACTTCTTTGGTTGCTTGGTTTTGCAGTAATATTCCTATGAATCTAAACAAAGTTATGTTTTGTCATTTTGTCATTGAATTGAAAATCGAATCAAATTACAAGTAGACTGATTGGATTGAAGAAGGAATACAGGCACAATGTTGATTTAAAGAAGGAAAAAGTAAGGAATACAAATGGGTTATTGTTATGGTAAGAGCTTTGTCTGCTTTGTGTGTGCCACTCATTTGTCAAGCTAAACTGAAAACTATCCACCGACAGCTTTGTGCTGAGTGAGATGGACATCAACTCAGAAGGCCTTCCCTTTTGTTGAGGGATGCTTTCTTTTTCTAAACCTGGGTATTTTATCCTAAAAATTAACCAATCCCCAGAGGGAGGACATGAATGTCTCCTTGCTTAAGTTAAGCACATTTGAAAAGTGAATTAATATCCATCCATTCATCAATCATCTGTATACCACTTAAATATACAGTTAGGATACATGTAAGATTGCGGTTTGGTATGCCTGTTATTGACCATTCACTTGTAAAAGGTATTGATAGAAAAGTATGTAGTGGGAAAATTACAGTTATGCAATGATTTTCATATTAATTATTCATAAAAAGATCTCCAATGCCTCTTAGAGTATATGACTTCTGAATCTGTTCTCCTTGTAGGAGACAACTACATTTGTTATGACTTTGTATTTCTCCCCTAAGGACAGATGCCACAAAAAAAGGGGTCTAGGTAATTATGTTTATGTTACCTGGTCCTAGGTCAGAGCCATGGACCTACCTAAAGACAAAATGGTCCTTTCTCAGCTAAGATAGAATGACCGATAAAAAAAACTTGACCCACAAGGACATGATAGATCCAACTGTGTGCTTGAGATCTATTAATTGTTACCTTTAAGATTAGACCTTTCTAAACAAGGTATTCTTTTCTCGGGCGGCACGGGTTATAAAAAAGTGTGTTACTGATTGTATTCACACAGGACTCTTGTCAATCTGTAACTTTGTGCACTGTTCTTGTCATTTTTATTGTTCTCTGCAGAAAACAATTAATCCTTCACCCAAGACTAAACCTTGATTCAGTTTGCAGCAGTTTTTATTCTGAGTCTCACTTACTACAAATTCCTCTCTCGCTGTACAAGATACTTCCACAGCAAGAAAAATAAAAATTAACTATGTGATATCTCATTTACAGTTAGTAGTGGGTGTTTGTCAGATGAGATAATTTGTGATCTGTTGATCTCCATCACAGATTTGTTCTTCACATATATTGTATTTTGGTGCTAACCCTCATGCTTTGCCTACAAGCCGAACCCTGGCATTTCGTCTGGAGTAAATTGTGAAAATGCATCTGCCCCGACAGATTGATTTGGACTGAATCTGGCTGTAGTATTGTAAATCAGCTGAATCGTACATCTTTTGGCTCCCTGTCAAGTGGTCAAAATTAATTTCTGAGGCTCCAAGTTGTTGACTGCTTGCAGCTTTCCGCTTTGAGAGTGTCCTTTTGTTACATTAATCCAGTTTTCTTTGGAAGTTAATGATTAAATTGCGACAAACTAAAATGAGTTTAATTTCTTAGGCTAAACCTCAAGATAATCACATCTTACTATGTGGTTTTGATAGTTAGAACAATTTCAGAAATAACTAAAGCATACAGAACCTTTTGTGACAAAAAACATACATGAAATACTAGCATGGAGTCTACTTTAGACAACACATATTCACGTTCAGTGCAATGATCAGAAAAGAACTTGTTAAGCTTTCATCTATAAAGTGGTGGCTTGATGGCTTTACCCCAGCTTGGCATGAAACTCTTGCATACCTCACACACATCATTGTATTGGCAGATGATGGTGCATGTGAAGCTAGTTTTGATTTTTGAATATTGATGACACTCACTGCATAAATGTGTCCATTCCCTTTTTTCTGTAGAGGGCTATATCCTTGGAATAAGAGACAAACATTCTCAATTTTGCATACAGTATATTTTCTGGCATTAATGAAGTTGTTTTGGCCAGCGGCCTTTCTGTTAGTAGGCTCTGTGTGAATTATTGTTGCAGGGAGATAGATAGTGGTGTCAATTTGAAGCTTCCTCGCTGTACTGAATGTGTGTGCTTGGTCAGTGTGACAGGTGGGAGTGTTTTCTACTGACTAGAGCTGGGGCAAGCCAGGCCACAATAAATTACTGACCGCAAACTCATATTTGTTTGTGGAATTTGAGATGGGCTAGAGTAGTACAACCCTGCTGGCTGTGATGGAGCAACAAATCAACCATTACCATATTTCACTTTGCTTGGGCCCTAATACTAATGGGCTCTGAAAGGACCATTGCAGCAGGAAATAGAAATACCATCTAGAAAATAATTGATTTTATGATTTATACATCAGCTCTGCAACTAATATCATATTACTGGTGCTTATAATGTTCATTTTCTTGAGTGTCACAGAAAGGTCTTTCTGTACATTTAATTTTTCCGGCTAGTTTGTGTTTCATATTTTCCCTCCAGGTATCTTATTTGGTGCTAAGAAATCCATAAAAATTGTAACATTTAGAGTTGATGAATTATTACACCCTTCCATCAATCTGTCCATACATTTTCAATTATCCAGGTGCAGGTCAAAATGGCAGCAGGTTATGCAAGGATGATATTGGAAAGCTAGATCAGAAATACGGCCGAGGAAAATAACTTTCTAAATCCCATGTCCTGTGTTTTGAAAAAAAAATAAGGTCATAAGGAAGGCATTTCTTTTTCATACCATAATGGCACTCCCTGTATTTGCATTAATTTTGATGGACTACTGTTAGTTCCCTGCCTATGTAGATGGAGAAATTGTTTCCATACAGCCAATCAAATCTTAAATGAAGCAGTACCATCAGCATTCCATCACAGGCAGATGGTAACAAAGACTAAAAGTCAGACAGCTGCCTGCTACACAAAAGAGCCACAGAGTTTGAACAACCCACATTTGCTTTCCTGCTTAACTCTCCTTCTTTTCTAACTCACAAACACAAGCAGGTCTTATCCTACACTTTAGATGGTGAAGGAAGAACCAAACACTCCCTAAGGAAAATAGCACTGATACTTTCAATTTAAAGGCTAGGAAGCTAATTCGCTGCACAGCTGCAGCACATTAAACAGCTTGTAAACCTACCTGCAAATGTCACTTAGATCAGTTTAGGTGCTGGTGGAGCCCTTTCTCTTCAATATCGCGAACAATACACTGTCTGCCCAAGGCTTGTAAATGAAATGGTGCCTGCTGCCTGACTAAGCTTATTACTTGTACACCTAGCTAAAAAATGTGTGATGCAATGCTTGACTACAGGGAGGAAAACTTACCTGGTGCAGGTTGGGTATGTAAGAACTGCATTTACAGCAGAATAGTGAGTGAAAATCCTTATAACATATTCAACAAATCAAAAAGTGAATCTGATCTAAAAAGGTAGGTAAAGGTCAGAGTTTGAAAAGCGTAAGTGCTCCAGCTGACGGAGGTCAATAGAGTGTGAATAGAGTCTGCGTTTGACCACAGCAGACCTGCAGCACCCACCGCTCAGTCAAAACCTGTCCCAGGGGCCTGTTGCACAAAAGTAGAATGAACATATCAAGGATAACTAAAAAAAGCTCAGCTTGACTTAGTGGGATCTGCTCATCGTGGCTTAATCGGTTGCACGTTTGCGAGCCAGGATGAGAAGGTGAGGCTATGTCAAGCCAGGTGGAGATAGCTGGGATAAGTGCACGTTCACGGCTTTCTTAAATAGACCACGGTATCGATCACAGATTTACCGATGCAGGAATGGGGGGGACACATGCAGCATATTTTTCACCCGCTGAGCAGCAGCTTCTAATGGAAAGTATCGAGGCGGTGAAGCATATGATATGCAAAAAGGGAAATATGACTGTTGTTACCAAACAAAGAGAAAAAGCCCAACAGACTATAGCGGACCGACTGAATGTGTAAGGATGTAAAAGTATCTACTTAGCCTACTAGGCGTTCCACTTTTTTACACAGTTGTAGGCTACACTGTGTTTCAATTGCTTTAAAAATGCGTGTTCATGTGTTGATTTTATTGCTGTATCTGTTTTTATATGATAAATGTGCAGGTTTTACTGTAAAGTGTCTTATGATTTATTAAACAGGGAACGAAGCACATTTTTAAAATTCCTCCATGTTATTTACATGGTATAAGACAGTCAAAAATATTTGTAAACATCAACAACTCTCTCCAAAAACCAAACTGACTGTGCTAAAACTTTTGTGACCGGAAGATGCTCTCTCCCTCCTGGATCAGAGGAACACATACATAAGAATGCAGGTCATAGACTGGCATAGTTCATAGTATGGCATTCAACATCATTGTGAACTCTTAACATGTCACCAAGTTCAGAGAACTGGGACTCAACACCACACTCTGTGATGGGAGGCTGAGCTTCCTATTGGGCAGACCCCAGGCAGGGTGGATTGGCACCACCACATCCTCCACCCTGACTCCAGTCCTCTCCTACCTGTTCACGCACAACTGCGTGGCCACCCACTGCTCCACCACCATATCACGCTCGCTGACAACACAACCGTCATGGTCCTAGACGGCAACCAGACGGCCTACAGAGAGGAAGTCAGAGCCCTGACAGGACCACAACCATTACCTCAACATCAGCGGAACTAAGGAGCTGATTGTGACCGGAAGTGACAGCTGCTTCAGGTTCCTCAAGGTTCACATGTGTGAGGACCTGACCTGGACTCCCCATACAGACATCAGCACCAAGACTGAAAGCCAGCGGCTCTTCCTCCGCAGGCTGAGGAGGTTTAACATGGATTCCAGGGGACTCGGCAACATCTACAGGTGCAACATCGAGAGTATCCCAACCAACTGCATCACCACCTGGTATTGCAGTAGCACTTGCAATTACTGTCTCATTTACATTACTTTAATCTATGTATGTAATATTTTATCCCATGGTTAATATTTTATGTTTATGCTTGCACTTAGATTTTACTTGCATGATCTTTTTCTTTTTTTACACATATTGAATTAGCACTGTTGAACGGATCCTGCGACTTAAGGTTTTCATTGCCAACCATGCTTCTCTGTAATTGTTGTGCATGATAAATAAAGAAGTTGAACTTGTCAGCATGCCATTGATGCTGCCAAAGTGAAGGGTTTGTCTTCAGAGAAACTGATTAGTTAAAACATTATATTTCCCTTTTATGGCTGACACAAAATGCTATGAAAACACTTCTGGCAAAAGGCATGTATTTTTGGATGAAAGCAGTGCCTAACTAGTATTTCAGTATTTTTAACTGTATGAATTGAAGGTTTTTTTTTCTTGTGAAGCCACACATCCAGGACCTGAGACAGACTATCACCTCTGCAGCCACCCACACAGTAATTTCACAGTTAGAGAAGCTTGTCTCTGTGTTTGTTTGTATGTGACTGGGAAACAGCATGCATGCATACCAGGCACAGATTGATTCACACTAGAGTGGAGATTATGCTCTGTTTTTTCTGTTTTTCTTTCTCTTCTGCTTTCAAAAGCAGTTCTTTATTGGGATCAGAGAGATCAGTTACAGAGGTTTATGTCCTAGAAAAACAGAACAGATGAGGAAATATTGGTGGAAATGATTCATCTGTTTTTGCAGGATTTAAAACCTCTTCTGAATACAGTATACTATTTATAGTAAAAACTTAAATGTCTTTTTTCAGTGAAAAACAGTCTTATATTAGTAAGGACAGAAGCAACAAAATACATTCGAAGTTGTTTCTTTGTGTATTTGTAAAATCAGTAATGTTTACTTGCTCTCAAGTATTGGATTTCAAGAAAATCACCTGTGCAGCTGTCGTTGCTAGCTTTATATTTTAAGAGTTGTTAAGTGTTGAATATACCGTGCCCAAAACGTAAAACAGAAGAGTTTCACAGAATATGACCAGCAGCCGGCTCGTTATGCCAGCTAATTTGTAATGTTATTTTTACTGTACTAATCAGGAATTTGGGTGACTTACACTCAGAGACTTAGCAAATAACAAAATGTCCCAAAACTGGGTAATTTGGTTAAAACCAATAACCTGTGTGTCCTTTCTATTCATTTTGCTTACATGTTTCCTCTATTGTGTTTATCTTAAAATAATTTCATCTGAAGCCTCAGCGGCTCTGTTATGAGTATATCTTGTCTTGGGCAGCATTTTGAGTGAGAACCTAAGAGGAAATATCAGTTTCATACCTGAATGAGACAGCTCAACAGCTCATCAGCTGCAAGGCTAACATATGCTTTGGTGCAGAGAATTTTAAGTAGGGTAAATAATTCATGAGGTACATAATCTTGTATCCTATTTAAGAAGGATTCCTTATTTTCTCTCAAGTGATAATGACATTCTTTGCCATATTGGGTAATTGCCGATGTTGCCAAAGGGATATATTGTATCCTTCTATTAAGAGTTTTCTTTTGTTACATTCATTTTTCTCTGCTGTTGTTTCCCCTCTCCCCAGCTGTCTTTCTATTCAGTGCCTCACCAGTTTTACATGTGAAGCTGTTTTTATTTGTCTTCCTGTGTGTCTCAGCTGCTGTTTCACTGCCTTCCCTTTTGTGTTTTTGGTTTGTAACACTTATTGTGGAGTCACGTCGTATTGCAATAACCATAGTTTCAAATATGATAAAAAGGCAGAACTAGCTTTCTTTTTTATCGTGAGTTGCATTTGAAAAGTTGAAGAACCCCGTTAATCAGTTTCATCTAATTAAGTTCATGACTGATTTATGGTTTGCAGGCTCTCACAGATATTGCAATATGGAGATAACAATCAAAAGGAAATTGCTACTTGTTGCTGCTCTCGACTGAGACCTTTGTGTGTTCAGCAGGAAATACAATCTAGATACTACCGTACAGTACTCCCCTATAGGATATGTAGGGGAAGACAGAAAAGAAATAAGGAAATGATTTACAACACAGATAGTAGTTGGCTTAGAAAAACAATCAACATCCACTAACACACAACAATATGTTTAATTTAAGCAACAATCTGTTTTACAAAAAGTCAAAGTCCTGTGACCACACAGTTGTACACTTTTTAGATTTCTTCTTGCAAATTTGAAGTGGTCAAATTGAATGGTAAAAAATAGGCAGCACTACATCTGTACATCATCCAGATAGAGGATAAACCATAGGTATAACAACATAAAGACGCCATGAAGCCTTGCTAATTGTGACAAAACAAAGTTTACATTTTAGACCATTTCCTAACATTTTTCCCCCAGAAGGATCTGTTGGCCTTTCGCTCTGCAATTAAATAATTCCAAGAGTTGTTTGTCACAGATTTAAAAAAAAAAAAAAAAAAAAAGAAGAAGAAAAGATTTTACCACTTTTTTGGTATCTACCCATGCAGATAGTTTTGATTTATGTGCCTGTTAAGGGACTATTTATGTTCAATAGAAATAGTTCTGCTGAAAATGGTTGACAATATAGACACTGTTTCTGGATTCATTTAAAAACAAAAACACAAAGTATAAATGTATTCAATGTTTTCAAACCAGCAAACAAAATTTCACTTACCATCATAATATGGATGTGGAGACTGAAATCTCAGAGCCATCGCAGGTGAACTTGGGTAAATACATTTTGGGTAAACATGCATGCTTGTAAAGCATTTCACACAAGGGCTCCAGCTTTCGGACACTTATGGAAATACTAGAAAGGAGAAAAAAAGTTGACCCAACCGTAACCTGTGGCGCTTGAAACTTTGGTGTGTTGTAAAGATTGACCCGCAGTACCTTTTCCTCTGTTAATTGTCTTGAGTGTTCCTTAGCGTTATTTCTGTGTGAGAATGGGTAAACGGAAGCTTAACACAGTTAAAAGCTCATATTCTTTGTCCACGTGCGCTGCCGGGTAATTTACATGGCACAACAAAGGGGGATATATATCTCCACATCATTCACTGTGAAAAATCAAAGCTTGCTCGATAAAGGATGTCTATCTATGCTTTTGGATGGAAATCCTTTAATAGTCCCAACGTTTATGAGATCACAAATAGCTTAATTTTTTGGCACTTCCTAATTCCACCTGTGAATATCTTGCCTTGATATGATATGACACATGGGTCAAACATTCTACCATTCTCCTGGGCATAGGAGTGGAATGAGGAAACCTTCTCACAGTGAGCCCATTCTAAGCATATGTGAAAATTGTGTGACTTTTAAGCTCTTTCAGCCACTATTCCAGATGTGAAAAGAAAAAGGGGTAAAGGCCAGTGTTACATTAAGTACTCCCAAATTCGACATAAGTTAAAACCCAGAATATTGCTATAAAGTAAAGATTTATTTGTATAGCCCTTCACCACATTTCCTTTCAGCACCAGCTTCCTCTCAACAGTCACTTGCCTGGTTTTAATAAGGTCTGATGACAGAGTTGGCTGCCCATGACCATACAGCCAAACTGTGTGGAGAGCTTCTTTCTTGTGCACTTTTTAATAATACCTGCAAGCATTTCTGTCCACATTTCTTTTTAAATGCAGGTTTTAAAGGTTGGCATTTAATGACTACTAAGTGAAATAACTAATGAGTAAGTGATAAGGGGGTTTTACTGACCTCATGGTAGTTATAGTATGGCAAACATATTAGATAACGTTTCACTTTTGAGTGGTTTCCTAGCCATAATCATATGTACAACCATGCTTTGAATCAATGTTATACATACATGCTGTCTGGTGTTTCCTTAGCTGTGTGTACATGTCTTTAAGGCGGGATACTCATGCTTGTAATATAATGTAAACATTAATGGCATCCTCCTCGGCTGAGATGCTAGGTAAGATAGTAGTATCGGACCACAGGCCTGTAATCCATGATTATGCTTTCTTCTGTACAGTGATACAGTTGGCGGGTGTAGTTTGGGAGAAAGAAAATAGTTCATACATTAAACTGCTCACAACCCGGTCTGTGGGTCATCTTGTGTAATCGGTTCATGATTTCTGGAAATAGACGTTGAGTTTTTCATGTTTGTTTTTTTGTGTCACTTTGAACACCACAAGCCGAGTGCCATCTAGTTTCATTATATGTAGAAGGCAGGCAACTCTATGGCAGAGGAACAAATCTTATCATCTCATATCAAAACAATCTAGATTGATTGTGGGGTGAACTGCTTTTTTAATTATGGTTGAATGGTTCCACATTTTGGATAATATGCTTATTCAATTTTTTTGTTGTTGCCAAGAGTGAGATTAGGAGAGCCAAAATACTTTATATTGTATTACTTCATATCATATAACACATGGTTAGCTTAGTTTATCAGTAGAAATGAAAGCTGATAGAAGCTGGTAGCCTGGCTCTGTTAGCACAAAACATCTGCCTACCAATTGTATCTAAAATTTGGTAATTCTCCATATTCACACCTGTAAACTTTCCAATTCAACAACTGTCTCAGTGGGCAACACTACTGTAGCAGTTGAGTTAAGTGCAATGCTCAAAGGCACCTCAAGGACCCACCATTAACCCCAGCTTTCTGTTGATTGAACACCTTTGCCACAGTTGTATTCTGCTTTTTTTTTACCCATGATTGCATTATAATTGCTGCATACTAACTGTACGCACTGTTGTATCTCTCTTCAATTGCTTTTGATGAATGATTAATTTATGACCGGGAGGAAAATTACAAATAAATCTAATAATAAGGGGTCATAAATGGTAATTGGGTGGCCATTTAATTTACGGTCAGGCCTTGATGTTCTGGTTTGATTCCTTTCTGGTGTGCCTTAGTTCCCAAAAGACTGTGGATAATCCACCGCCTGACCTCAGAAATATTAATTAATTAATGAATTAATGCAAAAGGGTGAGGTGAAAAATCTTCTCCCTCCAGCCACTCCAGAGTTGTTATGATGTTCACTTGTTTTATTGTTGCCATTTATTGCAATTTGCTCTGGGTAAGTGCCTAAACTGTAAATTCTAAAGGTAGGTAGAAAACAGATGTAAAAGAGGCAAAGGTTAATCATTGTTACAATCTGAGGGTAATGAACACACGCACGCACGCACGCACGCACGCACGCACACACACACACAAAAGTACAGAATTGTGTTCACTGATGACCTTTTTTAAACATTTATTTATGCTCCTGGTCATTTTATAAAGTGTTCTGCAGTTGAAAAATATCTGAGGGCCATCAAGTGCATGCTTCAATTGTTTCACTTCTCTTAGTGGTGCCGCACTTCATCCCTGGTGCTTTTAAAACCACTTACCAAGTTTTGCACTCTGTACACACAAAGTGTATAACTTAGCCATTCATCTCATCGCATTCACGCGACGTTGCCACAGCTCTCATATTGAGTATTTGTCTTAATCTCAATCACATTCTTATCTTGTCCTTGGTGTTTGCCTTCCATCGCTCTCTTTGTCTTTCCATCTATCCATTTATGTCTCAAATTGTTCCCGTGTATTTCTCCTCCCCAGTTTTGGTTGTTTGTCATAATGAGTATTTCTTTTTAGAAAGGAAAAATAAATTGGGAAAGATAGAGAGTAGTGAAAGGAGGGAGGCGGATAGAGAAAAATAAAATCACAGTGTGTACGCAGGGGCTTAGTCCTATATGGAGAAAGAATAAGTATTTCAGTCGAACTGGCTATTGTACTGTACGTGCACTGGATGGCTGTTGTGTTTGTTTAGAAGAGATTTTTTTCTCTAGGTCTCAGCTGGATGTCCCACAGTGCATGGATGATTTCTGATAGGCCAATTGGACTGTGACAGGGGAGCACTGGAGCTTTTGTCTGAGCCAGTGGACAGCTGCAGCGGTGGTGGTGGTGGTGGTTTTTCTCTTTTACCCATGTCTATCCTTTCTTTTCTCTCCTGTTGTCTGCTGCAGTCTTTGTCTGTTCTCGTAGATACACAGTCATGCTCTTCTGGACCCCATGCAGAATAAGCAACCAATGCTCCCCTAAAACTCAAACTACTTTTCATTCATCGTCTCAGGCTCCAAACTCTGGAACGTGGGCATAGCTCTCCAAACAATGGCTCCTGAATAACTGTTCCATTAGACATGCAGACAGCCCCACTGTAATTGGATAACACCTCTAATGAGTGAGGCTGAATGGCTGACCATGGAGCACCAAGCCTGAAGCCTGCAGATTTTGTTTTGGATTTTTCTTAGAAGGGTTTGGATGGGATACATTTAGTGGTGCATGGAATATGCGCTTCTATCACCAGTCATATTGTTGTGGAATTTCTCTACTCTTTACTATAAACAACCTCGCCATTCTGCAATGGGTTCCAGCACATTAAAACTGAGTTTGATAACATTTATTATTCCCTAAGGAAAATTACAGTATTTGTAGTAGGCTGGAGACAAGAAAAAAGAAAGATGCACACATTAAAAACAATTAAAATCCCACTTGTACCAGAACATTTATACCACTGGGACATCATAAAAAGAACCTGAGGTTTCCCTCCTCAGTGGGTTTATACTTGTTGGACTGGCAGGAGACAAATAGCTCTTAATAGGTGGCATTTTTACTCTGTGTTCCTGTGACCTGCACCTTAAATACATTAAGTCAAGCTGTATTCTACAAATACAGAAGCTACGAAAAGTAATGCACAATTTGCATGTAATCCACATCAGATCTACATTGACTGCTGCTGTTGAACCCCGTGAAAAGGGCGGATGGGTGTGTCCCAAAGCACAGAGCTTTCAAGCAGGGCTGCAGAGTTTGTGTCCTGGGCGAAGTTAAAGGAGATTTCCAGTCAATATTTACGTGAATCTCGATCGCTATAAATATGCGTGTACTTTTGACTGCAAAAAAGACAGGAGTATTTGCAGCAGCTACGTGTAGAATCTTCCATTGAGTTAAAATGGCAGTAGTCAGGGCATGTTTTAGAGTGACCTTGTGCCTCTTAACAGACAAAAAATACAATTAAAATGTCTGTGCAGCATAAACGAGGCACTTACGTGACAAAAATATGCTTTTCAACACAGACATTGTTTAAATTCACCTACCCTCTCTCTATCTTGCCGGTAGCTAGCTCGCCTCGTTAGCTTTCTTTGCGACAGAAACTTTATTCCCCCTCAAAAATAGGCAATTTGTTTGTGTCTTTTCAGAAGCGATTTGCGGGTCAGTTTTTTTTTTTAAATTGTAAATACCCATGCACATGTTTATAGCAATCGAGACTAACTAGAAATTGGGTAAAACCTAAGACCCTGGAAAGGAGTGTTTGTCCCCCAGGAGTACTACTTAAGGGGACCATTGTTTAAACCCAAACCACAAACCTTTTCTGACTTTACTAGTCATTTTAATGCCTAAACATTTGCGGCTAAGCTTAACTGTCACGGCCGCTAACCCTAACCCTCGTGGTGACTAGTACCCGGCTCACGGACCCTTTTTGTCAGCTAAACTTAACCGTTACAACTACTGAACTTAACTGTCTTGGGAACGCTAAGTGTTCAACATAATTTCATAGGAAATCATGCAAACTCTTGTGCATATGTGTTTCATGCAATAACGGGTTGTGAATACACTGCTTTTTTCTTTTTGTAAAATTCCTCCTCTGCATGATCACCCTTCTTTCTCTGCCAGCCACAGCTGAGCAGCAGCAGTCTTCTGCTTGCAGTGATATTACACGCCAGCCTCTCCAAACTGAACAAAGAATGAGGTCGCAACCTGTCTGAGCTTCATTCTGACTGGCAGGCATGATAGCCCTGCTGGGTTTCCCTTGGCAGGAGAAGTCTGCATTTAATCTGGTTTTGACGAAGAAGGGCTGGGAATACACAATTCCTTACACAAATAAAGCGCAAGTGACATGAGATACCAAAGCAATAACAGAGCCGTAACACTGACCCCTCTGTGTCTTCAAGTTGAACACTAAGTTGTGTGCTTTTTTGGTTTGACACTTGTATTGACCTCTTGACCACTGTGCTACATTTATAAAATGATTGAATAAATACACCCCATTGCAGATAAATCTGTTCTAAGGATGAAGTATTGGTTCAGTCAAACAGAGTGGCGCAAGCTGAAATACCTTTTCCCACGTTTGAGTGAGTAATTGGTCTTCTGGTTGTGAAAAGAAAATGATGACCATGTCGAAAGACAGATGGTTTGTGTGCAACACCTGAGTACCTCTGAATAAATTTAACTTTTAAAAAAAAATGTTTTTTAGGGATTGAGTTTTGTCTTAGTTAGAGCTGTCTAGTCATTAGAGACTACTGTTCCATCATTCGTGGGTTTCTTTTAACCATGACTGTGATTGTTCCATGTTTCTTAACCATATTTCCTAACAAAGTAATTATTTTAACACAAACCATAGTTTTTCCCTAAATCTAACTAAGTCATGTCTCTGCCTACACCAAACGTAACCATTATGTGATCACCTCATAAAACAGATTATTTTATATTTGTCATTTGTAATACTTTAAAAAGGCACAGAGAAATTATGTTGATAGGGCTTTTTCTTCTTTTTAATGTTAAAATGCCAAATAAGGATTCTTTTGTCTATATTGTTTTCCTTTCCCGTTTCTCTGTATCCAACCTGATGTGTATCAATGTACCGAGATACAGAGAATCAGAATGCAGTCCTACATTAATGGTAGTGAGAAAACAACATCTCCATGCCTGGTCTAGTGAGTGATATAAACATGTAATTACTGATCAGAAACACCTCTAAATCATAATTATTCTTTAGGACCAAGCTGTATAAAAACAGGCTAAAGTGATGATTTATTACAGCCTTACACACACACACACACACACACACACACACACACACACACACACACACACACACACACACACACACACAGTTGCTAGAAGCTCAAATGGCAACAGACCAACTATTACTACCTCTACAGCCTAACGATTGGATACAGATTCGTTGCCTTCAGTAGCCATAAAGTATCTTCATTTTCATTAACCCTGAACTGAACCTGGAGAACAAGAAAGAAGGAACTTTATTGTGACAGCTGTGTGGGCAGAAACATTTACAGTTGTGCCTTTTAGATGTTTTACGACGCTACGTTTTCTTCAAATATCCATTTGAGGCATTCATAACTCATAGTGGCTACAGCTGTAATCGTTTTTCCTGTGCAGGATGGCCAATCAGAGTCCAGACAGACACACATGCGGGACAAAGAGAAAAACATGAACACCTAATATATAAGCAGTGTTCTTCTTCTGTCCTCTCCCGATGACACTCCCTTTAACTGTTCCATTAAACACAAGTGGGCCTGAAAAATCTGCTGATTTATTTATAACCGACATGACTAAGGCACAGTTAAACACCTGCTATGAGCAATGTTTTTCCCCCAACAACATCATGAAAATACCTAGTCAACAGCTCCATGGCAGGAGAGGGTATTTTAGCTTTGCAGCACTGAGCAATATAAATCTGGTTGCATGAATGTAACAACAGATTAATAAGAGTATGAACAAGAATGCATAGGCATTCCCATTTTTCAATTTAAGTGGATTACCATCATCTTCTTCAGCTCCATGAAATTGCCTAAACTGCACAGACTCTGGTACACATTTTCACATAGACATATCTGAGGCCTTAAGTTAGCAATAGACAAGAGGGGAGCTATTACTCTTCCCAACACACCCTCCTGTGAAGTTGCATCATTGACTACTCTCTCCCGTTTATTTCTACTCCCTATCCACTCTTTTCTTACTTTCTCTGTTTATCATACTTCTTCTACTCCACGCTGCCCCTTTAACCATCACCCATCCTCCCATCTTCATCCGTTGTCCAAAAATAATCCAGTTAATGGGCCAAGCCCTTGTGCAACTAAGTGGAACGTGGACCACTAAGATGCGCAAATGTGCACCAACAGGAACACACTAAAGCACACTACCCATGTCCCACACAGGACACACTTAGATAAACACAATAAAGCACAACTGAGCATAATGTGCAAACACACTCAAAGGCCAACGCACATATGCACGCAACCTTGCACTAATCTGAAAGCATTTACTTGATCCCTTTACAGTCACTGTGATGATTCTGCAGCTAGAGACAAAACTAATTTGATTTGTGTCCTGTGGATGAACTTGGTAACCCTGCCATAGCATTCCCTTAATTAGCAACTAGATCCAAGCGAGTGGCAGGGCGGTGCATTATGGGATTGACTGGTTGGGGGGGGGGGGGGGCTTTCCCCTCTATTACTCATCTGCTAACACTTGCATCAAGGGACAACACAAAGGGAAATGGAGCAGTGAAGCTCAGCTCGCTTTCCCACTTTAGGATTCACAAAGACCGCTTCCAGAAAAGGTCCTCACAATGTATATCTTCTTTGCATCTTTTCTTCAGTAGGACGTACAGCCTCATGTATTTTAGTCATTTTTGTAGGAAATAAATATAAACAGTATCCAACATTGTAATAATACATTGATGTTGTATCGATATTGCGATATAACACTAGATATTGTCTTAGATTTTGGGTAAATTGTAATGTGGTAAGTGTTGTCTTTTCCTGGTTTACAGGATGCATTGCAGTAAAGTGATAAAATTATTATTATTAACTATATAGAACCATATATATATATATATATATATATATATATAGAACCAGACTATTCTAGTTGTTCTATTACTTACCTTTATTTAATTGTGTAAATAACATTTTGTTAAAGCACCAATAGTCAACCACGTAATATCGTTGCAATATCGACTTTGACGTTATTTAGTCAGGAACATCGCCCAGCCATAATTGTAATGTTTAACTTTTATTTGCTATAAAACCTACGAAACAGCAATTTTTCAGACATGTAGCAGTAGTCTACTTCATGTAGCATGACATTTAACTGGCTGCATTGTAAACCAATCACTGATTCTCTGTCTCTGTTATCCCTTACCAAGCTATTGCTAGATCCTCACAGAAAACCACATGTAAGGGTGAGAGCACATCAGTCATTGTATCATCAGTCTTGGTGTGATCTCTGTCTAATGAGCATGGAAACAGCTGCTCACACATACTCTTCTGAATAATAGATGTGATGGGCCGGTGCTTCCACCACCAATCATCTCGTAGGTTTTTGTCGGTACTCACATTGAATCTGCTGAAGAGAAAAAAGAAAAAGAGCCATCACCTTTCAATAGATACTGCAATGAATATATATATTTTTCTTCCTTCATCTTGGGTGGTCCTTGAGATTGGTATACATTTATATTATTTCAGTAACTGCGGGACTCAGAATTCATCTATGGGTGAATATGAGGTCTGAAATAAATCTACCACAAGCTAATTGAGTCCTGTGTTTAGTCTGTCTGAATTGTGAAAAAAAGATCTAACCACATGGGTTAGAAAAGTGTTGCACAAATAGCCACTCCGACTTCTTTTCAGATGCTTATGTGATTGCTAGTGTTTCAAATACTGTCCGACATCTATCCATTCCTCTGTCTCATCTCTCTTCCCAGATTATTCAGCATCAGTTGGCCGTTTTGCTTCACTGCTGGCCTCAATGCAGAGGAGGGCTTTTGGTCTTTATCTCCATCAAACATGAGTAGATGGTATGTTGATGTCTGCTTCATGCTCACATGAGGGTACAATGAGCCAGTAGAGGACAACATGAGCAATCTCAGAATTTATTCTACAGAACAGTCATGGAAGTTAGATGTAAGGAGCAATCAGTGGAATCTACATGGGATGAAAGTGCTGACGCAAGAGATGCTTACAGTAGCATGCAGGTATAATGGTTACATACACTATAGTTTAAGTGACATGTATCAAACACGCTACATGCCATTTCTTTTTTTTAAGACACTCATGACATATGGACCATCTATAGATCTGTGCTTACCTCTTGGAATGAAGTGTCCCTACATTACTGTATACTCTTTTGCCCACAGGCTACAGGGAATTTAGCTGCCTTTATCCTCCTCTCTGGCTTTGGTTCTGCTGGCAATACTCTGACTCCCCCTGCTTCCTGTTACTCTGATAACTGAGCTCAGATCACACCCCTTCAACCACTATTCTGCAGCAACTTCGAAGCAGGAGATTTCACCTGCTAACAAACTGCAGTGTAAAAATGCCAAAGGCTGTGTGGTTAAGTAGATATATATGACTTGGGTGGTGTCCATCGATTTTAGTAACTGTTTGTAGGATTTCATTGATTCCTCTTTGGTAAGACGTATAAAAATGAAAGTCAGAAAACTCAAAGCTGCTCTGCCTCCGTAAATTAAAAAAATATATATTTTAGATTTTTTGACAAGCTGGATTTTTTGTTTTAGAGCACATTGAGTCAAGAACAGTCATAACTAAATATTAAATAGAAAAAAAGAGAGACAAAAAAAATTAACATTACAAACCAGGCAGGCGCGTTGGCCTGTGCGTTCGCTGAGTTGGCACAACCCATGGGATGTTTCTGTGAATGAGGACACATTTACAAATAAGCGCGCACAGTGCTACTCTAAATAGTGCAGCGCAAACACACTCTTGCTAAATAAAGGCACTCTGTTTAAGTGACAGCAGTCAGTGTTTTGTGTTGAGCAGCATCCTAGCAAACATCCTCTTGCTGGGATGAATAAATTGTGCATCTCAATCAGCATTTCCACCTCATCAGCAAACAGAAATAAACTCCCTCCTCTCCCGGAAGATCCACATCATGTTGCCATTGGCCAACCATGAGAGAATGTCAGCTGGCGTCACTGCAGCATCAACCAGTGGGCTTAGCATCTTCATGATGTTTGCTCATGACTTTAACTAAACTACTCAAAGTCAATCTCATGGGGAATCTATATTTAATCAGTAAACATTCTAGTGAACATAACTTTCTCACTTATTTTACTTTCTGTCATTATTTGAACCTATTCCCACCAGTCCATCCGAGCAATCCAATACAAGGCGTTCTTCCAAAATTGTAATTGATCTTTAAAAAAATTGATGTCAAAGTAACAAGACCATCTGGAGTAAGGGGACATCTTTCATAGTCAAAGAGTCCTGTTTAAATGTGTGAAGAAATGGTAAAAAGGTAAGAAAAACAGCCTTCCTTTAAATATGGGCAAATTAGGCATTCACTAAGCAATGAGAGTTTTAACACTTTTCTTGGAAAGTAATGGTCAAAAGGGACCTCAGTCATTCTATTATAAATTATGAATTTATGAATGAATTATGGATTTTATACATTTGTCATACTATACGACAATAATACAACATAATAACCTTGTGAACAAAATTGTCCCTAAGCAATTATTTAAGATAATGTCTGTGGTTAACTCATGGAGAATGACATACAGAAATCTGCTGGAACTAATTATTTCCTTGGTAACAATTATGAGGAAATGCACAACCTTGCACGGTATTAACTGCAATGCCCAGAAACACGTTATTCTAGTTCACATTTAGACTGTCTACCAAACAGAAATTCTAATCCATCTTTCTTTTAAGTAGCTCTCCAACTAAAATTGGTTTTGCAAATGTATACTGCAATACAATAATAGCCTATATTCTTTTAGAAAATCAAGAGAATATGAACACAAGCCCATTTCTACACTGACAGGCTATAGAGGAAGTGATGCAGAGTGAAATGTTTTAAATATGTCTCACTGTACGGGCTGTGTGGGCGGCTGTGGCTCAGTGGTAGAGCGGTTGCCTGCCAAGTTGAAGGTTGGTGGCTCGATCCCCGCCCCTGCAGTCATTGTCAAAGTGTCCTTGGGCAAGACACTGAACCCCGAGTTGCCCCCGGTGCTGCGCATCGGAGTGTGAATGTGTGTGAATGTTTATCTGATGAGCAGGTGGCACCTTGTACGGCATCCCCGGCCAAAGTGTATGAAAGTGTGTGAATGGTGAATGTTTCCTGTAGATGTAAAAGCGCTTTGAGCAGTTGTTAAGACTGGAAAAGCGCTATATAAATACAGCACATTTACATGTACTGTAAATTATGAAGCCCCTGAAAGGAATGAAATGAAAGATATTTTTCTACAATACATTTTAAATTTGTTTAAACTTCATTAAAATTCTCTTTGTACATTTCATGTTTCTTTTTTACAAATTTTCAATTATGTTAGTATAGTTTTGGCCAACTCGAAATCATGAGTAAATTCAAAAAGATGTTTAGTTTTAAATTTATTATCAGTTATTGGGTGCAGCTAGCAAATGTAATTGAGTGAAACATAAATCTTAGGGGAAAAATGTTTTTAAAGTATTGTGTAGGAAGGCAACGTAAAGGTGGCTTTAAAAACCAATAAAAAGAGATTAACATTGTAGTTACGTACACAAAATATATAAAAGAGCTTTATCTATGTAACTCATGTTCAAATGTTAAAGATTTTTTTACAGATTATAGAAAATATATAGCGCTTTAAAAAACACCAGACAGATAACCGGGCTGAATATTTAGAGCTTTAAATGTTGTTCATAAGCTGCACAGAACTTAATGATATGCCAAACTCACTGAGACAGTCATTCATAGGCTGGATTTAAATATATATGTCTCTTTGTACCCGTGACAGCATCCTGAAGCACTGAGTATGATTGCCAGAGGATGAAATGGTCTGCCAGCCACTCCCCCTGGTCAATAAGTTAACGCAGCTTTCTGTCTAGACCTGTGACAACAATGCAATGACCCAAACAACTGACCGTCTGTGTATCCATCCTCAGAGTGAAAGTTCCCTGTCCCAATCTTCACCTTTCATGTTAGTCAGCCATGTTATTTCCAAATTTAATTCAACAATTCCTGGTGTTTCCATAATGAATCTAGATAATAAATATGTTGTGCAGTTAAAAGCACCCAGCAAAATGCCATTTCAAATGTGTGCACCTTGTGTGAAATGTCCCTACAAAATTTTCTACAAAACATGTTGTATAGAATGGTCTATGACAAACGCACCGGCATAGAATACTTATTTTACTTCCCTCCTACATCAGCATAAAGACACACAGTCTGTCTTCACAGTGTTTGACAGATAGGTTTAAGGTTGATGTTTATGATAGATTGAATCAACCACACTTCAGTGACATTATTTAAATATGTTGATTTCTTTTGCATAAAACAGAGGAGCCAGCACATGAACAGTTTGACACACAGCCACAGGACTGTGTGCCAGAGGTTTCCATCATTGAAGCAGCTCTAATTATTGATAATGAATGCTTTGCAAGGACTGACTAATACAAAATGAATTATGGTTAGACATTAAATTAACAATATGGACTGTAAAAGAGAGGTGAACAGCCACAGCAGAATAATGGGTGCTGGTCGAATTTCTGCTAGATCTATTTTAAATGACCGTGACATTTCCCACAAAAGGGGTGCTCAAGAAACAAATATGGCTATATTTCAGAGACCCAAAGTACTGGGACAATGAATGATCCAGAATCCAAGAAGGAATTAAGAAAATCATGTTAAAGAAACACATGATTTTCCCCCCGGAGACTGGTGTCCGTGTCCCATTTCAAAATAAAAATATATTTTTTTAGCTTTACAGAACAAACAGAGCCGCTTCATGTACTGCAACACATGCACAAATCGGAAATGAGGAATTGTAACAAATTTTAAATTAAAATGAATTGCCCAAACCATAGTCTCGCTTTGCCAAACCACACTCGAAGCGGAGGAGGGTCTGGCTAGTCTACACGGCATTCCGGGGTTCGAAGAAAACCGTTCTTGGTTTATTGGCGGTTCTTTTAACCAATCACAATCGTCATGGGCGGAGCTAAGCTCCACACGGAGCTGCTGTAAAATAGTCCATCCATCTTCGTCCGCTTATCCGGGTTCAGGATGCGGGGGCAGAAGCTCCAGCTGTAAAATAGCGCGAGAGATAACTCAGATTGGTTAGATGGTCTAGCTAGCTGTCTCAATTTACCCTGCAAAAAGTTCAAAAGTCCAACACAAAGAAAGTGGAAGGAAACGGACGTCTGCAAAAATACATGCATCCGTTGGAATTTTCTGCGGCCCGGGAGCAATCCCAGAAGTGTAACGTCGTGAATATAGACTACCCAAACCACAACTCTTTTCTAAATTTAAATAAGCAGTTTTACAACGTTAACAATGTGGTTAAAATTGTGACCTTTACCTTCAGATATGAGGACAGAAAACGCTCCTGTGTGTCACATTTCCCAATTCATCAAAAGCTGCAATGGGTCGTATTAGATATAGGAACAAATTTACCTATGTGGTGGTTTGGAAGACTTGTTGCTATAATGGATAGACTCACAATTAGGTTGGAGGTGAAAACTGTGGAGTTTTCTCACCATCTCTAAAGACAGACACAGAAGCTTTGTCTAAAGGAAATTTTTCAGGTTTTCATCAAAACTACTGGCTTCCAACATGGTCTTGGGAGCAATAGAGGACTGAAATATACAGAATTGGATTTTCAAGTAATAGATCAAACACAGAGGCAGACAACATGGACAAAGTCTAGCCACAAACCTGATCATGAGGTCATCTGCTGGTGCCACAGAAAGAATGGCAATATTTTACCTCTGCTGGCTGTAGGATCAATGGGTGGAATGATAGCCTCCCAAACCAAAAACCACCTTATTTAGAGAAGTGCTTGCTAGGCTGGCTGTTCTTGAGAGCAAATAAAATGAGTCCCCTTTCATTTGCCACATTGTGGAAATCTGAACCCCAAGTTCAGTAATGTTTTGAGTTAAACTCAATCACTGAGGTAGAGAGAGGGCAGTCAGCTGTAACAACACACTTTGTGTGCCGAGAGGTTGAAAGACACAGTTGCTTGCAGCGTTTAGAGCTGAGTTAACAGAAGCTTTTGCCATTTTAAAGTTTTTAAATCAACGCTGAGAAAGGACAACAGCAATGCTCAGCTTTGGAGACCAAAAGGAAATCAAAATGATCTATTCTAAAGTCTCCATCATGTTTTTTAATCCTCAGGTTCCTCCTTGAGCTACTAGCATCTGTGCTTTGAGGAGTGGGGGATGGTGATCACCCTCATGAGGGCAACAGAAACTACGCACTATAGCTTAATGAAATGACAAAAGGACCAATACAGTGAACAACTGATTCATCCAGAAGAGAAAATCCATCCTAAGTTGTTGTTCTTCTTGCAAGACACTTTTGGAAAAGTGAACCCTGTGCAGGGCGTTTTGAGATGGTGTTAAACCATATGTTCAAAATAAGTACAGGGGGTACGGAGTGCAATAAGTAATTACATGCCAGATCTGTTATATGAAATATATTGCTGCTTATATTGTTACGGCAATTACGGAAATTTCAAACAAAGTTCTGTGCAAATCAAAACACAAAATAATTAAAATACTAACAATAACAACAAGAATTCTGAAATAATGTTAGTGGTTTTGTTGCCGAATTCTTTACTCCAGGGAAAACTCTGTCCTGCTTTAATTGACTGAAATCTCATATTGATATATTTTTTTGTTCACAAAACACACACACAGTCTAACAAACATTAATCTCAAAGGAAAGACGATGACTGAAGTAAAAAAAAAAAATGTGGTTGTCTTTCGTTAACAAAATACAATGAGAGTTGATGGCGGGTCAGTCTAAAAAATTAATAAATACTAATTTAAAATAATCTTTTTTCACCCGTCTTCCCTGGCATCAGTTCAAGAATATTTGCGTTCGAATAGATTCATTTGGAAATGACCCAACACCATATTTCATATCCAAAGCCTATAGCGGGCGCCGTTTCTGCTGCATAAATTCACCAACAAACAGAGAAGATCAGGCGGAGCATGTACATTAAGCTTGTATGCTGTATACACATAGACAATAGAAGAAGAAGCCAAAAAGCATTTCAGTGATTCTGGACTCTTACGGGTCAACAGGAGAAGAACCGAAAACTAGACTATTTCCTCTTGAGCAGCAGGGAAATGCCATGAGGTTTGTTAACTTTCACTCTGATGACTCCATTATTGTTAATTTAACAAACAAACCACAGGGGGAAATGGGAAATTTTGTATGCTCAAAGTAGAGCATATTCATCTGAACTGTGTCCTAAGAATACATGATCAAGAGAAAGGTCAAGGCCGGTTATTAATAAAGGCAGTAGATGAATCTCTTATTCTACTTGCTCAAATGTGCAGATGAGCAAATCAAACCCATTGTCAAAAATGTGTACTTTATTTGATTATGCAAGAAGAAATATGGCATATTTAAAGGAGAATTCCGGTCAATTCCAACACGTAGCTCGTCTGTTGCTGTTAGTGCTGTCAGTAGAGAGAAAAATGAAAACAATCAGTGCAGCCTACACTGTGTTATCCTCCTGCTAGAGTTAGCACCCAACAGGTTTAAAAAGGACAAGTTTTAAAGGTGTTTTTAGCACCTAAACATGTCCAAAATGTCCTCAAAAGTGCCTACCCATGTGAAGTGATTCCCTACGAGCGAACACATTATATCTGACTTCTGTAGATGTGAAAGAAATGCATGAAAGTTGTACCAATTCAGCTGTGTTTAGTTCTTGTGTTGATCCTGCAAGGAGTGCTTTGGGACAGTCTACAAACTACAACACCAAAAAGAGATACACACATATTTTAAAAAATAAGCATTTGCTTCTTTTTTAAAAGTAAGGGCTGTAGTACAACTAACAGTAGACAAGTTTTAAGTGAGGTAAGTTTGGTGACACTACCTTATTTAATCATTAAATTGATAGCCGACATATTTTGGTCTTATCTCTTTTCCGTGTTGTAGTTTGTAGACGGTCCCTAAGCTCTCTAACTGCCGTCTCAACACAGGAAATAAACAGAGATGAGTTAACACAACTTTCATGCATTTCTTTCACATCTGCTGCATCCAGATTCACTGTGTTCCCTTGGAAGGAATCCCTTCACATGGCTAGGCACTGACATTTTGAACATGTTAAGAAGCTAAAAACATGTTTAAAATATGCCCTGTTTAAGCCTGTAATAACACGGTGTATACCGCACCAATTGGTTTCATTTCTCTCTCTACTAACAGGACGACACATTTACAAACAACAAAACTACGTGTAGGAATCAACAAGAATTTTCCTTTAAGGTCTTAGAAATCTTGTATGTCGCATCTAAAAGCTACTCATTGACATTTTCTATATGTATCTTCACAGCTGTAAATGACCATAATATCATTTCAAGATACATTTGTGAAACGTTATAAAGAGTCGGGAGTATGTTTAAGACCTTTAGGAGGGTTAATTGCTGATGGATATGCCAACTTTGGTAGTACAACACATGACATAATGACCTTTAAACTGTAAAAATAACACAATTAGAATTAGAACTAGTACATTTTTCCAGAGGCTTTATCTGCGATAATCATTCAATGTCATCTCTATTCCTGACGTTTACACCGAACTAACATCTCATGTGGACTCTCAATGTGTAGGCATGTGTTCTTCTTACAGTCTCTTAGGCATTTCATTATCTCTCAAACCTTGTTATCTGCAGAGCCAACTGAAACTAGAATTGCCAAATGAGTCACTAGTTCATGTAGGTTCAAGGTCAGCACAGGCGTACAGCTCCAATTCATTCACCACGCATCATTGTTTGCATGAAATGTCATTCTTATTACTGTATGTGTTAAGATTTAAGGGGGGTTTATGATAATTTTGTTCTTTACAATCTTTCCCTTAAAAGAACCAAGCAGGCCTGTTTTGATGCAGGATCCAATTTTTCTTTAAAACTTGCCATTTTCAGTGTGTGGCTTCCTAGCTCGAAGTCTGTTGTTGTTTCCCGTTGTAAAGGGATTTTGAGAACGGCAACAAAAGAGAATCCAGAAGGTGAGGGGGCAAAGCCTGATATGCCAGAGCAAGTATCGAAATACTTAACATAAAGTAACAACAGTAAAACATTGTAGCTAAGGGGCCTAATTAGCAGCTGCTAATCATAGCAGATTCATAATGCACTATTGTTATTGTTCCTCAAATTCCGGCCATTGGGAATGAAATAAGGATGAATCTTACAGCATGTAATCGACCTATACACCCTTTTGTCATATTAAAGAAGATTAATTAGTTGTGGGACACCTAATGATGATGTTTAAGCGACTTTTTCTTCTTTGCTTTATATCACAGATTTAAGAATTGTGGGTATAAGCTGTTTTTAGTCAGCAATTATTGTTGCGCACAGGGACCTGAAATGTCTAGAGGCAAACCTTGTGAGTGAGCTCTGTATCATCAGGGAGCGGCTTACTGGCAGCAGAGGTTTTGGGGGAAAGCTAAGTTTATTGTGTTTGGTGCTAGAGAAATAGCTGAAAGTTATTTTGAGAACTGAGGTCTTTGCATTCATGTCTACCTAATATTTCTCAAATGAATACACAAATGAAATCCTGAGTCACAAAGGCTAGTCTTATGTCTTCTATGGTCTTCCGTAGATTATTAGCACCTCACCAAGTTTCTGGATGTTTCGCTGCCAAGTAATTGTAGTTCTTCTTAATATGAAGGTCACTCTGGGGCCAGTATGCTAATGCTATTAAAGGAGACCTCAAACCTTAACATTTTTAAAATGAAAGGTCAAAGCATGGCTGGGATGTTAAATTAAAAAGATGTGTTTCCATAGTTGTTGAATATTATTTTACAATTTACACTCTGTTAAGGGATTGATGAAATTGTTCAGGAAAGAAACGCAGTGTTGTGAGAGATAATGTCAGAACTTGGCAGAAACACAGGTTTGTCAATACGCCACTGCACACCCGGGGCTCTAAAGGGTTTCAAAGGGCTCACAGGATGCTGTAATTTTGATAGTTGGATGATCATAAAGTTTTTTTTTACATTTACTTGGTTCTATCAAACCTCCTTTACATGCCTCTGTGGTCTTCTTCTGTCTGTGACTTTGGTGTAAATACCCATATATCCAACCACCAAGATTAACAATTCAAAGTATTTTTCAAGAACAGCTAGGCCTGTTAAAAAAACTCTATGTAATAATAGTAATCTACAAGTACACTGCTTTAGTTTTCATGCAAAAGATGTTTTCTACTTAATGAAATTTTACTTAGAAAAAAGTCTTTTGATACGAGATGTGCATGTTTTTAATGTAACGACAAATTCCTTATTCAAATGAAA
This sequence comes from Etheostoma cragini, assembly GCF_013103735.1. NCBI lineage: Eukaryota > Metazoa > Chordata > Actinopteri > Perciformes > Percidae > Etheostoma > Etheostoma cragini. Next base: position 10,611,006 of record NC_048422.1, read on the forward strand.
TAAATTAAAACAGTTGCAGTCCGTGAAGCGGCAATATCCTTTGCATGTTTAGCAGCATTAACAGCTCTGTCCTTTACCTTTTATAGACTAGCTTATCTCTGGACTCATTATATTCTGGTTTCATTTATCAAATCTGAAAACGAATGTGTGATTTTGCATATTATCAACTAATTGAAACAAAAATTACATTGAAAATCACACTGGCGACGCAACCAGTCTTTATTAATTACTGAAGAGAGTCTGGAGCATAATCAGCACCTTATCTTCCCACTTGTAAATTTTTCTGAGCTGTGCTCATTTCAAAACTATAATAGTGAATACCCTGTTTGGGCAGGAGACAGTACAACAGAGGACAGCAGAATGACTAGAACATTGCTTTCATGATACATTACTTGGCTGCATCCCCTATGGTGCAGCTCTTTATTATCTGTCTGGGTCACAGCACCATTGAACTGCAGGAGACCAGGCGAAATTAACTAGCACTTTCTGTGTTGATACTTATTAACATTGGAGAAATGAAGCCAATTATACCAACCTATACGCACACACATACTTTATAGGCATAAGGGAAAGCAATCCTAAACGTATGCATTGGTAGTACAGAGTAGCACTTTGTCTATATTTTAGAAACAAAATACATATCAGAGCCATGTCTTGACCCAAAGACAAACACAAATATCCACTTGTAGAAAGATATCAACTAGTGTTTACTACCATTGTGTGCAGCTGGAAGGACATGGAGGCCGAGAAGGAAGAGATTACCTCTGGGCATGTGAGCCCCAGGCACAGTTTCAGAGAACCACTTCCAATCTAGGACACAACTCTCACGGAGCCTCTGGGTAGGAAGAACCATCGGGATTACACTGCAGTCTGATTAAAAAGGACGGAAGAAAGGCGCTCATCTGTTGCTCGGACAACCTCGTGGCCTCTCTCATTTCACTATCCAATATCTAGGAGGCGGTAGACTCACTGGACATTTATCTTTTTTAACAGCAGTAATGTTGCTTGTCTGCATGCAGCCCTCTCTCAGCCAGGATATAAGATTTAATTATGCTGTGTTGCAGCTTGGCTTTTGCAGATATAATCAAGAGTCTAATCACACTATTGTCACTAATCACAAATACATGTCGAGATCAATATGCAGAACCTCTCAGCAGCAAACACTGAGCAGTGTCTTGCATCTTGTATGAAATCAGGCGGAGGGAACCATAAATTAATCATGACTTTCACAGTTGTACAACTGAAACCTCCTCTGTTCTTTCACATCAAATGTAACCTGTAATAAAGGATGTATGATGACACTACAAATCCACTTTGGTCTATATGTGTCCTTACATGACACGAATAGACAGCCAGACAGATAGAAAATAAGAAATCATTTTTATGTATTGTCTGGATTTTAATGTCTGAATAGAGGGATTTTTATGACTGCTGACAACATGAGTTACATAACAGGTTTTGCGCACATCTTAGTAAAATTAAAAAGGATTTGAATTTTGTTTAAATATTGATACCTCCAGATCCTTGTTGTCTTTCCCATAGTCTATATCCTTGACGTTACTCTTCTGGGATTAATCTGGTGCCGCAGGAAATTCTGCCGGATGCATGTACATTCGGTTTCCTTATGCTTTTTTGTGTTGAAATTCTAAATTCAGTGGATTTATGAGGATTATGGTTAACTGCTTCTCAGATCTCTGCATGGTAAATTGAGAAAGCTAGCCAGATCAGTCCAATGACGCCCATGACGATTCTGATTGGTTTAAAGAAATGCCATGACATCATAGCGCATTTTCCTCCCATCACCAAATGCTATGTGGAGTAGTCAGACCCTTTAGTGCGCTTTGGCAAAGCAAAACTATCTTTCTCATAACCAGAATGAGCTCACCAAGTTTTAGAAAATGTGCAGGCCCAACGTGTCTTCTCCTGCCTTTACTCTGCCACACCTTATTTTCCATCCTATCAAATCCCTGAAAAGAACACAACTATCCAACAGGACACAAATATCAGCTTTAACTTCACTTTCAACATTGAAGTATGGCTTATTGACGTTTGTTCTATCCAATATGTTTTATTATCAACACAGTCAAAATTAGATTAGAATGAAATTAAATTATGACTTTTAAAGTATCACTTAGCATTTATCATCTTTGAATATAGTCAAATCTCTACTACAAACAAAGAATTACTATTCTCTGCAGTCACACACAGAGTAGAAAACAGGATTAGTGCAGAGAACAGAGGTCAAACAGGAGGACTGCAGATGTATTTGTATGATCATTTATTTCATTATATTATTTCAATTAACAAATAAATTATTTAGATGCAGCAAGGGAGGAAAGATGGTGGTTACGCAAGACTAAAGTGATATACTTAGCTCTGTTGTGTCCCGTATGGTCAACTTCCTTTCACAACCTGGCTGATCTCATAACAAGTGACAGGTGACAGCGAACACATAGTCACAGCCCAAACTGATATTTTATTTTACTTTGACTGGTGAAAGGGGACTTAAAATGAGTACCGGTTGTTCCCTACCGTGGCAACCAGTAGGGAGTGGAAGTAAGCCATTAAACCTCCCAGACCACCTGAGGGCTCCACGAACCACTGACTCATTCAAGAAGGCCCTAAAAATCTTTATTTTTAAGGAAGCTTTTGCATTTATCCTTAGTTTTTCTTTATTTGTTCATCTTTTATTTCTTTGGTTTGCTTCTGTCTTTGCCCTGTTCTTAAACTCCTGTAGCACTTTGGGATTGGGTTTTCATTGAAAAGTGCTCTTACAAATAAAATGTATTACTATCAGTCAAATGAGAGTGCGTTGGTCTTGACTTAAAGACGACATTCAAGAGAAAGTGGAAACGTCATATAAATGTAATTAACTTGTCAACTATCATTTTGGTCATGCACATGAACTTGCATGGTGTGTTTTTTCCATTGAAGCAAAAGTTTTACCATGGCAAGAATGCCCCACAGGTTGGCTATTTAAACCCTCCCCCTTAAAAACGAGAACTTTCCACAGCTGCTGGTGTAACTTATAGTGAAGTGCTCGTGAGCAAGGATCAGTTTAGAGGGTATACACATGATGTCACTGTAAGCACAGTCGCCAAAATCACTTCTACAATCCATTTTATAGTTGTTGAGATATTTTAGTCTGGACCAAAGTGGTGGACTGCCGTCCCAAGTGGTTAAAAATATCATCACATAGGACAAATACAACAAGTCTTCTAAACCATACCCACAGAGGTTGATTATTCTTACTTTCTAATACGACCCATAGGATTTAAGAAATTAGTGTCCCTACCAGCGGACGGAAATACAACCCACAGAAGCTTTTTCCTTAAAGCTTTTGTTAATGTTTTCATTAACGTTTTTATTAATGTTGTAGAATGGTTTCAGTTTGCTTAGGTTAAGGCACACAAACTACTTGGATAAGTTGAGAAAAAAAATGCGGTTTGTCTTAAAATCAAATTGTCACCTTACTTCACTTCAGTGTGTTCAGTTCGGTTTACTACTTGAAGTCAATTTGGTTTGTTTTCTTTTCAACGGGACACAAACATCCATCTCCTGCGTAAAAGTCCTGTATTTGTTTGACCCATCTATCCCCGCTCCCATCCACCCTTAATAGATTTTCTGGGCCATGAAACCATGTAACATGACTTCCTGCTTTGCTCTTATCATGACCACTATGGCCACTAGAGGGCGCCGCCTAACAATAACACGTACATTTTGTTCGTAATTGCTGCTTATACAAATGACCTATGGGGTTGTTTTTCGGGAGAGGACAATTTTTGGGGAAGGACAGTTTTGACAAACAACATAAGCACTGTTGAATGACCTAAACGTTTCTCTGTTTTCTTTGTGTTTATTTGTTTTTGGACACTTCTGGGCTTCTTCTGCCATCCCCATTTCAAAAGGCACAACCATATGAATTATGCATCATGTTCTCAAGCAAAGCCTACTCACAGAAAATGTGAATAAAGGCCTGACAAAGCCTGCGGGAGAGCCCTAATGCGCTTCCACTATATATTTTATGGTGGGGCAGCCTCAAGGTGCTGTGGACTTACTAAAACTGTACATCAAAGTCTGTGAGTCTGTGACAGAAGGATTGGGCGAGACAAACTTTGAGAGAAGGAAGAAGAGAGAGATGTGGAATTGGAAGGAGATGCATTGGGGGCAGTGACACAAGCAAATACTGTACACTGTGTAACATTGATTAATTACAACTCATCCATTACCATCCTTGATTTTACTCTCCAGGGGGATATTGACAAATCCTCCAAACTTAATAATGTTATTGAAAACATAATTTACAGCACAGCTAATGCATACTGGCAGGCAAAATAGCAGTTACTAAAGTTTGCATACTATATACATGTGTATTCCAAGGGGAACTAAAACTCTATGTCAAACATTACAACATTTTTTTGGAAGTCAGAAAAAGGTCGGTAACTTTAGTCTGAAACTGCACTTTCAGACAGGACATGAATAGAGCGGCAGAACCTGCTCAGAAAGAAAATAAACAAAAATGTTAAATGTAATCTGTTTTTATAAAATGGAGAGCATATGGATAGGAATGTAGACAGATGCCAATTTTTGAGTCACTCTGCCAAATGATCTGATTGGTCAAACATGATTTCCAACATAATTAGGGAATTTATAGTAATATAGAGAGATGCTATGCTATGTTGATTTTTACCTGTGGTAATGTAATGATACATATTGCTATTGCACACCGTATGTGTATCCTTGCATAAATAGTTAGGGATTGGTCAGACAAACGCTACAGTATGAGAGCCTAGAGAGTGTTTCTTCTTTATTTATGGAGGTGATGGAAATTTTGATAGTAGTAACTTTCCATATTAATGGACCCATTATTAAAGTGCAGAGCACATACAACAAGGTATCTTTGTGCGCATATAACTTTACAAGGACAAGGTGTTAACTCATCCCTATTTAGAGGCTGAAATCATATTCCACAGGTGTTGTCATGTCTTCATTATTAGCTTACTAACACAGAATAACATAAAAGACAAAAGCAAAGAGATGAGAGTTGTCTTGATATAAAAATCCATTACCCATTACACATATGGACATTTATCAAACACTCTCTCCATGTTCAAATTGTATGCCCCTTAGTCACACAAAAACATTCACAAAACCCCTCAGTGGTATGCTTTGGTAGCTTGAGTTTTAACATCAGCAGTGCAAAAGGTCTGCAGTCAACTTGGCAAAAAGTGCTACTATAAATATTAAAATATGTGTTACAATGACAGCCAACAATCTCAATCCAGTCCCCGTCCACACTGGTCAATGGGTTTTCCAATAATTCTACTATCTGACCAAAGAAAATGAGCTGGGGAAATAGTCTGAAGATGTGAAGCACTTCAGGTAAAATGTGCACAGCAGACTGAGATCAGTAAATTGATGCTTTAACCTTCTGTTAATGTAAAACTTAATGACTGGAGCTTCTTTCTTTCTGCCAGCAGCCACGCTGTGAGTTACAATATTCAGATGCTACAATTATCATAATGCTGTGGCTATACGACAAGTCTAACTGGGACTGGGGGCGGTAAAGTTGAGAAGTTTTAAGCCTTTAGCACTGAGACAGCACAACTTTATGGTGCTGAGCAGCACGTTATGTCTTTCTCCTTTGTACCAGTAATGTAATGCTGTAATGGATCTGAATACGAAATGGAATGTGTGTGTGTGTGTGTGTGTGTGTGTGTGGGTGCATGTGCATTTGTGCGTCTGTTTGGACCAAGAACAAGATAATGATGAATTTAAAACAAGCAACAATCATTCAGTTTACATTTTTATTCAGATAATTTAATTTTCTGCTGCATCAACCATCAGTCAGTCCATTGGTTATATAGTTCATATTCTACAGGGGCATGTAGCTCTTAGTGATTGTTAGTCGTTTCAGTATTTTTCCTCATTACCTGGTTGATTTTAATATTATGCAACACAAAAGAAATACATTGTTGTTCAGAAGAAGAAAACGGTGGGATGATACCACTGTTTCATGTGATAATTATATCTGCAGCTCAGCAACTTGTCTTGTGCTTTACTCTGATGTTTTCTCAAATATGAAGAAAAGAGAAGTGTAATGAGGGGTACAGAATAAAACATCTTTGCATTTCAGGGGCAAATGCAGTTTTATCTACTTCATTGTATTTAATTGAGTGTAATTTAACTATTTGAATGCTCATGATCCACATTTAAATTGAAAGCCTGTATTATTATTAGTATTAGTATTATTAGTAGTAGTAGTATTATTACATTATCAGTAGTAGTAGCAGTATTATTTCTCCATGTCCCTAAAAAGCACACATATAAAATAAATGATGTATATATGATGTTGATTAAATGAGATTTGGATAGAAAATTCAAGACCCTTTTGTACTGCGCTAATTTGAGATGGATCTCTGGTAAAGCAGTGAAAGAGCAAACAAAAACAGTTAGCTGACTGGAGGCAGCACAGAGTATTCTGACTGAAAAATAACTTACTTCCTCTTTCTTTATCCCTTGCAGTTCTCACCTTGCCTTCTCTCATTTACTCTTATGACCCTGTCTCAGCTTGGACCAGAAAAATATAAACCTTGTTAGACAGTTGGTGAAGACACACCTCATCACATAATAAAGCTGTGTTTATTATGTGTAGAAACAAATAATGACAAAACCTGAAAACAGGTCCAACTGGGTCCAATCCCTGCACACCTAGAAGGCCATGCAGGCTATGCATGTTGCAGCTTGAAAGCAGCAGGTTTTTAATCATGAGGGTCCCATGCATGCAACAGTTTACGCAGATTGGACTGATGACGCAAGATCAACAAACGCGCCCCCTTGTGGCCAATACACACCAAACTTTGCACAGAGCCTCAGTCAGTCAGTGGGACCGATACGGGGATGGCCTAGATCAACATTCAGCTACATTCAGGACCATGTGCACCGTGCATGTAAGAATTTTGAATGTGCAATGTACAATGTGGGAGTTACTGGCCAAAAATAGTTAAAGGTCACTCAAAGAATATCTGGCAATCTTAGTGATATGGTTAATCAACAGTGTACCAAACTCTCCAGTTAAAATTGACATGTAAATTACCTCAACACACAGTTGCATGTTATAACAATTTAGAACACTGTTTCCCACATACATGAGTTAAATTCAAGTTCCTGAATGAAGAAATGGTTAAATGAGGGAGTGACTGAACAGAGTTGAGAAGCCTTTTTGTGCTTTAGCTGCTCTACAAAAATAATTAACTTCTGAATGGGTTGGTCAACAATGGATGACTTGCTGAGGTGTAACTCTTTTTCCTAACCCTCTTTCTAAAGTGCTTCAGCCAGACTAAGACCAGCTTTTTTTGTCTGGGAAGTGAGGATGTGCTTTGAAAGGAAAAGACACCTCAGGGTTTCTTCCTCTCAGGACTTGCAGGAATTGAATGTCTTCCTGTGATACGCTTTTTTCTCCGGGTCTATCTTCCATTCTCTCATAACAGCAGCTGGTGTAAACTGCCTTGCTTATGTACGTTGACACGGACCAGTCACATCTAGGTTATCGATCAACAAGTCTTTTCCCATCATAACGGAAAGCTTCAGTGTTTCTGGCTCCGTAGTCTTGCTTTGCCATACCTTCCTGCGCTGCGTGGGAGGGTCTGGCTAGTCCAAACAGTATTCCTGGATGGTATATTGGCATTTCTTTTAAACCAATCACAATTATCATGGGTGACAATAAGCGCCCAACGGAGGCACGGTGCAGCTGCAAAATAGCCTCAAGAAGGAACTTGTTTTGGTGGAAAATGTGAAAAGAGTGTGATCGGGCAGAATTTCCAGCCGCACTGGAGCAATCCCTGAAGTGAAATGTTGCGGACATAGACTACTGGCTCCAGTAGTGCCTGCATCTTGTCACACACCTCCTGATCAACAAATGTATGATTGCTCTGAGTGTCTAATAGGGTATATACCAGTGTTAGGTGATGAGAGCCATACTGGCACAATCATTGATGTCCTCCCACCTCCTTCACACAGCATGACAGTGAGGATGCTTTTTCTCCTACTTGCGGGACACTTTGTGAAGACTTCTCTGCTGAGGGTTGATCTTCGTGCAATGGAGTTGGATGGAGCTTGGTGCCTCCTGCATATTGCGCACATGGCTTTGTTTTTACAATCAGGAAGTTTGACTTGCAACTTCTCATTAATTTCCCAGTCGTTCAGTACCTGAAGACCCTTGACATGAAAGGCTTGTGGGAAATCACTGAACTTTCTTAGCTTCATATACTTATTTCCACCAATTTTTTGGCCACCTGTTATGTTAAGGTCATCTCTAAAGGCCCATTGACCACGACGGAGTGACTACATCTGGCATTCAGTTTCTCCCATGCTTGTGTATGTGTACATATGTGTATTTCCAAGTTAATAAGCCTTGGCATCCTTCCTGTAGAAGCTGCCTTTAAAAAACAACAAACAGTGTCTGCATGATTTGAGCATTGTTTCTCTATGACAGCCTTGAAGCCTGTGCTCCATTCTGTGAACTTCAGTGCATCACCAGAGAAGACAAAGGGTTTTGAAACTGGAAGTTGAGAGAGTGACATCGCCTCCTGTGCTAGAGATGCTTCATATTTCTTCATTTTCCGGCTCTTTCAGGTCCTGCATCTTAGGTGTTAAACCTGAGATGCATAGAATTTCTTTAATCTATGTTTGATATAGCTGAATTAAGTTCTTCAAGCATTGTTTCAGATTCCTCAGCTTTAGCACGATGCTTTTCAACACTATCTTCTCTTTTTCTATTGCATCAACACATTTCAAGACTTGGTGCTCTTTTGAAAAAGAATCATTCTGTACGGCTAATTCGTTATGTGGAGATGATGCTTCACTCTGATTTCATTTTTTTTTTTTTATCCTTTAGAAATTAACACCTTAAATAGAAGACAAGGTAACTTACTAGCACATGTAATGCAGCAATTGACAATGGAGCACTTGCTCAACTTAAAGGTGAACAGTCTAATTTAAAAAGCATAATTTACAGGTTATATGACTTTTTTTCATGTTGAATGGTGGTCGTCTTGTCTCCCCCTGTTAGCGGAAAAAACACTCTTGCAACTTTTTGCCAGTCTAAGCGTTGCAAAGGATCGCATGACATCAGGTCTTGCTCAGTAACGAATTGCTTCACGGCACTGCCCACAAACGGCCATTCAGGAACCGGTTAAGAAGGTAGCGATGAAGTTTTTCCCACTATCGCTATGTCTAAGACGGCAAAAAAGAAGTGGAAAGCTAGCAAAGCCTTGTCGAAGGAACAGAGAAAGAGGAAACTACAGACTGAGCGAGCGAGGAGTCAGACACCAGTAAACAGAGGAGCTGCCAAATATCTGTTCCAAGGCTGTAGGGGGAGCTCTATAGAGAAACCTTTGAGCAAAAAGAAAAACAACTGCAAAGAAATGGCCAAAACTGCATAGCACCCCTTTAAGTTACAATACACCTTTACCTTATTACCAATACCCTTGGCGCTCTGAAATGTGTTATTTGAATGACAAAATAAACCTCTAACTTTATTCATTGCCGTGAATATAACAAAGACAATTAAACAATGGGTTTACCTCACAAAGTACCCAAAATTAGACTAAACTATATGTACTATAATTGCGTTAAAATGAAAACCAGGCCAACTTATCAATCATAAAGATCGTGCATATTTACTTCAGGTGTTGTCATGGCATGTATATACATTTATCAGCTACAGTCACTGTTGCATTTTACGTTTTAGACATTTAAAATGACACGAGGGACGTCAGAATACAATTTTTTTTGGAATGAAATTCAATTATACCAACAAGTCAAAACAGACATCTGTCCCAGTACTCTGGATAAAAAGTCCAAAGTTTACTGTGTGTGTGGTTAATGGTGCACCTAATTACAAAGGGGGCTTAGAGCTAAATGTTAATGTGAGCATACATAACATGTAAACATACACATTCTTGCTATGGTACTGGTGCTAGATGAAAAGCCAGGGGATCCATAATGTTATTAAAGTTCATGGGTATGTGTGCACAATTCCATTATCCACAATCTGTTCAATATTAGCAGATATTTCCGTGTGGACCAAAATTGACCCAACTGACATGCATGGCTAAAACACATCCTTAATACCCTTATATTTTACTCACAAAGTGCATATTTGGGGTTTCTGGGTGTGAATAGAGGCCATATGTCATCTTTGCCTCAGGGCACCTAAAGGCTGCAATCTGGCAACGCGTGTTGACTCAGGTCTTTCGGCCCCACTGGCAACAGAACCGCCGGAAATTGAGAAGCGGTTAAATAGATTCTAAATTAGTTTTTTTCTCCTGTCCTCCTGTTTGTGCTGTGCTCCATGTTGGGAATAGATCACACTCAATTCAATCTATTAGTTCAAAGCTGGATTCACTCCAAGGCATGTCGAGCCCACTCAACATGTTGATGATAGAGCTACGCAGATGTAATATTGTATATCTTTTGGTCTCAACCCAGGCTCTCGAATTGCGCACGAGGCGCATCAGGAATTCGAGAGTGTCCAAGTGGGTTCAAAAAGCGCTCAACTCCGCTCCTCTCCCTCCTCCCTCCTCCCTCCTTTCCTTGAAACCCCCGAGCCAAATACTCATGCACTCACTGTGTGTGCGTCAAAGCGCGGTCTCTTCCGCCGCACGGGACAAAACCGCACGCAGCTGCTTTCATTTTCCAGTGCTGTAAACTGCACGCGCAGGAGTGGAGCTCGCGCTTCTCGCTGCAGGGATATCACCTCTTACAAAAAGGACAAGAATACACATTTTTCATCTGATAACCACCACGCAGGTGGCAGTTACAAGTACCGTTTGGTTGAAAAACAAACTTGTAAATCCTAGCCGTCCACAGCGCCACCGTTTTTAATGTGTTTCATGTGTTTGCGCTCAACAGTGAGGTAGACCTATGCGGGCACATTTTACAGGAGTGTCGGCGTGTGATTTATCCCGTGGATGCTGCTGTCGGGGTCGGTGTCTGAGCCCTGCAGGACCAGCCTGTCATAGGGCATCATGGTTTCTCTGGTTCTTCACAAGTGGATGAGGAATACTTCACCGGAGATGCTGCTGTTGGTGCCGATATTGTGGCTTTTACCTCTGACCGGAGCGGCTCCGTCTCAGACTACCGAGCAGCTGGACTCTGGGGTGGTAAGTGGTCTATCTTTTCTACATAGGTGTGGGAAGGTTTGCTATTTAGCCTATGGTCATTTTTAGGAAGTTTTTCTTACTTGATACCACCACTTTACAAAACAGTATAGTGATGTTTTTTTTTTTTTTTTTTTTTTTTTTTTAACAAGACCCTCTCCTAGAAAAGACAGTTTATCCTACTTTTGGACATCGGAGCCAATTTGTTGTCCTCTACTTGAAGTGAATTTTAACACCTCGCAGCGGTCCAATGAACGCTGGCAAGCTTGGCGTTGCAGTTTGGATGTGATGGAATATAAATAATTAGGAGCCTGTTCTCCAAAGCAAATCCCTGTAATGGCTTGCAATAAATAAATGTAAATGTATTTCCCTCAGCGGAAAATCGACCTCCTCCACAGCATGCTGACATAGTATATATCCTGATGAATAGCAAACCGGGCTCACTTCCAGCACAGTGACAGACCAAGCCATAAGATGTTATTGGTTATTTCCTCTTCATGCTCCAATATGTCATCTGAGCCCAAGTAAGGCCAAGTGAACAGTTAGCTAACGTCCTGGGTTTAACATAGAGTTGTTTAAAATGAGATGTAATGCAACAGCAGAATATGCTGAACCAAGTAAATAAAGCAGGCAATTGTTGACGGTTTGAAGGACAAAATGTTAACACACAGGGTAAAGAGTGTGACCTGTTAATCGTGAGTAGTTTATTTTAGAAGCTAATGTCAAAAAATATGGAGCAAATCAGTAAGTCTCTTTTAATGAATATTCACCTAATTTGTGTTGTTAATGTATGCTCTATTATGTTTAACACGTCCAATGAACTGTTTCTGAGCAAATTAAAGCTAATCTATTTTTTCATTGGTATGTTAGACCCACAATATACTTTAGCTTTGTATTTGGACTTTATAAACAGAGCACCTTCAAATAAAACATACTACCTACTTAATAATATTCTAATTAGTAAGTCTGGAGACAACGTCCTAATATATTCACATCAACATGCATTTCTTCATTCTTCATTTGCATGGATGGATTCATCCTATACTGCTACCCATCCAACATCTGTCTCTCCAGTGCCTCTCCCTGGGTTTTTTTCAGTAGACAAGCTAAGGATGAACCCTATTATCAAAGACTGCTGAGGTATTTCTATTGCTGGACCTTATCAACTGACTCACTGTGTATGTGTGCTGCCACAAGACAACCATTAATTTCCTTGCTCTTAGAAACTCATAGCGTCCAAAGGTGATCTGAGTCATCTACAGATTTCATCAGGAAAGGGTTAGACAGGTGTAGAGCATAAGAAGGAGACAGGCCATGTCCCTTGGCAAGCAGATGGGCTATTCGGCAGATGCCTTTTCTAAAAAAAAGAATATTGTATTATTGGTCATTGTTACAATTTTCTGTTGTTAAAAGTTGCTGCTTTAATCTTGTTTTTCTCACTGAAGATCCAACATGTTGGGTGGTTGGATGTGATAGCTGGTGTTTGGTTAGGCAATCCTTAAAGCTGCCTGTTATCCCTTATCAAGCTGTGTTTGAGTGTGTGAGCAAACACGTGGCTTCTTACCCATCCAGCAGTAACAGAGCAATGTGGGCATCCCTGGAGGTTGTTTTCTCACTACACATTCAGTGTAAGCCTACTGCTGTTTTGTTCCTGGTTTGCACTGAGATAACTATTATTACATGAGGTACTCACTCTGTTCACCAGCCATGTGTTTATTTCTGTCCTCCATAATTTTATGCTGTACAAGTGGTTTGTATGTGCTCCTGTGCTGGGAGCAGCTGCTCAGTTTTGTTTTTTTAATGAATGTACAAACGTAAACAATGAAAAGTGGCTTGAACTGCAGGGTTCTGATTCTGAATCTGTCTTCTCAATGAGATTTGAAGCACAACCAAGCAAATAAATGGAAAACAGTCATTTTGGTGTTAATATCCAAAGGGTTGCTTAATGCATGTTTAGAGGATTTCTGTTGTAGATTCAAGATTTCCAATAACACATTTTTAATCTGGGTTTATTCTTAAGAGCTTTCACTTTTCAAATAAACTTAGGCCGCTTGACCTGCACATTGGGGGTTGATCACCTCATGTCATGTAAAGTTCCTGCAACAACTAACCTGTCTTTGTAGTCAAAATAGTGGAATTCAATGTAGGACTGATACTAACACTTATTGTTATAAGCAGGGACGTGCACAGGTACAGGCTATTGTTGCCCGGGCAACTGTCTGTTTGCCCTGATTGGTTTAGCTGCCCCTCTGGCGAAAGAACCTAAATAAACTTTTTCTTTCTTTCTTTTTTTCTTTCTTTCTTTCTTTTTCTTCTTCTTCGCTGTTGTGGCTGCATTAATACAATAATACGCCCATCATTCCTTAAGTTAAATCAAATTAAATTTGCTATGTCATTCAGTCTTGCCTTCAGCGATGCCGTCTGCCCCCAGTCATGTAACTTTGTTTTTGGGGACAAATGTCTGTGCACGTCCTTGGTTATCAGTAATTAATATGCTGATTATATTCTTAAAGAATGGATGAGTTGCTCTGTCCATAAAACAACAATAAACAGAAGATAATTTCCTTGAACCTACGGTGATGTTTTGAAAAGGAGCGAATGGGATCGTACACCTGAGTGGAATAATTGTTTCTGTTAAAGCTACATTGTGTAAGAATTCCTCCCATCTAGCAGTGAAATTGTGTATGACAACCAACTGAATATTACTTTCCACCCCCTCCCATTCCGAGCGCGTTTTCACTAAAAACTAATTCAGGGGACCTTTAGTCATTACTTAAATATATACATTGTTGTGAAATAAAAAATCAAGTCCTGAG
>NC_048422.1:10625083-10647853 GCF_013103735.1 Etheostoma cragini
TAATTCTGCCAGCAGTCTTAACTTAAATATTCTAGTGGAAAACGTTAACATGTTTTTTTTTGTAGACCCAATGCTTTACGGTGGCCAAACGCGTAATTAGCATCTGTGAGAGTTCCTTCCAGTTTAATTATAGTTTTACGTTATTTTGGTACTATTTCGTTGCTAACATCAACTATAAGGGTACCAAACATATGCAAGCTAATGTTAGTAAAGTTTTAATGCCATTGTTAGTCTGTGTATTGTACACAATTAATAATGTAAGCCAATGTTTACAGCTTAGGAGAGAAGCAACGGAGGTTTGTGTGTTTTAGTATATTTCTCTGAGCAGTATGAACAATGTCAATGAAACCGAAATTAGCTCTTAGTATCTCTATCCTTTACACGCAGCTGTTCTAGCTATAACTACTCTGTGTTACAATTGCATGACGTGAGTTGTCTGCCAGCAAAATCACGACACAGATGATTACGTTTATGTTACAAGGTAGACAATCCTTTTTTATCATTGACGAAAGGAAAAGTATCCTGGACGTTGTTCTAGCGTTATTAACAACCATACCATGTAAGCCAAGCAACTATAAAACTTTGACTTTACACTATTAGGCAGAATTACCTTTAGAGAAGAAAGCAGGCAACTTTGGCGTCCCTTTTTAAAACACTTGCCCCTTATGAGCTCTTTCCATTTTGGAAAAGCCACTCCAATGTTAACTTTGGTCTTGTTGCTTTGCCTGTCACGTTGTCCTTTTTATTATCTTTTTAACTTCCATGGCAACTCCTTTACATGTCCTAGATAATAAGCGTTATGCTCCAGCTGCAACCAGCTTTTAAATGTGCGGGCAGTCGCTGCGCTATCTTCAAAACGCAGAGGTATGCCCCACTTTGTGGAAAGATGGAGGCGCAACATGGTAGAATACATGCGAGCAAGTCGTATTGTGAAACATTCTGCATGGCAGATTCCATGCTTACGAGAATACTTTGATTAGTTGTTGGAAGTAATTACACATGAATGAGCACAAATTTGTAAAAGAACAAAGGTATTTTTTGCTAAAAATCAACTCAAAACGTTACACAATGGAGCTTTGACAAAGGCAGACAGATTTTTCTACAGTTGTTTATTTGGTGTAAAAGGAGTTTAAGATGACCAAGGGAGTTGGACAGAAAGATGGACAGGTCAGCACTCGTCCACAAACACACTACTCCCCTGCGACTGCCTGACTGACTTTTAAATAAGACTTCTCCTGTTGAGAGCAGGTGGATAATTAGTTGTTAAGGGTTTGATTGGGTTCCCCCACCTAAGCCCGGTTGTGTTGATAAATGCTGTACATTTAGTACCTGGTCGGCAGCCGTCTACCCATAGAACCGTGTCCAAATCTCCAGCTCTGCTGCTCCCCAGCCCCATTACACTTCAGAGCCACTGTGCTGCATCACTTGGCTTTTAGTCGAGCTTGAGCGCTGCATGCATCTGTCTCTCCTTGTAAGTACTGTACACTGCGACCGTAATTAGCTGGACCACAAACTTAAGCACAGCTCAGAGGCATCCAGATTCTAGTTTTGCTGTTATATGGCACAATCTCTTGCTGCAAAGCAACAAATTTGCAATTTCAGGAGTCCTGCATAACAGCTACATTGCCATGATGGCTGTTTTCTGCGATAGTACAAAACGACTGAGCTGCTTAAGGGACAATTTTGAAGCTCTACTTGCTTCAGCCGGTGTCATAAGATAGAGTAAGGTGACCTGATCAGCTGCTGATATAAGTATCTAAAATACTATTTAATCCTGTAGAAACTGACCTTGAAGAATGTCTGTGAAGCATTTAATCCCTTTCAGTGAGGGAAAATGTAGTTATTGTAAGTACAGTGTGTGGCGTATGCCTGATAGGACAACCACACCCTGCCAATCTGCTGATTCTCATTTTGCGTTATAATTCCATCAATGAGAACACCATCTGGTCTTGTGTCCACTGAATAAAAAAGAAAATGCCTGGTAGACGCCACTCTCCTTCGCATACTTTCACCATCAGTCCCACTTACTCTCCCTTCATGCTCAGCCTCATAATACTGAGTTCTCATACAACTAGCCTGCCCAGCACCAGTACCACCACCCCTCATTAGCACGCTCTTTCACTCTCAGGAGTGTGCATTTCACCAGTATCATATTCTCTCCCCTCAGTCTCTCAGTCTCCTTTCTTCAATTTTCTTCTTCCAATCCAGATAACAGGCTTTCTTCTACCAGCACATCATGGGCTCTTCTGATTACATCCAGAGGCCCAGGGGTGGAGGGTTCTCAAAGAGAAAACTGGATGTAGGGATGGTCTAGGGAAAGTACGATGGAGGAATTATAGAAAACCAACCAGACGGCGTCAAGAAAATAAATGTATGGAATAAAAAGAAAGATAATATATCATTGGCACTACTTTTTCTTGAATATGTTAGCGAAGTAATTTAGGGAGAGAGTCCACTTTTGAATGTTATAGGCTTGTGAGATATGTAAGGGATAATGTGAAGCAAAGCGGTCATGATTGCAAATTAGAACTCCGACAGGGTGATGCAGGTCTTAAATCAGCCAGAAGAAGTTAATTCGCAATAATGACTGTCTCGCTTTACCTTCTAATGCTATTTACACAGCTACTCATACAGAGGTTACCCTTGATGACGTCTGCTTGCAGGTCAGGCCAGTTAACTTGCTGATTAGCATTGCTAACCCCGGAGCTAACTAATGCTCTGTATGCAATGTTGCCGTTAGCGCTGTCATCGATTCCCGTGTCCTGTACCATCTCTCTCTCCCTTTGTCATCTGTTGTTCAGCTGTATGAGCACAAATATTGACAACAATTTTTTGTTGATTTAAAAATCATGGGCCAGAGTCTATGGCAACTGTCTGTTATAAAGAAATGCAGAATGTTGCAAATGACCAATCTGAATTAAGTATTTAACCAAGTTGTGTAATAATGTGAAGTAATTGTTGTCAACAGCTGTGACATAACTTCGGATAAGTAGAAGAGCACAAAAAGTTTGTAAACAACTTGTCTTCCTTGCAGTGTCAGTGTCAAGATCATATGGATCCTTTAAACTCCTCCTTTCTCCCTTTTCCATCTGTGTGACCTTTCTGTCCATAGCGCGGTATCATGGGGGCTTATATCCAGGCCAAGTGCATGGACACTTTTTTTTTATGGAGTGGGAGATGACTGCTCAGTATATCATTGTTTCAAAAATGTTTATTGTAAAACATTTTCATTCAACAATGAAGTTTGCATTGCATTATCTGGCTTTACCTTGTTGAAATTAGGAAAATGAGCTCTGACATAGTCTCTAATTTGAAGATGTCTGGAAAATAATTATTCTTAAGCAGGTAATGTGTCTCCTGAAGTTGCTGAAAAGATACAAAAGTCCCTCCCACATATAGGTTGTCAATATTTCCAATCCCCATTGGCTTCCAGGTATTAAAGGTCCCATCCAAAGTGGAGGGGGTAAAGGAGGGATTTGCTCCAAAAGGTAGCAAAAATGACAACACCTTGAGCTTGAAATGCTTTCTCAGTTGTTTCCATATCCTTATTGTGTCGTAAATGATAGGATTATGATTAAAGCATGTTCTATTGAGTGGCACAGGTGACAATATTACTGCCCTAATAGAATATGGTAGACAGTCGTCATGTTCCACCTCTAGCCCATCAGCAACAGAGCACACTCCAATGGCCTAATAATACAATATAAATTTAGGGAGTACAAGCCCTCCATTGGCCTGGAGAATATATTATTGTGTTAAGATTGACAGAGATCACAGGAGACAGTTCAGCATGTAATATACAGTACAGCCCATTCACAGCTTCTCAGGAAGAGGGAGATACTATGGAAACCAACGAGTCCTTCAATCCGCTTGCATCCAATCTGTCATCACAGTTTTGGTAAGTGTGACAGCTGTCCAGGGAGTTGGAAGTTTTTGAGGAGATTGTCAGAGTTCATAATATCCTTACAGGCAATTTCAACAGAACTTAAAGGCCCGGGCACCTGACAGTTTATTGGCTGTACTGTGGCATTGATGTATAAACACTGCATTGGTTTCTGACCTTGTCTTGACCAACATTGTAAATCCCTGCCTGTGCTGTACTGAATCTGTCTGACCTGGGGTTAGTTTCCAAATGATAGACTTTGACTATGCTTAGATCCACCTAAAAGTTAGTCACACTTCAGATAGATGTCCAAATTCATGCATTGCACCAAGCGGTTTACTTTTTCAGCAGAAGGACTAATTTTCTTTATATTCTGTGTAAATTAAGATTTTTTTTCCTATAAAACATAGCTGACCACAACCACATCAAACCGCTAAGCTCCCTTCACTCCAACAAAAACTGTTTTCCTTCTGGAATAATTGTGTTTAACAGTACAAAAAAACTGAGTTAACAGAGATGCTGAGGCTGCAGGGCTCAGTACTTTAACTAACGCAGGTCTTGGTTCTGAGTTAGCCTGGGGGTCTGGTGGCAAAACATTTAGCTTTGAAATAAGTTAATTTTCTGTAACTGTCTTAAATTGCTTAAGACTAATTTAGAGCAAAGTTAAAACTGACACAACACTACAGACCCATTTAAAATGTCTTTGTGTAACCCCTGATACTCTGGGGATTTCTGTTTAGGTATTGCATGTGCATTTCAGGGGAATATACAAAGAAACAAGTGAATGATATCTCTCCTTTGCTACTTTGTGTTTAATAGTGCAATGATTGAACTGATTTTTTGAGCAATGTTGCCGTGACTCAAACACTCTAGGTTGCATCTTATTTGTTTATTTGTATGTATCATATCTTGTATGTTCATTTGCAGACGCAGACACAGTAGATCTAGCCCTATAAATGTTTGATTTTGAAGTGATGGATTCATATTGTGGGCAAGTGAGGGCTGTTTGTCACAAGAAAGCTGCACACGATTTTTCAATTTCCAATGGCTTGATCTGACTTCATCACTTGAGCAGACCCACTCCAGGGCTCCCCATATAGAAAACCTCAAATCAACTCCATGTGGACAGTTCTATTTTAACCCCAGGAGCCCCGCCTCTTCTTCTTGTCTTTGACCAGATCAAGGTTTTGGTTTCCATTGCTATTCAAAGGGCCGATCCGATCTTGTAATTACAGTGGTTTCTGGTTTTTGCGCTGACTCGCATGCTAAAGCCTAAAATAATCCATAGCCCTGCCAACTGAACTGCCAATAGACTGCTTTAATAGTAGCATCAAGAAAACCCACAAGCATCAACAAAGCTACTCTGAAATTGCTTGCAGAAATTGGCACATTTATAATGAATGTGGTTGTTTGTGCACATGTGTAACTTTCTTCTTGTGTGTCTCTTCAAAATGTGTGTATGCATGATGGCTGTGTGCGTCGCTGCCTCACTGGTGATCTCATAGTTTGTCTAATTTGTTTTTTCTAATAGTGAGTCAAGTAAGTCTTAGTGGTGCGGATGGTGAGAAAAAGGAAAGGGGACGATAGGAAAGGAAAGGACAATTGCTTGTCATCTGGAGAGTAAACTTCAAGACCTTTCTGTGTTCATGATCTAATTTCTCTAAAGGTCCAAGTGAAATGAAGATAATTAGATAGGAGGGGGAGGGAAGACCAAGAGAGATTGAGTGGGTGGCAGAGATAAGATATGTCTTCATCCAACTATCACTGGCAATTAGGCCCACGTTCTTTTAATCCAATGTTGATACTCAATTCCCTATCAAGTTAATATAATGAACCACACATTCTGCTAAATTTCAAGTGCTACTGATGACTGTGTGAAGTTCAGTTGAAATGATTGTGTCAATTGCAGTCTGGACTCGGTTAAATCTTGCTGAATAGGACCATTCTCTTTTAGTGTTTAAGTTTAAACTCTGAGTTAAACACATATAGATATGATCACACCCATGTATGTGTGTGGTGTGTTTATCTTTGCATCCTTGATACATACTGGAGACATGCCAGTTGCCGGAATTCCTCAACTCACATTAAAGAAACATTGTCATTTTTTAGTGACACATGGCAGCTATTTCATGGCTTTGGTGTGGGCTTTATGAACTGCATACAAGCAAAATCCATAAATACATGTTCATGTATTCCCTCATACAGCTTTAAACTTGAAAGCAGGTACAAAGATGGATGCCATTCTGAATAGCTTCACATGACTCTCAAATAAGCTTTACAATTTCTGAGCTACAGATTTCTTTTATTATTTTTTTAAATTGTTAAAGTATGAGTAAAGTGGATTTGATGTTTTTCCATATCCATAAAGGCCATACAGATTAAAAAAAACAAAAACATCTATATGTGATATCAATTAACTGAGTTTTTGACAGCAAAATGATTATGTAATGGTGAATGACCTTTGGTTGTGATGTAGTTTGATACTTCTCAAAGATGCGTGAGCACAATCGGTCATTGCGTTCTTCAAATCAAGGTCCCAAGGTTCAGGCATAAATGGTGGGGTGATCAGGCTTTTGCAGTTGCTGCCCCGAGATTCTGGAACAAGTTACCCCCTGATGTAAGGGCTATTACAGATGTAGCTCTTTTTAGGTCCAAACTCAAAACGTATCTGTTTAATCTGGCTTTTAACACGTAGCAGTGGTGACATTTCATTCTGTTTCTTTGTAACCTGATCTGATTTTACTGTTTTTTATGTTCATTCTTTCTATTGTATAGGTGTTTTTACACTTTGGATACCTGCTGGTTGATGTAAAGTGCTGTATAAATACATTTTGATTGGTTGATTGATTAAAAGATGACAAGAGGATGCAATTAAAAAGAGCATTCAGGATTTTAATTGTTTAATTCTGAATCCAACTCACCAAAGCCCCTTCAAACCCTGCCCAAACTGTGACTGGAGTGAATATAATCCTAAATCAATAATGATGGATACGTTTGTTCACATAAAAATGATTTCAAATGTTGGAACTGTGTGCCAAATGGATAGCTTTAGAACACACAGAGACAACAAAAGACCAAATTAAAGATGGACTCCGGGATAGATCAAATCCATCAGGTGTGTGTATGCTTGTGTGTGTGTTTTCTCCCTAATCCTCACTATTAGGGGGCACTGGGCTAGCTTTATTCAATCCTTGTGTTGGTTGGCTTTGACTGAGTGCCATGCCACAGAGAGAAGAAGGTTTGGGGGCTTTTTCTCCTCTCTGAAGACACTGAAACATGTGTCTGTTAATTTAAGTTCCAGTCCGACTTGGCTCCATCAGTTTGTTTATCTTTAATCTCTGGCTGAATTTTTAAAGTCCCATTTCTCTTTTCCCCTTTCTTTCCTTATATCATCACTCACTCCTTCGTTCAGCCCCAGAAATCTCCATCCATCCACTTCTGTTTTGAGATGATTTATAACCTGACATACTGTGTAACAGGTTGGATAGTATGGGTGGGAATCATCAGAGGCCTGATTGGATAGCCGATGCAGGATTGTATTTGCAGGGTTGAATATGTGTGTCTGCCTTTTGTGCACTCTTAAGGCTTGCTGGATTTGCCAAAGGAGTAAAAAAATGCAGAGCTGATATGTGCACAGGGATGCCACTGGTGCATTTGGTCAGAGCCTATCAACAATTGGAGGTGAGTTGCCGCTGGCGCAGATGAGGCAAATTCTGCTAATGGCAAACAAGGGAGTGATTAACAGTCTCAGCAGAGGTTCCTGCAGTCCCTGGAAAAAAAACTTATCAGATCATCAGAAGCAGAAGGGACACTCATTGGATCACTGCAAACAATGTGTGTGTAGTAAACAATCAATCTTACAAGAATGCTGATTCTGTTCTAGATTAATGTGTGTTTTGCACATGCACGTCTTGAGGAGACAGAGGTTTCTGTTGTGTTGTGTTCTATTGGCAGGAGTGCTTCTAAACACACACATTGTCAAACACAAGAAGAAACTGATAAATGAGGTTTGGTGTGGCAATGTGAGCAGCATGCACAGTTTACTCATAAAATGGTTTGATTAACGATGCCCTAGCGTATTGCAGTGCATGTAAATGTGTTCTGCAATGTCCTGCTTCAAGCTCATTTCTCCCAATAACCTGATTTATTCTGGTCTCTTATTCCATTCTGTCTTCCCCTTCCTTCTTCTCTTCTTTCTCTCTCAATCAACACTGTCTGATTCTGATTTTCTGCATTTCTATATTCCTCTGAACATTAACTGTTTAATCTCTATCTCTCTCTGTCTCTCTCTCTGTCTCTCTCTCTCTCTCTCTCTCTCTTCTTTTGTTCCCCGCTCTTTCTTTTTCTGTCAACCCCCTCACTCTGTGTCTTTGTATTGTTGTCTCTTTTCTGTCTCTCTAACTCTTCCTCCTAACAGTTCTGTCTCTCCACCTTCCTGCTGGCTGCCTCCAAGGAACAGACAGTTGTTCAGCTCTCTGTACAGTCAGCTGTTCCTAACCCAGGGATTAGATGATTCACTTACAGTTGCATCCTAATCCCTGTTGTCACGCTCGTACACACACAAACATGCAAATTAGGACACATTTTCCTCCCAAGTATCTCGGAAATGACATTCACACCTTTTAACTGGATGGAAACCGGGTGTCGGAATAAGCACATCCATCAGAATGTACTGTATCCTTTCAACAAGTGAGACACGTGTCCCATTATATGCTCACTGGATCTGCAAGAGAGAAAAGATACTTCCTGAAGTAAAGTGATTGCGTGTTTCAGCACGGATGCTTGTATGCCATCCGCTTGCAACAAAGTGGGCTAAATGATTACTTCTATTGTCAGCCATCCCTTTTCTCTGCTGCTAGTCTGCCCTGTTTACTGCCTGCAATCTGAGGAAAGTTTTCAATTTATAATTCTTCTAATTGAAAATAAAGACTACTTATGAAAAACAACAGTAAAACAAAACTGTACAAATGACCACGTCTTATTGTGTCCTGGTCAGCCAAAGCAGCAGTGAACTTCCTGTTTGTATTGAGACTGTTAAATGTATTATAGTATGTGAAGACTTTTTGCAGAAGTACCTTTCCTAAAAAAATATTGTAACTCTTACTGACATCAGTGCTCCTCTGTTACTCCTTTTAACCTCACCAAAGCTAACTGGTCACTAAAATAGGATGACCAGACGTCCCCGGTTTCCGGGACAGTCCCCGGTTTTGGGGACCTGTCCCCAGCTGGATCTGTCCCCGGTTTTCACTGTGACTGACAGACCCGCAATTTGAATGGAAGAAAGAAAACATTGACCAAAAGTAGCCGATAGTCGCACACCCTACACACGTAGGCTTAAGACAGCTGGAGCAAGCGCTGCTCAGAGCTTAGAGACATTTTAGAATATTTTACAATGCTAAAATTACTGTTTATTTACATAGAGTCTTTTGGTTTTAGCGAATGCAATTTTGCGGACTTTTACACTTAAAAAAAGGATCTTAATCTTTAACAAAAAGGTCAACCTTCTTAGAAATCCTTTCCATAACGTTGTCAGACAGTTAGAATATTAATTTGAGTCTGTCAGTAGCAAAACAAGCACTTTTATGAACTTAAATACAAGCTGGACAATTATCCTATTAACTTACATTGTCGGCTTAGCTTGTTTCTCTGCTGCCATCTGCAGCGATCTCGTTTAATACTGCATCAATGTCAAAGGAAAATCTTTCCTCAATAGTTTTTATTATATCTAACACTAAATCAGCTGTTGCAGAAACAAGCCTGAAGTAATAAAGCAAAAGCTTTCAGATAAATGTAGTTCAGTAAACATTACAACATTCCCCTCAGAGGTGTGGTGGTATACAAGTTTGAAGTAGCAGCAGGGACGATTCTAGGATCAGACCTTTAGGGGTTCTCAGCCCCTTAATGAGAACAGCTCTAGGTCTAGTGTGCCCATTTTAAGTCTTACAAAAATAAAAGCATGACGTGTTTTGGAGCTGAAAATGTCCCCGGATTTACTCAGAGAAATCTGGTCACTTTACACTAAAAAGCATGAAACTTGTTCCACTGTTTTGGGGAATATTAGTTTTTTGCGGTCTACTCATAAAGCAATATAAGGGCTTATATGCTGTATTCTTTCTGACGCCCACTTTTTACAGAGGCTTTGTCAAATATCTGTTACTTTAAGCAGCTGAGGCCTTGCCATGTGCTAAGTCGATTGTTGGTCCACAGGAAATATTATATAATACGTGCACAGAAAAAGGTAAATATGTCGACTGGGCCGGAAAATTTGAGGTATAAAAAGAAATGTGGATGTAGATCCATTTAGTAATAAAAGGCTCATTGTTTCATTTTTATTTTCACTGAATAAAATCCAAATGAATAAATTAAGTGGGTGGTGTAAATCCGGATTCAGCCAGATTTGCTTACACCCACGTATCCAAAAGATGCGTTTCCTGTTGCAATGAAAAATTGATTACCGATTCATTTTCACTGTTCATTACAGTTAAAGAAGTAATATTGTAAGAGAACAGCTGAAATTATGCTTCTGGTTATAGAAAGTTGAAGAAAAAAATGTGGAGAAAACAATACAATTAAAATAAAATGAATTTTTTTCTGATTATCAGTTGTCTTTTCACATCAACAAAAAAGTCATTGACAACTCTTCAACCGTCAAACAAACTGCCTTTCCCCATTATTCAAATGATGATGATAGATTCTCTTGATTTCACATGGCAGATTGAAGTCATAATTTTCCATTAACGAGTTAAGTACTCAACATCATGACATTTTCAATAAATAATTGAAGCAATAGACAATGTTAAATTTGATAACAGAAGCACAAATGCAAGTCTGATGCTGTCTGCCAAAACTATCTAGTTGATAACAACTGTGAACAGTCTACAGGCTGTCGTAGACTGTGTAGGATCAACTGTTATTGTAACAGACTGGAACATTTCAAACGGCATCTGTTATGTTAAATATTCACTTGGTCAAAGCACCTATCAACATATGGAGCCACCTGTCATTCCATTCATTACAATCTACAAAAATGCTAAACAATATGAACATTTGTCTTGAAAACACAAAACGCAGGAGTATGGTCTATGCGTCACACAGGTATACGCAGTATACCAACTCCAGAAAAAGCTCCAGAATTTCCACATACCTACTTAAAAATGTGCAATGGCATGTAACAACATATTTTCCATTGTATTTTTGATATATTTTGAATTGTCATCTGTGTTTCTTTTCTTTGCAAAGGCTAAGTAGGCTAAATAGGTATTACAACTGTAAATTGGTGCATAAAAGTGTGTCAGAAAGCAGGGAAAGAAGTCTTTGATGCTCAAAATGTTTCGGAAGAGGACACCCACACCCCCCACTATGAAACATAAAGGGTCACTACAACATTAATCTGAATTTAAGACTGTTTATTTACGTGATAGTTCTGGTGGATGTTCCTTACTTTCTGCTTAGAAGGGCAAGTTTTAAGGACAAGTTTAATAGTGCAACAAGGCAGGCATGCTTGGTTCGTTCTGATCATGTTTTACATAGAATATGTTTTACGGCTTTTACTTTCTAACTGGGACGTTTTGGGACCGATTGGCAGGGATTTTCTATGGGCAAAATACGGACACGGTGATACACTAATACAAGCAAATTACATTTAACCAAGAATCCAGCTAATTCACATAGCTCACGTTACTGTATTGTGTGAAAAGTTAATTTAATTTAATATTGTATGTGGGGTTTTCTTTGCAAATGTTCCACCTAAACAAGTTCCTTCCCGAGACCTTTTTGCAGAGCCACGCTTGCTGCGTGCGGCAGCCTACTACCGCCCAAGATAATTGTGTTTGGTTTAAAGAGATGCAAACTACCCCTGACTGTTTATTCTCCTATCCAGGAATGTTGTGTGGCTTAGCCAGAACTTCCTCTGCAGCATAGGGGAGATTAGTCTGGCAATGCACTAAAACTACTATGCACTGTGGGGTAACAATGACTACAATTACATGCACATAAAAAAGGACGATATTTTGACTAAGCTGTTTACGTACTCCACTAATATACCCGTTTACATGTAGCTGTGTAAAGTACAATACATTTTTTTTAAAGTTTATCTAAGGTGGTGGTAAAGTTGGACCGGGTAAACACAAGATACCTCTTTCATTCCTTCATCCAACTTCTTGAAAAGGTTGGCGTAGCGATGTGTGTGCTTATCCGAAAACCGGTTGATATCCAAGTCTTTGATAATGTTTGTCTCATCGGGTCTGCAGCCCTGCAAACTGTCGGCTAGTTGATTTGTGTACAGCAACCATAGCAACGCAAAGAGCTGACTATAAGCCGTAAAAAGCTAGTTTTAAGTAAGTAAGTTAAAAAACCCAAATGAGACGCATGTATACAAGTCCAAAGAATCCTTCTAAAACCTGAACAATATCAGAATGTCCCACATGTCTTAACCCTCGTGTATTCTTCCCGTCAAAATTGAAAATCAATTATTTTTTTATTAATGTTTTTAACTTTTTTTTAAAACGTTTTTGTCCCTTTTTTCAACACTTAAAATGCTTTTTTTTTAATGTTTAACTTTTTGGGACGTTTTCAACACTATGTAACACTAACTTATTAACTTTAGTTTTACAATTATTTTTGGAATTTATGGTCCATAAACCTCATTTATAGGAAATTATACCTAATGTTTAAGTTATAAATGCAGAAATTAGGAATTAATTTGACTAAAATTTAAGGAATGTATTGATGGATAATCACAGACTGGAATATGTCAACTTTTTCTTAATACTATTTCAAAACCACTTCATTTTTATTTTTCAAATGGTATAAAATTGAATAAAACACCCTCAAATGAATGAAAGTAGAGATTTGTACTTGCCAGAGAGCGTTGTTTGGAATCAATCATGTTATTTTGGGTAATTACAATTGGGTAATTAAAAAGAAGATTGATATAAAAACAGGTCAATTTAACTCGAGGACAACATGAGGGTTAATCAGAAAATGCTATATTCAGAAAAAAGCCTCTTTCAGAATATCCAACCGAAATATGCTGTTTACATGACCTGTACCAAATTTGGAATATTGTCATATTCGGAATGACAGTGGAATATTGGTGTGCATGTAAACATACTTAATGAGGCTCGAGGGCTGAAACATGTTGTCGCTGCTCCTGCTGCTGTGGAAATCAAAGATTAATGAGAACTAAGTTCAGACTTTTTTTCATAGGTTGAATTTATTTTGAGTTCCTACATAATTTTTCAGTTTTAGAGTTGAGCACATTTGTTTGCCCTTTTTCAAGGTGAGGTTATGCTCATGGTCACCAAACAACACTCAAACTTGGTAAATGATTGCCTACACACGATGCAGGTTTACTGCGTTTCTACTGTGTGTTCTAAAGGTTATGTTCTCAATAGAAATAATGTACAACTTTGTCATTTTGTTATGCTAATGAAATTCAAGTCTTTGTATTCATTAACACAAAGGACTAATCCATACTTATTGTAATTCAAACAGGGGTTGTCTCTAAACTATTTTCCAAGTCTAATACAGTAATTCCAGGTCAATTTTAGATTATATAATACTTGACCAGATATGATAATTAATGAAAACATAAATTGAAAAAAAAAAAAGATTATTTGAGAGTTGCTGATGTTGTGGCATGGCTTTTTTTTCAAGCCCCACTTGAAGGATTCCAAACCATAAATAAACTGAGTGTAAGCTGTTGACCCTGAATACACACACACATTGAAACACATAAGGAAGGAAAGAGAGAGGTCATATTCAGTTTAAAGCAGTGAAACGGGAGGTGAAGGAAATGCATCAGAGTAGATGAATGATTTCTAGGCATTAGTTCTCGCTCGGCAATCCAGCCTCAATTTCCTGTTCGATTAAACGTGTAATTTAGGCAGCATGTCGCCCCCAAATTCCCTCTATTTCTATCCCCATATATTCTCCCTCTTAAAGCTCATCTGTCTGTACAAATGAGACCAAATCCTTCATGTCTTCAGTGAATTGTGTTTACACTCAAGATGTGCCATTGGGATGGTTTCAGGAGCTTCTCAGTCATACACACTAAAGCAAGGTTTCATTTCTCGGCTCCTACATTGTCCCAGTGTAATACTTTGTGTAAATGATATCTCTCTGAATAAGCTGGTGATATAAAACAAGACGCTGCTACAACTGCTTTGAATAATGATGGCATCATTGCACCCAAGCATTTTCTGAAAAAGAATTTGGTTGAGAGAAATTTTCTCGGTGGAGAGCAGCAAAAGAAGCAGAAGAGTTATTTTTTGCGAGACATTTACATCCGTGTGATGTGTGTTTATTGGCTTATATATCTTTTGCATCAAGGATTGTTTAAACAGAATTTTAACAAACAATATCTCTGCTCAAAAATATCTGCTGTTGTCAATGCTGTTTATTTACCAAGCAGAAATGCTACTATATACCTAGGTACAAAAGAAAAGTGATACCTCCGGTGATATACAGAAGCAGAAATTTATATCCATATTTTCTTGAATATTATAAAATTATTAGATACCCCTTTTTATTCTAAAATCCAGTCTCCTGAGATATTTCCCTAGACTTACTATTAGTCCAATGATAAGCCACATTCTTACACACCCACAAATCTTTCCCTGGTCCACTTTTCAGACTCTTTTTGAACTACTCATCATGATATTTCATAACTATAGTACTCCCTTGCTGCTTGACTGATGGTTTGCTTCCCAGTCAATTTCTCCACTAAAAATATTGGGGTATGTTTTTGACAGGTTTGCACTGAAATGTATTTCCTCCGTGGCCGCAAGACATGTTGTGGTAGCACTTTTGGGGCTGACTTACTCTAAAAAACATATACACCAAATACAGAAAGGAAATAAACTAGCCAACCTGGAAGCATAAAGGTCTACAAACCCAGAATGGAATACTGAGAATTTAGGTTTCAAATGAAGCCTCATGAATGCATTTTGGCTTTGCAGTTCTTCTGTTATAAGCTTTTCCATTTGGGAACAGGAAATAGGGGAAAATCAAGCAAAATTGGTGGATTTTATCAAGTTAATGTAGCAGGGTCACGCGGCAATGCAGGGACCAATGCTCAGTGTATTCAGAGAGAGAAAGGGGAACATGTAATGCAGTTGTGGACACATACATTTCTAGTTTTGGATGTAGTACAACCCTCAATGTTTTCAGTTTCCAGGGAAAATATCATCTTGTATTCAATATTGAAGTCAACTGTCAACTGTTTAGGTACTTAGGTGGAACAAACACGACCGTTCGAAAGTTTGGAATTGTCTACCACAAAGGTTGATTATGTACAGTCAAGATAACTCTATATTTTGGAATGGTCTTTCATGCTTATAGGTTGTAGAAACTACTTCAAAAAATGGGCTAGATTATAAAAAAAGATAATGTCATGTAGATTGAAAAGAAAATTTTTAAAAATACCTGGTTATTCCAAACTTTTGGTTGGTAGTGTATGTATAATGATGGTCTAAATCACATTGCGCCCTATCTTACACCCGGCGCAGCGAAGTGCAAAGACCGATGCAAATGTGTTTGTTAATTTACTATCCAGCGCCCACGTTGTTTAAATAGCAAATGCGCCTGCGCCCATCTTTGCGCCCATGGGAGTGCTGGTATTACAGGGAGGTGTGTTCAGCTGCATTCTTAGTGTATTGCTATCTTGCGGCAGCAGAAAGTGATCGTGTCATTGACCGACAAAAACCTGGTTTAAAGTCAGAAGTGCAGTTTTTTTTATTGTTATTTTGACAGTGCATTAGTATAATGTGCCTAGGCTCATGCACAGTGCACAAACTTTTCTTGTTACACACACACACACACACACACACACACACACACAAACACAGGGCAGCGCAACAGCACACAAACATGCATAAGATTACAAATATAAATATTACGGTGCAAAACCGCCATCATAATGCAATTGGCATAAGGCCAAGGTACAAACGTGCCTGTCTGTTAAAGGGAATGGGAGATGACACTCTGATTGGTTTATTGCATGTAACGCCCCAAAAACAGCGCAATGTTTTTGAACCATGCGCCTGTACAGTTTTTTTTCTGCCGTCAAACTAGCAAAAGTGAATTTGGACACGTCCTAAAGGCACCTGTGCCATGTGCTTCACGATGTGCCCTAGATCGTTAAAATAGTGCCCAATGAATGAAATGGAACATTTCTGCCCTAAATGGCTCACCCTCTCTCCTCCATAAGGAAAAGTCTTCATGTTCTGTTGTCATCAAAGAGCACCCAAGTGGAAAGGAAAAGCTCCGTTCTTAGTTGGCATTAATTAATGGATTCACATGATGGTATCTCGAAACCCATAATGCAACAGCAATTGCTTTTCAAATTAATTCAACCTTTCAAAACTTGTTTCTACTCTAGTGTAGCTTCAAAACATATTAAGGTCCACGAGGTTGTCCACAAGTCTGACCTCATCCTTGAGGGAGAAAGTGGCGATGTAAACACTATATCGGACTGTGCTACTTCATAACCCTTTAATAGTCAGGGAGGTTGCGAGGTTAAATGTCTCCCAGAGACTCATTTCCTGTCAGTGAGGCTGAAAATGAAGGGGATCAGCAGCTGTTCATCATGGCTAAACAGGGAGGTATTGTTAGACAGAGGAGGCCACGCGATTCTGCTTTTAAGAGATGTTGCCATGGTGATAGAAAAGTCACATATGTCGTGCGTTTGTGTGTGTGTGTGTGTGTGTGTGTGTGTGTGTTTGTGTTTGTTTTAGCTGATGGACATATGAGGACCAGATAAAGGTGTGATATAACAGGTCCACCATAGATACAAAATTAAATGTCTGATACTGGAGTTTCTAGTCTGAAAGTGTAATATTGTACAAAATGGGTGATGTAAGGTGTTGGAATAATGACTCCTCTGATTTTAAACACAAGATGCAGTTGTTTGTACTTGCAGGTCAAAGTTAAAGAACAATGACCTTTTAACCTGCAGGTCTGCCAAATCCAACATTGAAACAGGAAACTCATTGTGCAGCTCAACAGTTGAGGCATGGGGGAATATTTGCAGGAGCTGGTGCAAGTGTGAAAATGCCTTGTACATTTTACACTTTGCTTCCACAATGGCATTGCCAGGTTCTTTCCATGAAGATCACTGTGCACATTAAAACACCAGCCTGAGAGAAAAATGCTAACTATACTATACTATATTATTGGTTTTGTTTTGCTGTATAGTATTTGTTTTGCTGTTGTATAGTATTTGTTTTGCTGTTGTATA
Organism: Etheostoma cragini; assembly: GCF_013103735.1. Lineage (NCBI taxonomy): Eukaryota > Metazoa > Chordata > Actinopteri > Perciformes > Percidae > Etheostoma > Etheostoma cragini. Next base: position 10,642,207 of record NC_048422.1, read on the forward strand.
GTATTTGTTTTGCTGTTGTATAGTATTTGTTTTGCTGTTCTTAATTTATGAATTCCCTGTGCGGCGTCCTTGAGTGCCAAGAAAGGCGTCTTTAAATAAAATGTATTATTATTATTATTATTACATTTCTTCTTTAGCGTCTACTCTTCTGTTGGTAAACGTGCACTACTAACGTCTGTTTGCAGGCTAGATAGCTTATTAGCTCCTCAGCTACATTAAAAAGCATCTAAAACATCTAAAATGATCACTTGTGTTCCATGCTCTTCAGTACCACTGCTAACAACCCACTGTTGCCCTGTTGCTTGTTATTTAGCATTATTTCTTTAATTTTTCTCTTCTTCCCCTCTAAGCATTCTGTACCAAAGCTAGTCAATCGAACAAAGATAATGACACGCCGGTCCAGCCTGCTGAGACAATGAGGACCATTTTCAATATTTCCTGAAAGACCTTTAATTCTTCCTTCTAATTACAAAAAATAGGTAACAGTTAACCATACCTCTAAAACCACATAGACAGTGTTTTTCACTGCAAAAAGGGATGGCTAAATGTGATTTCAGTTGGACTTTTAACTGAATGTGTTAACATTCTTTACAGCTGACTTTGGTGGGGGACGTAAAACGTGAATACAAACAAAATATTTAAACAATTGTAAATGTCTATAAAAAACACTCCTGGAAGCAAACCTTCCTCAAACTCACACACTGCCTCTCCGTCTCAACCCTATTGTTTCAAACGCTACACTGAGGCTTCTGCAATTCAGCAACGCTTCAAATCTGCGGCCACATTAATCAAAGTCTCACGCGCATGAAGCTTGGCTTTCTACCTCAAATCTATTTCATCCTTGGATTGGACTATAGCAGCTTTGTTATAGAAAGGTGGTGAGTTCACTCACTCTGCTGTGCCCACAGCTACACATTGCTATCGAGATACAAGTAATTTGAAATATTGTGTAATTAGGGAAAGTCTGAGTAATTTTGTTTGTCAGACAGCACTGCTTCCCATCGCTAACAAGCTCTTTAAGGACTATTTGTAGGGCATATACTTTCTTTCTATCCATCTTCTTTCACTCTGAGTATTTGTATGTATTTGTAGCATCTCTTCCATTTCAGACCATACTTTATTATTTTATTAAAGGATTACAGGAACCAGGGATTAGGATTACAGAGATCAATTATCCTTTACTTACACTTACTGCAGCACAGACTTGGAGTAAGTCAAACCATATACACTCAACAGCTCAATTATGTGTGTATTCGTGAAAAAGTGAATATCGAAATGTGTGTCTGAAGCATGTTATATGTTATTGTTTTATTGAGAATATAAATAAAAGATCTGAATGTGTGTTTGTGCAATGTGTATGAATGACATCTTGGGTAGGGTGACCAGACGTCCCCGGTTTCCGGGGACAGTCCCCAATTTTGGCGACCTGTCCCCGGCTGGATCTGTCCCCGGAAATGTCCCCGGTTTTCACTGTGACTGACAGAACCGAATTAAAGAAAGAAAATACTGACAAAACTTAGCCGATGGTCGCACACCCTACTCACATGGGCTCAAGACAGCCAGAGCTAGCGCTGCTCAGAGATGTTTTAGAAAGCCGTATTTTACTATGCTAAAATCACTGATAGTAGTTCAGTAAACATTACAACATTATGAAATATTGAGACTTTCTATCTTGAAATATTAAGACTTTCTATCTTGAAATATTTGGACTATAAGGACTTTCTATCTTGAAATATTAGGACTTTTTTTATCTTGAAGTATTCCCCTCTGAGGTGTAGTAGAGTGGAAGTGGCAGCAGGGGTGGGTCTAGGATAAGACCTTTGGGGGGGGGCTCAGACTCTAATGAGAACAGCTGTAGGTCTCGTGTCCCCGTTTTAAGTTTTACAAAAATAAAAACATGACTTGTTTTGGAGGTAAATACGCTTCTGAGCTGAAAATGTCCCTGGATTTTGTCTGAGAAATCTGGTCACCTTACTCTTGGGCCAGTACAAAAGTGTGTGGTAATGAGTACTGGGAGAGTAAAAATATGTCATAGTAGGTATTTGCAATAGGAATAGAATGTAATATCACAAAATTGAATTTATACACAAAGTGTTACATCGATTCTCAAATTGATTTTTGAACATTATTTAAAGATTTAACGTTTGTGTTTTATTTTAGAGTTTTTTAATTTCTCCAATTTGTCCCGTGTTATCTCAAAGTGATTGGTTACTATTATAGTTTGGCTTTATTTATTCAGGACTAGAGGCAACATCCAGTCAACCAAGGCAATACATACTAAGTAAAGTAAATGCCTTGATGTTTACAGTATGTGTTTATATATGTCTATATATATATATATTATATGTATGTATAGGAAGGAAATACATTTAACACATTCTCAAGGATCGTAAGATGTCAAGGCCCTCATTTACAACCTAACGTAGAAAACAGCCCAGATATGAGCGCAAAACTCATCTTACGACAGGCTTTACGTGTGATTCATGAAACAATCTTATCACACCAGTCAGAGCGTAAGAACGGTCATACATTGATAAATGCAGCAGCTGGAAACAATAGTAATTTAAATATCACGCCCCCTCAATCAATGTGATTGAGTGCTCCGCCATGGCTCGTGTGTGTACGAGTGCACAGAGGTCTTCTCCTTTTCCTGTTTCATTAATTAAATGCTGCACCGCATGTTCACACTGACTCGAAAACTGGCATACACGAGTTCAGACCAGACGTTCACGTTCAAATTGATAAATGCCTTGTGTTGAAGCCATTACACTGATTTTAGTTTTCTCCTTGTCACATGCATGTGATTTATAAGTATACTGATACGTATATTTGGATAATGCTTATTACAATTAAGGTTGATTATGTTGATGTGATGTTAACGGTGATGAGGATGATGACGTCAGGGGGTGTTAACTCTGTATTTAGACCTCACCTGAGCCAGGTGTGTGTGTGTGACTAGAAAGCAGAAGGAAAATTAATTTGCAACCGCATTTTGTGAGACAAGCGTTTATTTCTTTGTTTAAGACAAGTTTATTTATGTTTCTGCACCTACAGTTTCTGCTCCTACACCTTGCTTAGCGTAGGAATCAGCGTACACCCATCCTCCGCCTGTTTTAGGTCATACGCACGTTTTATAAATGAGGGCCAATGCATTTTGGTGAGAGAAACTAAATGTAAATAGAAACTTTGTTAATAGCAAAACTCTACAGGGCATGACCGGACAAATAAATGCCTGTGTTAGTGGAAATGGAATTATGGTTCCCTGGCCAAGTGTCAAAGTGGCACCCAGGTAAAGTTGAGATTGTGATAGTGTGATACTGTATATTATTCCTGGAATTTCAGTGTAGAAAATGCTGGATAGTCCACTGAAGTATATACCTGAGATGAAAGTACTTTATCACATTGTTCATCCAAAATTGCAATAAATTAAGAAAAGTTTGAGAAAAGTTGTCTCGCAAGCATTGATCCCAAATAGTGGCAATGTCGCGTTTCCCATGTTATTGTTGCATGGAAATTACAGATAAGATGTGAGCTGTACTGGGCTCTCACTCATACATGGCTCACAAGTGTTGCATTTGTTCCAGTGAACCATGTCTAAGTTAACAGGAGACAAAACAATGTGGAAAATTTGATGAAACAGGCCCCTGCTTACTAATTTAAAACATTGCTTTATACAACCACATATATCAAAGAAGGGAAAGCTACCTCAGGAAGAAGAGTTAAATCTCTGACAGCTGACCATTTTTGTCGGCCATACAAGAGACTAGAGGTGTCCAGAACATGGGAAAGAGGGTTATTAACTGATGTGTTGCCATGAGAGAGCTGAATCTGGTGGGGCTGAGGAAAATTGAGTGTTGTTGCGGTTGGTGGTACATCAACAGGCACGTTTGATTTAGGAGGATGTCTAATTGTACCACAGGGAAGTGCATCAGCGCTTCCCTGTCTCCCACGAAGTATACAGCAAATGATAAATGCCAGTTTATTGACAGTGATGAAAAGTGTTCCTCAGATTGATTAAATGCTGCACAGCTGCCAGTATTCAAATGATACATCTAAAAGAGGAAAGAACACACGGGTATTCGGGTCATTTTGAAAAGCACTAGAGGGATTCATACAATTTTTCACAAATATTACTGTAAGGGAGTAGATGGATGAGGGAATCATCTGGAGAAAAGAATCTGATGAGGATGCTTCTCTGTGACATTAAATATGAATAACTAAAGAACAATCAATCTTAAAGTTGGGACAAAATCTAAAATATTACTTGAAAATTAAAGTTTTGTTAATCTAACTGTAAAAGGTTCTTTTTGGCTTGGCTGACTATTTCCAATCCAGGAGTATTCTCTGTCTTGCTCAAAGTGTGGCAAAAGCAACTATGTCAATCTTGATTGAATTAATGGGGAAAGGCTCAGCCGGCACTCCAAAAATGGCCAGTAATGGACAGGGCTGCACTCTAGTGTTCATGGCTGTTGAAAGCACATCAAATATTGAAAATCAAAAAAGATCCAAGCCTTGCACAGGACCAAAACATGTGAGAGAGATGAGGTTAAAACTACCACAGCAGTCACATTAGATTCGGAATCTGGGTATATTTTCTCACTTTGCTCAGGTGCACTCAGTGAACCACCTTCAGTTGTATTATACCGAGACCACCAGAAGACTCCACCAATCCCCCGTCAGCCCCACCCCGAGCTCCACCTCCCATCTACATCTTGTCTTAGCAACATTGTCTTTAATCAGACACATAGTACTTTGATAAATGCTAGAGATAAGCCCCAGTTCCACTTAATTCTACTGGAACTTTTCTCATTATTTTAATTTGTTATTGCTTGAAAATGCCAATCAAAACTGAATGCTAATACACCGAGGCTGTGCAGGTCATTTGAGCAGTGAGTAGGCTAAGTGGTAAGAACCCCCTGGGCTTGAGTTGGGACACTGGGTCAAGCCCCCACATCAGAAAGAATTTACCCTGTTAAAGTCATTGAATACCAGCTTCAGGGCAGCTGGACTGCAGCTGAGCCAGTGCTCTGACTTCACTGAAGAAAGAAAACAGAGAGAGTAAGAGGGGAGAAATTGTAGTTTGTTTACTTTGTTTCTTTATTTATAAACTGTACAAGAAGGACAGACTGTACAAACGATGGGTGGCATTTGGATAATATATGGACACTATTTATGACCAGATTGAAAGAGAGAATTTAAAGTTGGGATAGTGTTCTTGCGATCCATCTCTTTTTATTTCTACAAGTTTTTGATGAATGTGTTACTTTTACAAATCTTTCTATATTTTTTCTTTAGAAATGAATGCCAAATAATAACTTATTTTGTATGTAGCAGTGTTTTAAAGCCTTTGATTTAATAATGACTTTAGATCAGATGCATTTTGATCTCTTTGATTATTTTCCGAGCTTGCTGATAATGCTTAAATCCCTGCACTGAACTGAGCTCTCCTTCACTTGCAGAAAGTGGTTATAATGCGGCCATATTGTTGTTTATCAAGTCATAAGTTGTTCCGTTATTAAATCGGTTAGATTTTAATTACAAACTGAAAGGCACGGTTCAAGTTTGTTCTGCACCTTAACCTTCCTCTGGTGTTAGCTTTCTGCTGCCATCTGAAGTGTTAGCGGGTCATTTTGGACCCGTGTATTAA
>NC_048422.1:10647953-10658391 GCF_013103735.1 Etheostoma cragini
ATGTATGAAGTGCTTTTATGCATGTTAAAACTCAAAACGGGTCCGTCGGGACCCTAACACCATAGGAAGGTTAATGTGCATTAATCTTTGTCAACAATAAGATGTCTTTGCTAAACTGATTTCTTTGTAATTATGGTGCATTTGGCCACCAACCTAAAAGCTAGATTTAAAAAAGGGTGACTCAAGACAAGGAAGACATCCCATTTACAGAGATTTCTTTTCTTTTTTTTCTTTTTTTAAAGAGGTTTTCTCTATGGTAGATTACCTTAAAGTCTTGATTAGTTTAATGACAGGAATCTTTTATTTGTCTAATCTTCTCTATCTTTCTTCAACATACTCTTAGCTTCCTGAATACATTATCATAAAGAGAGAAAACAGAGAACATATTGGTTGTCGTTTTTAATCCGTTGAAGCAGTGGTTGAACTTTACCACCGTGCCATGTTTTTAGTTCTGCTTTCGACTCTGGCACAAGAAAGTAAAAGAGGCCACACTTTTTATTTTGCGCAGAACATACACAGCATTCAAAACATTGCAGCAATTATTGAGTCGAACTAATGTAGCATCAAAGGCTTTATAAAGGGTCCTCATTTGGGAGGCAGTGCAGTGATACACGTTGTGTGTGTGTGTGTGTGTGTTTGTGTGTGTGTGTGTGTGTTTGTTTGTTTGTGTGTGTGAAAAATGAAGAAAAGTGTGTGGACTTCTTGGTGTACGCAGCATGAGTCTGTCTTTGTCAGCAAAATATTTTCATGTGAGTGTGTGTGAGTGTTTGTGCTGCTACATGTGTGCATCTACAAATCCATATGAGCATATGAATAAGTTTGTGTTTGTGTGTGTGTGTGTGTGTGTGTGTGTGTGTGTGTAAGGCTGTAATCTTAATGAGCAATAAAAGTTTCAGCCGCCTGTGTTTGACCTCTTATTGTTACTCAGAGAGTTGGAGAGGATGAATTTGTTGTACACACTAAATTCTTTTTTTTTCTGCCACTCTGCACTAATTTATTTCTCTTTTTATTTTAAGCACAAGTATTGTTTGGTTTATCAAATTTGAGATGCATGTAATGTATTTCATTCATGTTCTACTTAAAATTGTAATCGTATCTTTGAACTGTCACTGTCTATTGTCTGTGAGAGTGGTTGGTTGCTGAAGTTTATAAGCTTAAGTTTATTGTGTTTTTGTTTTTATTTTTTCAGTTTGAACTTAGATGACTTGTGTGCAGTCTTTTAAAAGTTATGGGTTTAAAATAGTTGCTGGTTTCACAAAAACGGTTTGTCTATTGAGTTTATGAGAGTGAAAACAGGGAGTTGTGGTTGTGTAGACAGGACAGATGTAATCCATCACTTGCACACCTTGCTTAGGGAGAAGAACATACACCTCCTTCTTTGTCTGTTATGTAACATCATACTCACCCAGGTAATCATTAAGATCCATGACTGCAGCAATATGGCTTCAACAAAGTCAGATGGGGCAAGAAGCATAAGCTGTCAGACACATGGTAAACAAGCCAAACGTTTATCTATAGCATTTAATTTCGAGGTAAAACCTAAAATGAGTACACCCAAAAAACATTTATAATCTCTCATGGCACAGAAAAACTGTGCTAACGCAAAAGCAGGTATGGTAGGTCTAAGTTGAACCAGGAACTGAAGCCACATGGCATGTCCCAAATCTACAGTATCTGACAATAATGTATGACATACTGTAGTATTCTATTTTAGCAGTTTGTATACCAAATAAATAAAAATCAACATTAAGATGACCCTGGCCCCCCTCACCGTACCCCCTGTACTCTACTCAAAATGGTACAGTCTGAGTTCCCTCTACTATAAAGCCCATTGGATGCTTTTGCTTCCTGTTTGGAAGTTTGGACCCATGACCAGCAGGTAATAATATGGATGGGAGCTCATGCAACAAACATTTTGTCAGTTGAAGTTGCACATATATTTGCATTGGAATGGTTTGTATTACTATATGAACTGAGTACATTTTCTAATTCCCAATGTGAATGACCAGAGTATCCATACTAAAAAGGTCTGATATGTTAGCAGTTAGCATGCTATACCCACATGTGCTTATTATGCTAACATAACTCATCCACAAAGGCCTGCCTATACCCTACACCCTACAGAGGCCCTACTCAACTAGGACTAAGTTAAAGATCCATTGTGCAAGCCAGATGGAATACACAATATAACTGCAGAAACTAGAATTGGGCGGTTTTCAACCCACCTTGATAGGTCAGAGGTTAGCAGGCTGATGTACTTTACCATTTTATTCTAACAGGAAATGATACAATGTGCAACTTTAGAAAATTAATCAGCAAAATGTTTTCTTAAGCTATATTAGCAGCTCCTCCATGTTCTTTGTGTTGCTCTGTTGTTCCATTGCATACTGTCTAGTTGAGGTATATTTAATTGGATCACTTTTCCAACACTATATATTCAAATCTGCTTAGAATGAATGTGCAGTATGGATTTGGGAAAGAGAGACTGTTGCAATAACTCATTTGGATAACAATAATTACCATTATGCTTCAAAACAAGTTTGGCCAACCTGGGAATGATTTGAAACCTACACAGTTCTCTGACCGCTAATGTTTCTTGCCCTATCTGACTTCTTTAGTAATGTTGGTGAGTACAATGTTACTACTGAAACAGAAGTCTTCACTGGGTAGCCTTTGAAAACCTTGTCATCATTTATGCCTTTTGTTGATAGAATCAATTTAACTTCCTGCTTTCTTTTAAATTCTTTGACCTCTCCCACTCACCCCAGGCAACACAGTTTGAAACTCGTTAAGAAAATCTTTTTTTCCCATCCAGCGCGATGGTACTAGGGGTCAATTAAATGCCCCAGCAAACTTTCCCCAAGCCTCTGCAGTGATGGCAAAGCCAGGGATGAGGAGGCAAATATCAGCCAACAGAGAGCTTTGCTAGACCTTGCGTTGTCAATACAGAAGGGATGTATGCTATCGCTCTGCATCCCATCCTTATTGGCTGCCAATTCAGGAGGAAGGAGGAGGCGGCTTTAGTTGGGTGAAGACAGATGAGGGGAAGAGAAACATAAGAAAAAGCTTAAAGGATACAAGCCAAGGGAGAAGAGCATTCATCCATCAGTCAGATCTCTTTCTCTCACACACACACACACACACACACACACACACACACACACACACATACATATAAATGTATTTATATATATAAAGCCTACATTTATTATTTTGTGAAACTAATGGGCCATACCACTCTTTGAACTGACGCCATACACATGCAAAACATATTTGGTGTATGTCATTTGTATAAAATTCTAAGTAAATTATTTTTAATAATGTGTGTATCTTGCTCTTGTTTGTTTGCGTTGTTGATTAAACGGTTCAGCTCCATCAGCAACACTGTGTCTTGTATAGACTTACAATGTCCCTTCCTATTCGTTGCTCTTGCATACTGCAAAAACAAAGGAGAAAGACCAAAACAGCAAGAGCATGGGATATAAAAAGGACTACAAATTCAGGCTTCTTCATGGGCTCAAGTCTAAATTGCAGAACATGTAATCACAACACATTTGTCTGTTGTCCATCTTTCTCGGTTTCCTGTCTTTACTGTCAGCAGGCAGGTACACACGCACATACTGTTAAATAACACCTCAGGAATTGAATGGACAGGTGTCAGACTTTCTCAACAGCTTTGGGATACTTGGTCCTTGAAATGCCTGGGATTGACTCTTGAACTCTGTGTCTGTGGTTTCCTTTCCAGGACTGGCTGAGTAAGTTTGGCTACCTACCACCTCCTGACCCAGTTACTGGTCAGCTTCAGACCAAGGAGGCCTTGACCAAGGCCATCAAAGCCATGCAGAAGTACGGAGGGCTGAAGGAGACCGGAGTCTTAGGTATGTGGCTGTGTTTGTTTGGGGGAATCATGTGGGGCGGTTGGTACTTTGGCTGGATGGAGGAAAAAATATAAAGAGGAGTGGATGATATAATGCAATCCAATAAAGAAAACTGTCCAACTTTAGCCTCCTCTCCTCTTTAGATCAAGCTACACTGGGCCTAATGACAACACCCAGATGTTCTTTGCCAGATGTGTCTGAGGCAGAGGTGACAGTGGGCCGCAGGAAACGAAGCCCAACTCCTCAGAACAAATGGAATAAGAGGCATCTGTCCTGGAGGTAGGAAATAATAAATATAAGGTATAATAGACACTCTGTTGATATCACTATATTACAGTGTTTTACAGATAAAAAATGGGCTGAATAATATGTGCAGGAAGTTACACTATTTACCACTGATATCTATAATGGTAGGATATGGTGAAATACTCATGTCCATTGAAAAAAGATCATAGTTATATTATTTGGGTAGGCCTACTCCAAAGTTGATTATGTAAAGGAAAACCATCCAGTTGACTTTGTTTATTATAATTTGTGTTTGAGGATAATTTGTTTGATATTCAATCTGTTTATGTGAACCTAATGCACTTCTGTACAGATTCAGTCCAGTACAGCAGTCTGAAATCCCACTGTTCATCCTCAAACTCTGCAAACTTTGAGAAATTATATTAGAGGATTCTTCCTCAAGCCGGAAATCTTTTGCTCTCCGGATCAATTCTGCCTCAAAGGAAAAGCATTTTGTGAAAGTGGCAAGCTGATTAGAGAGACCTTTAATAAACAACAAACACATCTGTCCTCTCAGAGGATGTAGAAACACTCAGATGTCTCATTAAACTTATAAAAATAGAATGTTGTTTTAGGTGATTAAAAATTGCTATTTGCCAAAATTCCCTTATTATTGCAACAAGGTATAGAACGTATAGAAGGATTTGTGTATACATTAATTAGATCCAGTCTATGTACATGCAGTTCTCTTGCTACTAAAGGAATATCCCACTGAAAATGTGTGTGTAAATGTTTGGTTTTAAATCAAATAACACAATGAACAGTAATATGAACATCAATACAACAGTTATATTGATTTAGATAATTTTATTGCATATACAGTACACTGTAAAAAAAGATTAGTTGACTCAACTTAACTACGTAAAGTCATTTTGCTGCTTTGACGGAGTTAATTTGAGTCAATTTATAGCATCAAGGTTATCACACTTCAAAACATGAGTTTATACAACAAGCAGACTGTTGACTCAACTTCCTGTATCAAGTAAGTTGGACTTTAATATATTATTTGCGATAGTAATAACATGTCTTCTGGCAGAGAGTGTGTGTGTGTGTGTGTGTGTGTGTGTGTGTGTGTGTGTGTGTGTGTGTGTGTGTGTGTGTGTGTGTGTGTGTGTGTGTGTGTGTGTGTGTGTGTGTGTGTGTGTGTGTGTGTGTGGCATCTTATTATAATGTATTCCTATGGTGATGCAGTCACTACAAAAAAAAATCTCAAAATGAGGTAAAAACCTTTGGAAAGTTCTCAAAGAACTCTTGCAACATAATCAAATTCTCTGTTGTTAAGCCTAAAGTATGTTCATGACCTTGTAGCCTCTACACAATACATCTAATTGCACTACTACCTTGTCACATCGCCATTTCTCAACAGCTTCTGGCAGAAGCAATGCATTTAGTAATCTATTTTAAAAGAGTATTGTTCGAAACATGACCTATCTACAACATAAAAGTGGTTAATGCTGCACAAGTGCTTTGGGAGGTTTCTATGGATTAGAAAAACTTGGTTTAAAGAGGATTTTTGCTGTGACTCTGGCTCACTGTGTGAATCAATTTCAACTGCTGTTAATCTGATCTGACAATAGCCTTCACAAAGAGCATGATGCCAACTTCAAGCTATCAGGACTGATTCAACAATGAGCTTCCATAAACTGGTTTGCAGAATATGAATATGTGCATAATTTTAGAAATCAGAAGAGCCAACACACATACATACAGTAGATATTGCAAACGCACGTGCCTATGCATTGCCTCCATCCTGGTGGCCTTTAACTTTCTTTGTCTTCTTTGTACTCCTGCCAGTTAAACACTATGCTCCCATCAGCTCACTCCACTCTGAAACCTTGGTCTTTCCAGCACTCAGATTTGTTGAACAATGTTGTGGAACATGTTCTGGCTTCAGATCCAGAGAGATTTCCGTATGTTGCAGATTTTCATTAAAGTGCCACAAAAAAAGCCTTGATATTCTGCATAGATTGTCTGCCTCTGTAATTCTATTCTCATGCTTTCTGTTGCTGTCTTTTTCAACTGATGTTGGATCACTCGCATAGCGACTTCCCACACAGCTTAGGTTGGAAAATTATTTTTATCATCTAATATTTCATGGTATTTCTGCTATATTAGATTAAATGGGTGAACAGGGCTGACAAACTAAAGATAATGTGCAAAACAGCTAATGAGTCAGATGCATTCTGACAGCCATAATAAATGTTAGTATTCTGATTCACCACATCCGTCGGAATAAAGAAAGGTACAACTATTTATATCGCTACAACACAGCATATAGCATCAATACATTCATTTTAATTGTTATATTGTACAGCTGGGAAGGTTATCTAGTAAATAAAATAGTTTGATGTTTTATTAATCAAATGTATGGAGTAATTTTCTTTTAAGTCAGAAAAAGTTGATTTCTTTTAATATAAAACAACTAACTTAAAAGGATAACATGTTGTTAGGATAAAATAAAGAAAGGAGGACACATAAAAAGCACTACAGGTTTCAGATCAGTTACTGGAGTTTACAGTGTGTTTGTAAGTGAGTATGATCAGTGAATGTTATACAAAGTTGACACACATTAGAGTCACAACAAGTTAACTCTCACCATGTTAACATATGCAGGTTGCAATCATCGCAAGAGTAACTTAGTTAAGTTCTGTTGTCGATCTTACTCTTGCTATGCGGCTCTGCACTGTATGGTTCTTTTGAGTCTGTGCACAGGCCACAAACTTTGGATGAAATGTGGTTTGTTTCACAAACAGAGGCAGAAGGGCTGGATGTTGGCAACAGCATAGCCGATCTTTTTTGTTAAGCTTAACAGAAAAGGTTAAAGTAATTGTGTTTACGTTACTGGGCTCTGACTGTATAAAATATAATTTAAAATGAATATAGAGCTCTATAGGGGGGCATTTTAGTACAGTCAACTCATTGTCATATTCAAGAAACCAATTTGAAATGATTGGTGCTTTGTGACATGGTGCATTATCCTGCCGGAAGTAGCCATCAGAGGATGGGTACATGGTGGCCATAAAGGGATGGACATGGTGAGAACAATACTCAGGTAGTCCGTGGCATTTAAACCATGCCCAGTTGGCACTAAGGGGCCTAAAGTGTGCCAAGAAAACATCCCCCACACCATTACACCACCACCAACATCCTGCACAGTGGTTACAAGGCATGAAGGATCCATGTTCTCATTCTGTTTACGCCAAATTCTGACTCTACCATCTGAATGCCTCAACAGAAATCAAGACTGATCAGACCAGGCAACATTTTTCCAGTCTTCAACTGTCCAATTTTGGTGAGCTCTTGCAAATTGTAGCCTCTTTTTCCTATTTGTAGTGGAGATGAGTGGTACCCGGTGGGGTCTTCTGCTGTTGTAGCCCATCCACCTCAAGGTTGTGTTGTGGCTTCACAAATGCTTTGCTGCATACCTCGGTTGTAACAAGTGGTTTTTTTTTCAGTCAAAGTTGCTCTTCTATCAGCTTGAATCAGTCGGCCCATTCTTCTCTGACCTCTAGCATCAACAAGGCATTTTCGCCCACAGGACTGCCGCATAGTGCATGTTTTTCCCTTTTCACACCATTCTTTGTAAACCCTAGAAATGGTTGTGCGTGAAAATCCCAGTAACTGAGCAGATTGTGAAATACTCAGACCGGCCCGTCTGGCACCAACAACCATGTCGCTTTCAAAATTGCTTAAATCACCTTTCTTTCCCATTCTGACATTCAGTTTGGACTTCAGGAGATTGTCTTGACCAGGACCACACCCCTAAATGCATTGAAGCAGCTGCCATGTGATTGGTTGATTAGAAAATTGCATTAATGAGAAATTGAACAGGTGTTCCTAATAATCCTTTAGGTGAGTTTGCATCTGACTGGTCCTTCACAATCTCCTCTACTTGTTCACACACATAACTCCCATTTATTCTCTGACAATGTGCAAAGTAAGTGGTAAGTGTAGGTTATTTTAAAGAGGGGAGGGAAAAAGGACAAGGAGCTATGCTCAGTAGTCCTTAATTTTAAGGACTTGGATTCATGTGTTTTCCCGCAATAGAAACATAAGTAAATTATTTTTGTAATGTCTGGGAGTCATGTGGGTGAGCCCTTAATCCCCAGTTTAACTTCTGCTTACCTCTTTTATCTTTGTCTTACACACACACACACACACACACACACACACACACACATACAGCACACTGCACAGCCAAGTATGTTATGGCTCAGTTGTGTAACAGCCCCCTGTTAGCTCGTTAGCCCACATTGTTAGCCCATTATCACAGCAGACAGCCTGGCAGTCATTAGCGGCCCGGCGGATAACTCAAACGGATAGGTGTAGCGAGCTGAGTGGAGGAAAGAAAAGATGAGGATGAGGATAACAGAGGAAAGAAAGTAAACAAGAAGCAAACATGAAGAGGAAGATTGCATCTTTTCTTTCTGCATCTCTTTAGTCTGGTACAGTGTGTGTGTGTGTGTGTGTGTGGGGGGGGGGGTGTTACGGTCTAAATGCTGGACTGAAAAAAAAGACTTGTCTTATTTCTAATGAAGTCAATAAATGGAGTAAAAGAATGAGCGCTTTAAGAACATAACCACACACTTGATTACCATGTAACTCCATCACAGATGTAAGTCCAGAGTGGCATCATGCCCTTAACATTGTGTGTATATTATTATTTCACAACCCTAAAGCTCAATGCCATTGTTTTGTGAGACCTGCGTATAGTGTAGCCAACCACTCCAAACCCAGTGAGGGTTATTTAAAAACAGTAGAGCCATATTCAAAGTTGAAGGCTAGATAATGAGAATATTAGGTGTAGCCTTGGTCATAACTCAGCAGCAGGGGTCCATCAAAATACTAATTATAGCAATAGCTTATGGTTGTTAGGGAGTGTTAAATGCCACAGCTGTATCCAACGCACAGGTAGTTATTGCTCTGGGACTATAAGTAGTAATAATATAAATCTGATAGCAGTAATGGCCAGGCATACCAGAGCATGACAGATGTTTTGTTTTTTTATTCTCTTGTTCCTTTGGCACCTTCAGTGTATGAAATACTTTGATATGTCTTGAGCCTTCATCAAGTAATTCACTTGAATTCACCATTCCTTCACCATTTGATTTGAGTTGATGTCCACATAATGTGGCATTCTGGCATGCTTGTGGAGATCTTGAAAACTTTTACAGAATCTACTGTTTTTAACTTTGAGAGGGTACAATAGCGTCCCCAAATGTATGCATTCTTCTATATTTTAACTCATCTTAGACTCACTTCATCATAGGGCTGGCCGACAGGGCCAAGATCTTCTATTCTGATGTGGGTCATTTCATATCTCGATAACAACATATTTCACGTCATGGCGTGTTTTCTGGTAATTTCGTATTTAATAATGTATTGGAAATAACCACATGGTAAAGCATCTTTTCCGTATACTCATGTTATGTCATTGGCCTTTATTTGCGAGAAAGAGGGGGAATGACATGCAGCAAAGGGCCGCAGGTCAGAGTCGAACCCCCGGCCCCTGCGTTGAGGAGTAAATCTCTCTCTCTCTCTCTCTCTCTCTCTCTCTCTCTCTCTCTCTCTCTCTCTCTCTCTCTCTCTCTCTCTCTCTGTGTATTAATCTGCTCTGTGAATTGAGCTAACCCAGTAAAATAATAAAAAGTGGAATTACATTGTTCATGAAAGAAAAAGCCGGCGCATTGTACAAGAAACAGGAATTGTTGGTATTTATTGCCTGAAATAGTTATATAGTATTTGAGATTATTTCACTCTCTAAAATATGTCCTTTACATGCAGTTTGAACAAACCCAGGTAATCACATCACTGCTGGACTGGATTTAAATTAGCTATCCTGAGTAATAAATCCTCTTAGGGTAGCTTGCACCTTCAGTTTCCCTCATATATATGAGAGGCGCCTCTATTATTGGCAAATCACAATACATCATTGTCTCTCTCACAAAGCAGTTCTGCCACCCAGAAGAGTTTATTGACAATCGCACTAGGATATTAAAGTCCTCAGCATGTATCTCTCTGCTGCCACTTGAGGCCAGCAACCTGTGAAATTAGTTGGTAGAACTTTAAGAATAACTGTTATTGAGTGTTATCTAATTATGGGCCCATTATATTTTTCTTTAGAATTCACATAGCCATCTCAGAGTTGGTGAGTGATAGTCAGGATAGACAGGGAAAGGGGAGAGAACAATTTGTGGAGAGATGGTAGACTCATGCAGAGCCTATTAATTTGATGTCTTTCATCTTCAGCCTGAATTACATAACGTGTGTGTGTG
>NC_048422.1:10658401-10685933 GCF_013103735.1 Etheostoma cragini
TATAGGCAGCATGAGTCTGTGTCTTTGTAAGCAAAATATTTTTTTGTTTGAGTGTTTGTGCTGCTACATGTGTGCATCTACAAATGCATATGAGCATATGAATCTCCATCTGCATATTAGCTTTCAATTTTCGGGGTAATCAGCTTATGTCTATGGAGGGTAGCGGAGCACAGGAGGTGAATAATATTTGTGCGTGTGTATGTTTTTGCATCATTTTTGATGTCAGCTCATGTCTCTGTGGAGCGGCAGAGCCACAGGAGGTAAGAGCCTGCTGAGAGGCTGAAGGCGGGGGACGGCAAAAGAGGCATCGAGTTTCTTCATCCTTTTCTCTCCCTTCATACACCCCTCATTTCTTTCCCCTCTGCTTCTCTTCAACTGAATCATCACTCTGCATATGGAAATGCCTATAAGAAGCACACGGAAATTAGAAGTCAAACAGGTGAAATGTAATAGGAGATTGTGTGTGCGTGCATGCAACCGTTTGTGTCTTTCCAGCCTAAGCTCATTCACATGTAGCATGCATGCAGACACACACACATTCACCGACACGTAAGCCTTACTCATTTGTCAAATGACGGTGGAAATAGTGCCATGAAATTAAATAGGTTGAGAATGTGAAGTCCACCTCATCAGCTGTCTCTGTCCAACTAATTTCAAAGTCTGTTATTCACTCTTTCCTAATCCATGGCAGAGGAAACAAGATGGGTTGCAGACCTGTTTCTTGCTCGCCTCGAAAGCTCAGACTCTGTTTTGTCATTCAAGTGAAGGAGTAACCTGAAACCTTGAGTGAAATGGCAATGAAAGGTGAAATCAGGAACCTTTTGTTGTCATCTTTGTTGCCTGAAATACTGTTACTACAGTTAATTTAACCCGATTTGAAAACCTTGGAATTGCAAAACCTGGAAAACATCCAAAAGGTACTGCTGAATTTATGGGAACTACAAACATGTTTATGAATATATCTCAGTTGTAGAGTACGAAAAAATGTCTCCAGCTGTTAAAATTGAGGTTTGGATGCTTAATGGACATGTTAAAACAAGGCTCTAATTTCCCACCCCAGTATCCATACACATTAGAGCCGTAATCAGGCCTTAAAAGTTAGGACAGACAAGGCTTGAGCCCGACAAGTAAATTGTTATTGATAGCTTTTTAAAAACCTGAACCCATTTACAGCAAAAGTGCGCACACACAAGCTCTTTAACCTTTTGTCAAGAATGAGTCATTTATTTTCAGAATTGCCTCAGAATCCATTTTATTTATCGCTAATCAAAATGCATCTCCTGAACGCTGATTAGGAGCCCGGCCCGAGCCTCCTCAAAATTAAGACCGAACCCGTCGGGCAAAGATCTTCAGCTCTAATACACATTACATTCATATAGGTTGACCTCATGGTTTACGTCCAATGCCAACATTTAGTGTCAGCACAGGAAGAAGTGTTCCCTATACTGCATGTAGTGAGGTAGAAAGTAAAGGTTTGGAGGTTGCGATGGTGGATCGGCATATATGTAGATATGCAATTAATGTTCTTTTTTTTCTTGAGCAAGTGTTTCAGTTACCAAACCCTAGTCATACTATTTATTTTTCCATAACCACAATCTTTCTCTTAACCCTATCATGGCTGCTATACACAGATATTAAGGAAAGCGAGAATCTTTTAACGTAATCTAGGCTTTTGTAGTATTGTCTAATACCAGTTTGATTTTTCACTGGGGACCATTGGGACACCCACACCCCTTCACTTTCTAAAATCCCAGATTTGTCTTTACTACTTGTATAGTTTTACAGTTTACTTCCAATGTTTTTTGGTAGGGTGCAGCCTTACAGAAATGAACAGAGTATTACTCCTTCATCTATTACGCTCCTATCTAGTGACCTATTTATCACTATGTAATATTTGCTACTGTAAATGGATATGGAGGAACTATGGAGGAACTATGGAGGAAAGAGCTTTCACCAAGTTTCATTTTTTTGAACACTGAATTTAAGTGCAAACTCTGTCATTCTCTCTCTCTCTCTCTCTCTCTCTCTCTCTCATACTAACACCCTGTACTGTAACATAAGCCGTTTTTAAATATGTTTTGTAATGACGTAAATTTTTTTGCGAGTATGGAAAGGGAGACATGAAATACTCTGTCAGAGATGGAAATGTGTCTTTGTGATCACTGATCCCTCTGAGTCTAGTAGCCTGGAGAAACGCTGAAACTTAGGAACTCATCATTCTGATTCTGACTAAAGTAAGGATTGTGAGAGATGAAGCCATGGGGAGTTGTCAGAAATATTTCTGCCATTGGAGAGCAACTTTGTCTGCTTTTCACTCCCTCTTTTTCTCACTCTCCCTTATATTCCATATTGGCCTGTCTTTTCTTCTCTCTCCTTATTATCTTCTTCTTACCTACATCAGGCAGTTCCTTCTTTTTCTTTTTTTCCTCTCATCTGAAATACTATAGTTGGCACCACTTGGTGAAATGAATGAAAGGATTAACAATAGGATCCTAAAATGTTCAAAGTTAACCAAAGTTGATCTAATCTAGAGACGTTTGGAAGCACACGCAAAAAAACACACATTGACAAACACACAGCCATTCAGCCTCAACTTGTTCACTTGAGTTACAGCTTATACGTAAGTGAGTTGTTTTTGGAGTGTAATTATTTTTCAAACCTTTCTGGTGAATTGTTTCCAGAGCCAGTCCCAGTGATCAGAGCACTGAACAAACAATCCTTCTGTCTTCCTACTTCACTAAGCTGAGCGCACCTCAGACTTTGTGGTCTTTTATACACAGTTGTTAACAAATTACATGAGTCTAAATCCTACTGGGAAACACCCAGTAGATGATAAGGTTAATACTAGCCAGCCCAGTATCCCGTGAAAATGTTGTTATTGGTTATTTTGCATACATTCTTTTTAACCATGCCAGAGAAAAGAGCTCAGCATTAATCAGGAAAGACAAAGAACCAAGAAAGATAAATGAACCTTTGAAAGCTGGTGTACCTAGAGCATGACCAGAGAAGCGGTAGAGGCTTCAGTCAGAGAGATGAGTCACCAGCCCTCAGGAAAAAGTTCCAAATCATAAAAGATTTGTGTATGAATTGAGCCAAGTTTCAAATAAGTGATTTGTTTGAATCCCTGACTGATTTGTGTGAAATGGTCACATTATTTTGATCTATTGATTTGTCAACAAGGACACTGTTTTCGTGTTTATTTCGTGGTGGTCACCACAAAAGGAAACACTGCATGCCGGCTACATCTGCCATGACACTGGGCTGCTCTATGGGACACAACAACTGGGAAATGAAACGGCACACGCGGTAGATGGGTACAAAAATGGCTGCCGGGACACGATTCACAGTCTCTGGAGAAACCGGGACACGTCCACGGCCTCTGGGGGACTCAACAACGGGGAAATGAAACGCCACATGCCGGTGACAACAACAGGACGGATCGCCCCACCTGGGACACGCTAGAAAAACAGGACGGTTGTGGTTAGGAAAAGAATAAAGAGGAAAGGAACCGTCACAAGCAGGAGATGGCGACAACAATGGGACGATTGTGGTCAGGAGAAGAAGAATACAGAAAGGAACTGCCACACACGGGACGCGATCCATGATCTCCGGGGTGAAAGTCTTGTATTGTTTGAGACCTTCACCATCCCATCGGCTTTTCAATACTTCTCGCTACCGTAATCATGCTGTTATCATGAAAGATGCTTCCCATTTAAAATACATTAGTTTGAAATTTGTTCTCACCACCGCGATAAACAAGCTCAAATAACGTCACCATTTTACGAACCACCATGAGAGTGGGCTGTTAAATAAATAAGTCAGTCATTATTTGGCCTTTTTCCATCATGTCATAAGCAACTGCTGATCTGATTTCATGCTGCACAGTGAGAAGTTTCCATACAACAGCAGAGATTGGTTACCTTACTTCATGCAATTTTAGGACATGCATAGACGTTTCCTTTGAATCCCTCCATTTAATCAAAATGTAAGGGTTATAACTTTAAGACTCATCCACTCAAACCTTTTCCATTATGCCCCCAGCGAAAAAACATCCACTGATTCTTGATAGCCTTGGTAGCATCAGAGCACTCTTTTTGGGTCATTTTTCCTTAATGAATAAGATTCATTCATCTTCAACTGCGCTCCGCAATTTAGTTTTTGAAGAAAGGATAAGAACATCAACCAAATAGAAAACGAGTGCAGTATCCCATGAATAACAGACACTTAATTTATAAGCAGGTTTATCCACAGTTCTGAAAAGTCACGGCTCAGCTGAACTCACCTTCAACTTTCCCTTCATAGTTTACAGTCCTCTTCTCACTTTTCAGACTCGGAGGGGAAGAACTTGTTTGTACATGTAGAATTATGCCGATATAAAGTATGTGGGACATCTTGGCTTTTAGTATTAAACTAGTCCTCAGGGCTGTCTGACAATCGATATGTGAATCAATATCCATGTTTTTGCTCCTTTTTTGACTAAAGTACATTTTTACCTTATTTGAAGCAAGACACGACACTTGAAAAAGAGGTCACAGTTGTCGATAAAATCCACCTGTGCTACCAGAATAACCTTGAACACCTGTGTTAGTATAAACATTGAATTGGATGTTGATGGATGAAAGTAAATGGATGATTTTCTGTACTATAAAGTACTTTTAGTGTTTTTTTGTATTGCAGCAATCACAGATGAACATGTTTAAATGTTGGGACACCGTCTTGTTAGCTTTTGCTTTTTAAATTAATAAAGAACGATCCATCAGTGCACCATTTTGTTTCTCACCAATTTCTAGCTGGTTGGCTCTAAAGGCCAGGATACTTGATTAAATGTCCTAGAGCTCTTTGTGTATTTACACAAAGTGCTTTTGTGGGGAGAAAGACGGCGAGTGCTGAAACAGAAAATAGGAAGTGGCAAAGACTGTAGAGTGGAGAGAAAAGGAAAGGACTGAGAGAGACAAGAGAATGGAGGAGTGACGATTCAGAAGACAACGGGGTAGACATACATAGCTTGACGTCTAAGTGGTTTTCTGTTAATACTTTTTCCTGTTTCTACTGTCGCTGACAGAAAGAAATAGCTTGAGAGATGGTAAGTGTGATGAGAGGAAAGAACAGAATTTAAAATGGAAGTAAAAGGAAAAACTGACAAGTTGTTCCTTAAGACTGATGCCATAATCTCTTCAGATGCACATTGTATTATCAATTTACCAGTAAGTGTGAGCACCTAACCATGAAATACAAAAACCGATGGAATCACATAAGATATGCAAACAGACATTTTTGTTTTGGTGCAGGTCTGTCCCAGTGGTAAACATTGTGTAGTTGACCTTTAGTGCTTTAATATAATTTCAAGCTATCTCTCCATCCTGCTTTTCTGTTGCTAGTATCCTGCTCAGCACCCTCTGTCACACACATATCTTTTTCATCCTTTCCCCGTCTTCATGTTGATCTCTGATGTGTGACTTTTACACTTAACATACTCCTCATCTTGTCTCCTCCCACGGATTTGACCTCTCTTACCCTATCTTCCTTTAATTTTCCTTTTCTCTTCTTGTTTCTTGTCCATCATCATTATTTTCTCCTCTCACTTGCACAGCTCTCCTCTCTCGGCTTCACTTTTGCTTTGTTCTTCTGTCAAGTCTCCGGTCCACAGTCTTCATCAGCCTTCAGTTCCCCTATGCCCTTCTTCCCCTGTTCACCCCTTTTTTCCTTTTCTTGTATTTAACACATTCCCTCCTTTCTCTGTCCTTTCTCAGAGTGAGGACCTTTCCTAAGGACTCAGCCTTACTGGGCAGGGACACTGTTCGAGCCCTGATGTACTACGCCCTAAAGGTCTGGAGTGACATCGCCCCACTAAACTTCCATGAGGTGGCCGGCAGTGACGCAGACATTCAAATCGACTTCACTAAGGCCGACCACAATGATGGATATCCCTTTGATGGGCCAGGCGGCACCGTGGCGCATGCATTTTTCCCCGGAGAGAGGTTCACAGCTGGGGATACACACTTTGATGATGATGAGGCCTGGACTTTCAGATCTCCAGGTAAGTAACTGTTGCAATCTGCTATATTAAACCACAGTGGCTTTAAGTACAAATGTGAAACATATATTTTTAGCGTAGGGATGCTGTCTTAGAGGCTTTTTTTCTAACCAATAGCCGACCTTTGTTAGAATCAAAGGAGTCCCTTTTCACCCAGCTGGGCGGCTCAAACATACTTTTAGCGTTCTGTGGACAGCAGCGGACTTGTCCCGATCACAAAGCCACAATGTTCCATCGACAAAAGCTGACACTTCCTGGAACTGCTTGCACGACTGACACAAGTCCAGAGCGGTCCACGGCATTCATGTCTGAGCCTGTCACCACCTAATCCACCTGTGAGCTTGTCAGCTGTGTGTCTGCCTGGCAAACTCTTTGTGTAGGACAACCAATTTAACCCTCAAGTCCTTATTGATGCACTGTAGTTTTATGTCTCATGTACCTCTATCATGCACAAATGTTTTCTAATAACTTTTTATAAGTTTTGTTTTCACACCACTGTTTTTAATGGTTTAACAGTTAATCCTAATTTTGTGCCACTAGCGCAGAATGAAGTAGACTATTTTCCAGCTATGTGTATATCTTCTAAATGCAAATTACCAATTCCCATTTCTTAATGAATAAAGCAAAGTTTATTTTAGTAGAGTAAATTAGTTGATCTTTCAATATACCCCCTGGCAACTGCAGAAGTCCCCCTGGGGTACCCCTGGTTGGGACTCACTGTTGTAGATGATACTGTAGTACATTTCTTAATTGCTTTTTACTTCTTTGCCAATCAACTCATTGCAGTGTCTGTGTACATGCCAACATCCTAAAATACTTTCAATATGCCGCCTATTACAGTGTTAGGGGCGTAATATGTCATACATCCACACATACCCAGTTTATGTTTACGGTAATTCGCGGTTGTTCTGAATGAAATAAACCCAGAATTTTAACACTACAATGTGTCACTATTCACCATTAAAGATAAAAAAGACTTTCAAATAGAACTTTGAAACCGCTTCACAGCACACCAAGACATTTAAGAGGAACCCGGAACAATAGAAAACCACTGGCAGCAAGTAAAGGAAGCATTTACAGGGGCCTGAGAAGCATCAGATCGGCCCAAGAAGTGAAAACACCAGGAGTGTCTCTCACCTGACACCCTGATCAGAATAGAGGAAAGGAAGAAACTAAAGAATGTATTAAACAATTGCAAAAGAGTAGCAGCTAAGAAAGCAGCTGGGGAATATAGCAGAGCAGACAGGGAGGTAAAAAGGAGTGCTAGGAGAGATAAGAGAAACTTTGTAGCCAAGCTTACAGTAGAAGCAGAGGAAGCTTCAAGGCAGAACATCAAAGCACTCTACTACAACATCCGACTCCTGACCAAAAATACCAGAAAGGAACCACCCAGTTAAAGATAAAGGAGGAAGGACATTGAATACATAAGAACAAATGAAAAGTTGGGTCGAGCACTTCTCACACCTACTGAATAAACCATCTCCAACAGTAAGAACAAACATGCAACCTGCAGAAGTCTCCCTGTCAGTTGACTACAGAGGGAGGAACCCTTTTCTCTGAAACAACTGATTTTACCTGGTATGATAGAAGCATTATACCCCTGGTATAATGCTTCTATCATACCAGGTAAAATCCTAAACCGGGTAATTTTGCAATGCCTCAAGGTAGCAGTGGACACAGAGCTTAGAGACAACCAAGCTGGATTCAGGCACCATGAAGGCCAGCTGACAGTTTTTTAACATTACAACAGGAGTTAGGCAAGGCTGCTAACTTTCCCCATTACTATTCCTCTTAGCAGTCAACTGGATCTTGCAGCAAGACAACAAGAGCAATGGTATCCAGTGGACCCTGTTTACACAACTGGACAATCTAGACTTTGCACATGATATCGCATTTACTGTCCCAAAACCACCAACAAAGGCAAAAGAAATTGAGATAGGTAGAACAGAAGTCAGCCAACACAGGTCTTCATATTAGCATACAAAAGACCAAAGCGCTCAAGGCCAATACAAAGATGTTGGCCAGCTTGATGGTTATCCATTAACCACTAGAGGACATGAACTCCTTCATTTACCTGGGACGTGAAGTAGCGAGTGATGGCGGATCAGAAGGAGATGTAAAGAGGAGATTGGGCAAGGCAAGAGATGCATTTGGCATGATGGGGGCCATATGGAGAGCACTAACATCACACTCAAGACCAAAATACGTCTTTTGAACTTGAGCTTAAAAAACATACTCCTACGGATCTGTGACGTGGAAAACAACAAAGAACCTCCTGAACAAGTTACAAGTCTTCACCAACCACCATTGCCGTAGGCAGAAATAGTATTTTGGGCAGGCCGGTACAAAAGTGAGTGGGCCATTTTCAAAACGATGCAGAAGTAGCAAAAAGGACAAACTGAAAAAAAGCAGTACTGTCTACAACATGCTCAGCCAACAAAACTCAGTCTAAAAGGTTTGCAAACAACACTATAGACACAAAACTGTCGATTTTAACCTATTCAGGCTCAAATATATTTGCAATGGCAGAACCAGCAGCATTGGCTCTGCACAGCACTGTTATAGAATCAACCACTTTATTGCACAAAGTGGAAACTAAACATGAACCCAAACAGCAGAGAAGGCATTTACATACTACATGACATACGGCCTACATCAGACAGAAATCACACGTGTAACAGCCCTTGTGCATTCATAACAGCATTGTTGCTTCAGGACTATGGTCAGATCAATCATCAGCAGCAAATGTGCTAGCAGCAGTAAATGAAATAAAGAAAACTTCAACCAAGCATTGTATGAATTATGAAAGATATAAGGGTCCATGGCAGTGACATGATAAAAAACAAATACGTCACTCACAGATAAGTTATGTTCTTAATTAAATGCAAAACACAATTTCACCATTTCTTACTAAATAGCTAGGTTAAAAGAAGCATGAATAACTTCAAAGAGAAGCCATTGCTGTTGCCGTAACTTTTAATAGTACATTGCTTAACACATCCATGGTACATTGTGTAAAAAGCCAGCTAGCTAACATTAGCTGCTGAATGCAGCTCGGAGATTCTGCCTGTTGTTACCATAGTAACTACTTATGTTCTGAAGTCTTTCCAATAGTTGATCCTTATTCTATGGGTTAAGCAGTTTTGTTTTAATCGGAAGAGAAGACACATTAAACACACAAGTAGTTTTGTAACTACAGTATTTTTTTTTCTTCTTTTTTTTTAAAATAAGTTTCAATATTTTTCAGAACAAGGTATTTTTGATCAGACTTGGCTGGACGGGCCAGTGAGCAAAGTGGGCGAGCCAGTGCTACGCGCCCGCCAACCACTGCCTCAGACATATTCTTAACATCAGAAGGCCTAATGAAATAAAGAACAAAGAGCTGTGGGGAAGAGCACAAAGCAGCCTGCGATAGATGTGTAAATAAAGAAGTGAAAATGGGGATGGATTGGGCACACATTGCGGATTGGCCACACATTGCGGAAACCAAAGATTTCCATCAAATGCCAAGCCCCGCAGGGCAAACGTGGTAGAGCGAGACCAAGAAACACCTGGAGGAGGAGTGTCACAGCCGAGATGGAAAGAACTGGCTACAGATGGCAAGATCTGGAGAAGGAGGAGAAATATTGCCAGTGGCCTATGCTCCTTCTTGGAGTAACAGGCTTAAGTAAGTAAGTTAAACATCTTTTTACCATAACCACACACACACAGGCCGCAAAATCCTGGAGGGACTGAATGTTGTTTAAAAAAGTTATTTAATTAACTCTGTTTTGCAATCGGCACGGTGGTGTATTTTTTGTTTCATGTAGATCCACTTTTATTAGCACATCAGCTTTTTGAATGTGCCAAAGTGGAGAAATGTATGCAGTCTTGGAATTCAACATAGACTCAACCTTGTCGACTTGACTTGGACTCAAACACTGGGGACTCGAGACTGGACTCGAACTCAGGTAATCCTGACTCTTCTTTGGTCACCTTGACTCGAACAATGGGGACGCCAGACTCAACTAGGACTTGGTGACCCAACTACAACACTGGTTGTAACTTTTGTGTTTGTGCCGTGGCTTTTGCGTTTGTAAAGTAGCTTTTGCATTGTAGCTTTTGTGTTTGTGTTGAACCGTCTCAACCACTCTTCCTATTAACCTGAGCCACTTCAATTATTATCTGTTGTTACTTCTTCTTCTTCTAATTCTGTTATTACTGTCATCGACACAGGCTGTCAACACTGTCCAATTCCAGTGAAACATATTCATTCAGTGTATTTTTGCTTTGAGCTCTGTGGCCTAATTGATTGCTTTATGCAATGTTATCCTGAATGATCTGGCCAAATTACTTTTCATCAAACAGTTTTGAAAGAGCTTGATTACCCGCTGAGGGAGATCTGCGAGTTTAAAATGAGGACAGAATGACAGCAGCTCTAAATGGAATTCAATCAGCTCTGCCAATCAAAAACAGACAAAGCTAATATTAGAATTATCCGTTGTTCTTTGACAGCCCAGGAAAACACAACCCGGTGTTTTGGCTGTGTAAAATAACCTCCACCCATTTAGTCTTTCACACGCTCACAATACAATGTCTGTCCTCTCTGCAGACATCATCATTCACCCGCCTCCTCTTTGCACTCTCTGTGTCCTTGTTATCTTATGAATAATTGTGAATTTTCTCTGAAACTCTTTGTGTGTGTGTGTGTGTGTTCACTCTGGTGCAAATTAAATTTTTGGTGGCACAGCAGGACCATTTTTCAAAAATGTGACCACATTGTCACGCTCTCTAAACCTTGGCAGTCTTGTCACTCATCATCATCTTCATTTCTCCGCACTGTCCTTTGCTACTTTTTTTTTTAAAGGGGGGGGTGGCAAGCAGGAAAGGGCAGGGGAGCATTATAAGTCCTCTCATCCTGAAGAAATGAGCGGATGGAATGATCTAGTCGCACTGAATGCATCGTCAGGCAGAGGCTGTCTCTGCACGGTCGCACGAATGACAGTATAAATCATTAACTCTCCTTTTCTAAGACTCGCTTTCTTTAGTCTTCCTTTCATCTGGATGACTGAACTTAAAATGCCCTTCCTCTCTCCTCTGCTCAGTACCTCCATTCATTCCTCTTTTTGAAAGATGGATGGGCAGCGAGGGGGAGAGGGAAATGTGATAAGAAGAAAGCCAGAGATGACTTGAGAAATATTTGGTGAAAAAAGTTTCCAAACAAAGAAAAATCAAGTGAAGCATGAAGATTCATATAAGTACGACACAACAATCCCAATTCAAGTTGTTGGATTACTAGGTCAGACAAGTCTTAGCCTGTTTGACATAGTAACTGTTTTATATTAATTACACTGCAACAAAGTCTTCTAAATCCTAACGTGGCAAAGTCACATAGATTATAGATTATATGCAATTAACACGTGAGTAAGCAAGAACAAATGTTTTCACAATGGTATCTCAACTAGATTGTACTCTTCTGCTCCAAGCGGGAACCGCTGCAGTAAAAGTTGGTCGATAAAGAAATAACATACAGCATTGCCGAGGAAAATGATATCAGGCTGTGTTACGAAGAAATCTGCTAGATGAGTGTCCTGAGGGTGTTAATTTAGCAAATTGGATATTGGAATCTGTCTCATTTGAAGTTGCACACATAGGCTAATAAGATAGCTTATTGGTTTTATTTCACAGTAAAGCACAACAAAAATGCTTTATCACCTGTCAGTGGAATCCAGCTGCAGTTAAAAGGAGGCATTGCAAGGTTCAGTGTGTATAAATGGGAAAGATGACACAAGCACAAAATATAAAGAAGTTTAAATCTTACCTGTGTACACCTGGCTAATTGTTGCATGAAGTGGCCATAATTTTCCGATTGTTTTAAATAGTTACAAATCAAGTATGTCAACTCAATGGCAGAGGAATTTTTAAATAATTAATAAATTGTCATTTTCTAATTATTTTATTAGTTTGGGAGTAATTGATGTTGACAATAATTGATGTTGGTACTTTGTCTTTGTTTCTATACAACTGCAGACAGTACCTAAGCAGGCAAAGAGTAATTGTTACCGCCATGCTGTTTGTACCACAATCTGCTGTAAAGTCCCCAAAGCCAAGAAATGAAGGCGGGCCAAACTTTGTGATACACAGCGTTTGCTATTACTCCTCTGCTTCCAAGTGAAGCCTTTTCCCCTTCAGTAGAAACAGAACTGCACGACTTGGCAGCATTTTTCTTTTTCTACCTCTTTCTCACCTACCCTCCCAAGTCATCCCAAATAGAGTAATTCTAGGATGAAAGATGAATTCAAAAAATCAAACCTGACATGAATACCTGGTTAGAAGCAGAACAGAGAGCCATCTATAAGCAGGTAGAAGTTTTATAAAGCAGCTGCACAATATGAGTGATGCTGCCACACAGACGCGTTGACGTAGGAATGAGTAGACCGTACACTGTGATTTTCAGGGTTATGAGTGTATTATCTTGTGCAATACACTGTAAGAAACAACGCTCAGTTACAATTCATGCACCTGTACTTAATTTGAGATTGCTGCACTTTGAGAAAGTTGACATTTGTGCGCCACTCCTATGGGTGAATTCTGGGAAATCCTGCAATTACAGTTGGATGTCATGAAATATTTGTTGTAAGTTGTCTGTGCGGTGATGCTCAGTTGCATTTTTCTCCATGTTTCTTATAATATCATTAGCTCTGATCTTTTTCACCTCTTTACTTTGTCATTTTGTGTGCAGAACGTTATTCGCTTGTCACAGACAATAAGCAGGAGAAAATGATCAACTCTGCAAAAAAAACTGCGCTTGTCTGATATCACAGATGTGAAGAATGAATTTGAATAAGCATTATCTTTCTTGGTTTTTTTTTAAGTGTTGAAATAAATCACATCTGTCAGCCAACTGTTAGTCAAAAAGAATTTGTGATTTAACCTGGGGAATTGGGATCAGACAACCTTGATGTTCATTCAATAACTTTTGTTTCCTTTCATTAGTAAGAATGGGGAAGCAGAAAAGAACTTTGAATTTAAAAGCTAAATATCACAGATCTGCATTGTGGAACTGGTTTAACATTTTGTTTCATAGAGTGCCAGGTTTCATTTCAGGTTAACATGGTTTCACTCTGTTTAAATTATGTCCAAAAGAATGGTCAATAGAAAGACCCAGAGCACCATGGTGTGTTTTGACCTCATGTTTTAGATCAAACCCTTAGTGTCTGTGTGTCTGTGTGTCCGTGTGCATGTGTCCGTGTCCCAGCTGCTGAGTCTTTGAAGGGGCCAGGAACTGTGTGGGTCTTCCTCTTTTGTTTTTTGCGCTGTCAGGGCTGTGAGCCATATGTTACAGGACAGCAGCTCAATCTGCTCCAATTAGACCTCCCACCAGGCCGCAGCAGTGGCAGGACAAGCAGAGGATGCTGTAGTGTAGCCTGAGCGTGTGTTTGAATGCGTGTGTATGGGCGATGCTGGAGCAGGAACAGCTGCAGAGATGTAGTTTGGTTAATGGGAGCATGGCAGTGAAGGAGGGAGCGTTCAGAGATATGACCTGGGCTATGACTGTAATCTATTTCTCACTGTGCCATAACAGTCTGCGTCCATCACAGTGCTTTCCAAAATACAGTCATTCACAGGTTATAACACTTAGCTGCAGTGAAAATTACTAATTTCTTACATGAAAACTAAAATCGATGAACAACAAAGTTATTGACGTTAATAGGTTTTTAAGTGCTAATTTTTTGTTGATTTTGCCAGCCATTAATTAATCAGGAAGGCTGAAGAATGATGATATCATTGTGCTTGTACAGTAGTAGTAGTAGTGGCCTTTGACGGAAGAGAAAATATGGGTGGGTTTTCTGAATCTGGTTGGATGTTAGTACTTTCAAGGATGCTTCTTTCTTCCACTGTTATGAATCCCATGCAGCTGTGGCTCAGGAGGAGGTGGAGCAGTTCGATCCCCGGGTCCTTTGTCAGTGTGTCAGTTTTCTTGAGCAAGACACTGAACCCCAAGTTGCTCCCCAGGTGCCATGTGTCTGCCCCCTACTTCTAAAGAGGCATGTAAAATGCAGAGATTGAGTTTCACTACATTGTACTTTTGTATGTAATAAACATGAAATCTTTCTCAGCGGGGCAACCTCTAGTTCACCCAGTAAGAGCGTGCGACCCATGTAGGCTGAGTCCTCTGCAGTGACCCAGGTTTGAGTCTGCGGCCCTTTGCTATGTCATCCCCCATCTCTCTCCCGCCTGTCCTGTCTATCGCTGTCATTTACAAATAAAGGGAAAAGCCTGAAAAAAAATCTAAAAATAAAATAATCTAAAAAAATCTTTCTCCGGGTGGAATTCACATCCAATGCATCAAACTTTTTCATCTGTAAAAGCACAGACTGCTATTTTTGAACCGTTAAATCTTCTGAAGACAAAGAAACTTCTCAAATGTGTTTAATCAGCTCCCCAAAGATAGCCACAGACCTGGTAGAATTCTCTCGTTCTCTGTGGTGTTGGAGTCTTCATCTCACCCCTGGATTATAATGCTTTGTTAAGCCGTTGAGTTTGCCTTCTTTCCAACTCTGAGGCTGCCAGACTGGAGCACTGAAGCGTAGGGGAAAAAGTTAATTGAACAACTCTTAATTTCTTCAAGTCACACACTGCCAGCTTTACCTTGCTGCCATCTCAAAACATCCTCCCCCAGCATCATCAACTTGTCTCTAAGGCATAGCTGATGTCAGTATCACTGCTTCTACGTGGCGTTCTGCCTGTAAGCACAGCAGTCGTTAAGTCCTGCTCTCAGCTCTGCTCCCACAAAGCTATCAGATGCATAAATTGTTGTTCGTAGCAACTTTTTTGAAAGCATGCTAATCCCTTGAAGATGTAAACTTGTTAGGTCAGCCCAGAGGGTAAAACGTGAATGTTAGTGATTCAGCAGATTGTTGAGCTATGTAATCATCTTTAGAAAAATGAACCTTATCACACAAATCCGTAGCTGAGTAATTGCCTTTGCTAATTCCCTTCCCCCATGTCCTGGTGCATTGTTCTCAGCGGGACTCTAAATCCGGGTACGCCAAGGCCATCTCCTAATGTGTATGATGATGCTGAATAGTGGAATATTAAGCACCACATTTAGCGGACCAGTTCACCCCCACTGTGTGATTGATAATTCCGACATCCATTAGGAGTTGCGAGAGGGTGGAGTCTCTTTGAGGTCAAATGTGATGGTTTGAAAGTGCTGTTTTTGCTTTGACAGGCAACATATGCTTCTATTAATTAGCGCTCTGACACCAATTTGCT
Organism: Etheostoma cragini; assembly: GCF_013103735.1. Classification (NCBI taxonomy): domain Eukaryota; kingdom Metazoa; phylum Chordata; class Actinopteri; order Perciformes; family Percidae; genus Etheostoma; species Etheostoma cragini. The sequence goes on from NC_048422.1 coordinate 10,673,694, forward strand.
TTTGCAAACTGATTACCCGGACTAAAACAAAAGCATCATTAGGCAGGTGAATTTTTCATGACATTCATTTTTTTCTCTATGCTTTACTGTGGAGTGCACAGTTTGTCTTTTTCAGGATGTGCTCCTCTCTGAGAGAGAATAAACAGAAATTGGGTAGTTTAATGCCGCTATATTATCATTTGTATAAACTTTTTATCAGATATTAACATTCAAATACGTATATTTAACCCCAGTCACTTTTTCCCCAAGTGTGCAATACAGTGTTCACTTTGAATTTTACATCATAAATGTCTACCTACCAAAACGGGGTTACAAAATAAGTGTGCAAGGGACCAACTATATGCAGGATTTCTAGTTTCTTCGCAAGTATGTAATTGTAACATTTGAATGTTATGGTGTGAAAACTGTAAGGAACAATTAAGGGGACCTAGATTGGTTAGAAAAGGAAAAACTGTCTTTCTCTGTCCCTGTGGTAAAGGAGAATAGGGAGAGTTATGTAGAAAAGTGCTGTTACAGCCTCTAAAAGAGCAAGGAGCATGGCAGAGTCACTGATATATGGGAAGAATGGTATAATTAAGACTATTTAAGCAACATCATGTTGTTATATGTTACTAATATCAAGCATCACTAAAAGTGTATTTTAAAGTGTTGTCTTTAAACCCATCATTTATCTAATGTCACATCTTGCCTTTACCGCATTTGCAGACTGATGCTGTAAGAGAGCACACAATAACAAATTATTCATGTCCAAACAAAATAGATAACAGGAAAACATTGCAAATAATGCCACAAAAAAGTACAGACAAAGAAAATAGCAACAGGATCCTAGTCCAGAGACAATAAACAAACTGCAACTTACATATTTTTGGGTTTGCCTTTCCTCCAAAGTGAAGTAAATATGACATGAACTAGTCGGTCTAGTTATCTCATCTTCTGTAAAGGGTACATATATATATCTTTCCACAAATGAAGTTTGCATGATAAATGAGGCAGTATAACCATTAGGTTGCTGGTGGTCACTCTTGTTAATTTTGAACAACTGTGCCAGTGGACAGACTTGCAGTATCAGTGAGTGTACACAATAAAAGACTTAGCTGTGTTTATGTAACTCCGGTGGATAAACATGTAAACACAGAGCTCTGTTAGGGTGCCCTGAGCTTGCAGGAGATATCAGGAAGGGATTTTACTCTTGTGGCCTGGAACATTTGTGCTTAAATCCAGAGATGGGACGTAACGAAGTACAAATACTTCGTTACTGTACTCAAGTATATTTTTCAGATATTTTTACTATACTATTAATTTTTTGGCTACTTTTTACTTTTACTCCTTATATTTTACCACGAATATGGGTACTTTCGACTCCTTACATTTTACAAAATTGGCTCGTTAATAGTGGGTTTATTGGTATTATTTACTAGCATATGTATATAGCATTGTGTATGGTAGCCTTGACAATGTTATTTATTTCTTTTATTACCAAACAAACAGCCATAGCAGAGCTATACGCACGCCCTTGGTATACTGCTGCTTGATTGTAATAAAGCATCAACAGAGAGAAGTTGTCTCCGTCTGTGTTTTAACAGACACACCTGGGGCCGAAGTTGGAAACCAGAATCAGCTTTAAATACAGCCCTAATCTAGTCCTCACTATATTTAAAATAATTTCACTGGAGTTACCAATACCAAATTTATCTAATTGGTGGGCTAATTTGTGACTTCTCACAAAATCACACTTGAATTCATATCTTGGTACTTGGTCAGAATCTTATTAACCTGGAGTCCCAGTCTCTGTCAATATAAATAGGCTATAAGTTTTAGGCCTATTGGCAGACAGCCATTTAAAATGTAGGCAACGGCATATAAAGAGCCTTTTTTTCCATGTCCACTGTAGTTTCTCAGTGTGCTATCTAGTAACATCTGTCTGGTCCAGGTAGCTTTGTCATTCATAAGGATACTTTTACTTTTATACTTAACGTAAATTTCTAAGCCTCTACTTTGTTACTTTTACTTGAGTAAAGAAGTTAAATCAGTACTTCTACTTTTAACAGAGTATTTTCTAACACATTTATTTGTACTTCTACTTGAGTACTGGCAGTGAGTACTTTTGCCATCTCTGCTAAAACCCAAATACAGCTGACTTTGTGCCATTAATTTTAATTAGTTTTAATAAAAACAGCTAGAAAACTACTCTGAATAATTAAAATGTTTGCATACATGTTCTGAAAGGATAAAAAGTGACACATAGGTATGGTGACACATAGGTATGATGAATGACACTCTATGGCAAAACCAATGTGCATTTTTACCATGTACCAGAGGCCTGAGTAGATGTATCATGCCGCATCACAATAAATGGAGAACTGTGTTCATTGCACAACAATGTCTATTCACAGGCTGTATAAACAATGATTTTATCATTTAAGTGTAGTGAGATATGTACAACATGGAGGAACCTTTGCCTTTATATACCATATGCTTTTGTATGCTTTGGAGAGCTGTTGATGCCAGTAACAAAGAGTGGAAAGAATTATCCTACATGTTAAACATTTAGCTTTATTCGGTTTTGACCGAATGAGACAACCACAACAGAAACTGATTATGTGCTACACAAGGTTGTTTCAGGCCTATTATTCAGTTTGCTTTTTGCCAATTTCTAAAGTTTCTTGTGTACTTGTACACAAAGCCAGAACTGAGTGGCAAGATGGCATTGCCACCGAAAGCCTTGATAGGTTTTGAATGGTGCCCATAGTAGATTTCATTATACAAAGATAGTTATGACAACCATAAACAACAATAAAACCAGCAATAACTTTAACCTTTATACTCTAGATATTGTGTTAAGGAGATATACATTATAAAAGCAGCACCACCAACTAGGGCCCGACATTGTTTGAAAGGAACACTTCCCAAGGAAACATTCTTTGTTCCAAAAACATGAAAGAAACTTTGAGCACAACAAGTCAAAAATGATTCCCAACCAGAATTTAATGTAAAAAGCAACTTTAGGTATTTGTAAAGTCATTGATTAAGGACAATGTTGGTTGTTTTTTTTACCCACAAAGGCAGCCGGTGCCTTCTTTTGTACATCAGGGTGCTTTTGTCCATTCGGTTTACCAGTCTGAGGAAATGCCGATGTATTGGTGAGGAGCACTACTCCTCACCAAGAAGCTGTTCTGGCTGTTTTGGCTCCAATTGTTACAAATGGCAGATAATTTGGAGAGTGAGGAAGTTGTTAACAATGATCTGTGGTTACTCGATTATTTGTCTGGTCTGGTCTAATCCCATGGGAGCAATGTTTGCATAAAGGACTTGATGTTGGCTGTTGGCCACACCACTGTCATTGACCAGCTGTATGTTCTCAGCTGTTGATTCTAATTTCTAGGAACTTAAAGCCTTAAGATAATCTTTTACCGACTTGTGAGCAGTGCTACATATGTATCCTAGCCAATAAGACATTTCTGAAGCTTTGATGATGCAACACAATTTAGTAAATCACTTGTTTGGAACCAGATTAGTTACTAAGAATTGATGGTTGATTTACAATTAGCTAGTGCAACCCAAAAGACCTAGATGTCTGGAAGGTGTTTATATTGGTATCCAGGCTTTCTGACTGATTTGCCCACACACATGCTGGCGCCTGTAGGAAAACTTCCACTCAGGGGTGGGTGATTGTTTTGAGATAGCCAGACATACTTTTATAATAATACATAATTAAGTAATTCTCATCTTTATCATTATGCATCAAAAGCATTTAGGTCCATAAAAACCTGCTTATCCAGCAGAACCAAGATTAAACCCCTAAATATAAAATAGTTCAATAGTCTTTAGAGCCACACAAAACTCCTCTCTGTCTCTTTATCTCTCTTAGCCTTCCTAAATAAATCTGGTTCATTCACCCAGTTCTCTCCACTCCTACTTTGTCCGTGTGCATTAAATTCTTTCTTTTAGCCTCTCTTGGACTGTGCACAGGATGACATCGTTCATAGTCTGTTCTGAGTCCCTGTTCTCTGTCTTTCTCACTTTTGTCCACCTTTCCTCTTTGCACCATGTGCTTGTGTAGATTAGAGTTGGCATTTGCCTCCAGTTTGGTATACTAAGCACAAGTGCATGTCCCAAGTCGAGGCCAACATAAGGTTAACTGAATGCAGACTTCAGCCTAGCCACCAAGGACCTCTAAGCTAGCTTGGCTTGACACGCTAGCTCTCCATATTTTTGCAAATCTAAATCTCCAAGCCCCAGGTTTTGTCTTGCTTGGCAGTGTCAGACAAAGAGATTGGGAGGCTTTTTCTTGCTGAACATAGGGAAGAGTGTTTAAATAGCCTGCAGCCTCTTCAGGTGTTTCTACACACTCAGGTTTTGATTGTGACCTGTGGGACTCAGCAGTTTTACCATAATTATCTGACTATACCACATGCCTAACAGCACTCAAAGCCTCCTAAGCTGTCTGTCATGCCTCTTAATTTGCACTATAAGCAGATGAGCTGAAACAGGATAAAATACCTGAACAGCGGTTTGACTGGTTCAATTTAGGACATTAAATTGGTATCTGGGGGTTTCCAAAGCCATTTACCAAAGATCTTTCATGCCCTGTTGATACACAAACTCATGGTATATTGAACAATGCATTCAATTCAGAAAAGGCGCACCAGCGCCTGTTCTTCATGAGGACCCTGAAGAAGAACCATCTGTCCTCAGGGATCCTCAAAAACTTCTACCGCTGTACCATTGAGAGCATCCTCACTAACTGTTTTACTGTTTGGTATGGGAACTGCTCTGTCGCCGATCGGAAGGCACTGCAGAGGGTGGTGAAAACTGCCCAGCACATCGCAGGGGCACCACTCCCTACCATCAAGGACATCTACAGGAAGCAGTGTCTGAAAAGGGCCGGGAAAATCACAAATGATTCCACTCACCCTGCACATACACTCTTCTCCCTCTTGCCCTCTGGGAGGCGTTACAGAAGCTTACGGACCAGAACCACCAGGCACCGCAACAGCTTCTTTCCTACAGCTGTCACGCTTCTGAACGCCTCCTGATACAACTATAGGAATGGCAACCCCCCCGTCCACCCATACAATAATAATATATGGACTGTCCGCACCCGCACTCACATACCATGGACTGTCCCACACATATTCATATGAATCTAATCGCTATATATTTTTGCAAATCTAATCTGCCATTATTTATCTTGTATTATAAACCCGTTAACACATATATAAGCCTTTTATTAACAATCCTTTTACTAACACTCTTGTATATTCTGTATAATCTGTGCATAGACCTCCTATATCCATATTTATACACTACATTTTATAGTCCCTTACAATTATTTACTTTTTTTTTTGCTTATACATATACTTTATACTCTGTATAATCTGTATAATCTGTCATAGAGCTCCCATATTTATATTTATATTTTTACACAACATTTTAACACAACATTTTTTTTACACAACATTTTAAAGTTCAACATTTTAAATGTTCCTATTACATTTGCTTATACATAAAATTATATACAATATTTATACCCTGTATAGCAATTCTGGATAGATGTAAATCACATTTTGTTGCTTGTACTTGTGACAGTGCAATGACAATAAATTTGAATTGAATTGAAAATTGAACACATTGGCCCATTTTAACCATGCTATTGGTCATGGATTTAAAGCAGTTTACCAGAACCCATTCGCAATTCTAAAACTTGGTCCATACACATAGCTGCTAACCATAAGATTCTAATGGTTATCGCATTTTAAAAAAACTATCACCATCTCATTCTTCTAAAATAGTGGGAGGACCACAGTTGTTACTCTATTCCACTGTATCTATAGTCACAATAGTAACTTATGTTCGTGAACAGTGACCATATTAAACTCATGTTGAAACAAGTGTTTCACCCAAGGGGCTGGCAGTAGCTCAGCCCATATGGAGTTGGGTTGGGAACCGAAGGGTCACTGGTTCAAGTCCCTGTGTGGACCAAAAAGTAGGGAGTGTGGATTGGTTGCTGGAGAGATGCCACTTCACCTCCTGAGCACTGCCAGGTGCTGTTGAGCAAGGCACTGTACCCCCCCAACCGCTCAGGGCACTGGTTCAGCTGGCAGCCCACTCACTCTGACATCTCTCCATTAGTGCATGTATAGATCCTGAGAGTGTGTGTGTGTGTGTGTGTGTGTGTGTGTGTGTGTGTGTGTGTGTGTGTGTGTGTGTGTGTGGTTCAGGACTGTGTGTGATTACTAACAAAGTGTGGACTTAGAGTGTAAATTGTAATTTCCCCATTGGGAAATTTAAAATTTCCAGATAATTCTCAGGTTGTTGGTTTATTGTGAAAGCGTTATAGATAATATATACTGTTCAATGGAGAATTATTAGAAAAGTCAGATTGAGTGTTTACCACCCATTTTCACCCATAATTTTTCTGCATTTGAAAAGAAAGTTTCTATTAAAACTACAGTGACATAAATTTCAAGTTGCCAAAGCTTTCTTACAGCTTTTCTGACACTGTTTTTAGCTGTTTATTTAACCAGGTAGGATGTTGAGAACAGGTTCTTATTTACAGCAGTGGCTTGGCCAAGAAAAGCATATGTGTGCAGGACAACATACGGTTTCACATTCAATATAATACAGGAATACGAATACAAAAGGCTACATAAAGTGCAGATTAAGTAGGCATCACACAAACGGAGCAAAGCGAGGTGTAAGTAAGACAAAAGACATGCAAAAGTGATATGGTGAGATGCTGAAATGTAGTGTAGATCCAAATAAAACAAAACAAGAACAGTTAGGGGTGTTGAATCAGTTTTAATGCAATATATATGAATAGGCAGTATTTGTAAATGCTGAAATGTAGAAGGCAAATATAAAAGTTAGTGCAAATAGTGGACCAGGTACTGATATGGATCAGAAATAACACAATATGCATGAATAGAAAGTCTCTAAAATGCTGAGATGTAGTAAAGAGTCACTGTACAGTTGGCACAAAGTGTTGTAGGTCCGTAATATCACAGTTTAGATGAATGACAGAATATATAAATGCTGAGATGTTGCCATGTGTTTGTACATTGTGCTGCTTTCCAAAGTTATTTCATTAACTCCTTTTTTTCATTATTCTCGGAGTTCTGACTTTAATCTCGGAATTCTGACTTTTGTTGGGTTCAAAACCCCAAGTCAAAAGTACACACGGACATTATCTTTTGTGCTTTGCAAAGTGAATGAGTAATGAAATCATTCAGCAGTCTTCCAAAGTACTTTCCCCTTGCTCTGCCTTTTTTATTGAAGTTGTATAAATGGGTGTAGACATGAACTTGTTTTACATAAATGGGTGTGGACATAAAGTTGTTATTATATCACATTCTTTGCTTCACCATTGGTTGATCTGTGGCTGGGTGTATTAGGCAAGTTTAGAACTCACATGTTCACCAAAGTTGGATAGAGAGGCAATCTGTTTCTAGTCTCAGTTGCAACCCCCAACTAAGTTTCTTATCTTATCTCTGTCAATCTTACTCTGCTAGCTGGACATAAATAATTGACAGTTTGAACGTTTCAGCTGGTAAGAAGTTCAATATTTCGATATTTGATGTATATAAACAAATTGTAAAAAATTAATTTAAAAAAAGCTTGGTGATGATTTAAATGTCTCTCTCTCTCTCTCTCTCTCTGTCTCTCTCTCTCTCTCTCTCTCTCTCCTGTCTCCTTCAGACTCTCATGGGATGGATCTGTTTGCAGTTGCAGTCCATGAGTTTGGTCATGCCATCGGCCTGGTGCACACCTCAGCCATAGAGTCCATCATGAGACCATACTACCAGGGACCTGTAGGAGACCCTCTGAAATACGACCTACCCTATGAAGACAAGGTCCGCGTCTGGCAGCTCTATGGTACGAGGCAACATCAACTTTCTGTGTGAGAAAGAGTTAAAGGGATCAATTACAGTAGTTGCATTTCCATCAGAAATTAAATTAATAAATCTGTCTTGAGTGTTACAAAAAGTGCACACACGTGGTAATTGGTATTCTAGTAATTGATTGGTAAATTGGAAGATGCTGTTGGGAAATTAAACAAAGTGTAATTATAAAGCGAAGTCACTTCCTTTCAAAGTCTTTCCAAAGTAGTTGGAAGTACAGGACAGTTCTCCAATTATAATATTATGAGCATGATATTCATGCTACATTACATAATGGCTAGATTAGCTGTTCAGTGAGATTGAAGATGCTTCTGCCTCTTCTTGATGTCCTCAGGGTTGTAAAGTGTGTGTGTCTGTGTCTTTGTGTGTGTAAACATTGTGGAGACATACACAACTGCTCCCACAAATTCTTTCTGTACTTCACTGACCATGACTTGAGAGCCTCTGCTGTAATTATGTATGTTTCCCGGTGCAGTGGTTGAAACAGCCATTTGTTGGTGAAAGCTCAGCAGACTCAAGAAAAGGCCTCCTCATGCAGGAAGCCACAATTGATGAGCTTTGTAGAGAAAGGCTATTGATTTAATGCAAACACGGATGGAGTTAATGGACCTCATTATAGCATGAGACCTTCACTATAGGAAAGATATGTGAGGAAAGAGAATGATGAGCCTGAAGAGGAGTGAGATGATGTCAGAGAACAAAGAAATTAAAGCAAACAAAAATGAGAATCAAGCAGAAGATGTGTCACTATAGAAAAATGTAACTTTGCAAAAGAGAAGGAGAAGAGCAAATAACCAAGAATCAAAAGAATGTTTCTACAGGTTTCATTTATTTGAGTTGACATTTTACGTCTTCCTAGGTGTCAGAGACTCAGTGTCCCACACAAACCGACCTGGTAACCCCTCCCAGACGGCTGAACCTCCTGTCCTGCTGGACCTTCCTGAAAACAGATCCACTCTCCTGTAAGTAGAAGGTGGAAAGATACTTTCACATGCAACCAAAAATAACCTTAAAAGAAAACCAATCTACTGTCGTAGTATAGTGCTATGCGTTATTTTAAAAAATCCACTTCAATAACTCCTCAGTATCTTTCTCTAGAATCCTACTTTTGCACCTCGATCAAAGCTGCAATTTTGTTTCGTGAAAGCGGTGTTTTCCAGCCTTAACTCATTCGGTGAATCCCATTCAACATGACACTGCCTGGGCTGTAATGGCCAGAGTAGTCCAGCCGAGAGGAGTGTCAAAAATGGGATAGCACAGTACAGTTTTGGCTCTAAAAGTGACGCTTGCTCCACAGTCAACTCAGACGTCTTATCCAGACAAGGGCTGCTTCTTGTCTTTGGCAAATGTGGGCGTGCTCATAAACCTCTGCAAAAATTGCATAACCACGTTAATGTTCACTATATTTTCTCAGTCTTATATAAATTCCTTAACTAGGCATGCATACACACCCATACAAAATTGGCTATATTAACGTCAGGGCAATGATAGATGTTCAGCTACTTCCATAAGAACGCTATACTCTTAATAGACCTCACACAGGTGGGATTTACTGCATTGTAATTTTATTGTATCTCATTATGGACAGATTTCTGTTTTTCTGATTGTATCCCTCTACGTCAGCATGATTACATTGTGATTGTCTTTTACTTTTCTTACTTCCATGACTTCCAATGCAAAACAATGTGATGAATCCATGCAGAAATACTTAATATTTATTGCATGCAAGTGTTTTGGTGCTTGAAATGAAGTCATGAGGTGCCAACAAAGCAAATTAGCAAAGAGGTTGGGAGTGAGCTTGGGAGCCTGGCTGTCTAATTAAGTAATTCCCGAAACCAAGTTGGGCAGTCATCAGTCTGCACTTTTTCAGATTATCAAGGATAATTGGACTTCATTTTGTTAATTTATTTATTTTTCACGGTCATACGCCCCCCCCCCCCCAAGGGCACCAGCGCTGACCACTAGGCAGTGGTGTAGTGTTAATAAAGCTATGAATAGAGACCTTTGTTTGTAATATAAGGCCTGGCGGGCACCCACTCTCTGCCCCGTGGTGCTAATGGTTTCATCATTGTCAGGCCGGCCACGTCAGGGCTTTAAATCACTTAAAAACTCTGTGCATAACTGCACCGAGGGACCTCAGCGTGGTACCATCTCCTCTCTTGTTTCACCTGGTTTTACTGATTCATGCACAGGCACCCAGTCGCAGCAGATGAAAAGAAATATGTGATTTTTTTTTTTCAATGCATAGAAAGATCTTGACAAATAAACTTAGTTTTAGAATTAATTTTTACATAAGAAGTACATTTTTCCCCTCTTTTCACAATCTTCTCTCCTCCTTCTTTCCCAATACCTCTCTCAGGCTGGCGCGAGATGCCCCAGACAGATGCACCAGTCACTTTGATGCAGTGGCCCAGATACGAGGGGAGGCCTTCTTTTTCAAAGGTACGAAGTCACAAAGGGAGAAAGACAGACGCAAAGCTACAGAGCTGCGTGGGAAAAATAAAACCAAATTAGCTAAATGAGTGGAAATAAAAGCAAATTTAAAGAAAAAGGAGAGAGAAAAGGAAAGAGGATGAAAGAATGGGGGTAGATGCAGACACCCATCTGAGCCAGTTGAGCCCTGCCAAGAGACCGCTGTCCAAAAATTACATCAGGCTTTCATGCTTCCCCTTGGAGGAATGACCCAGAGCCTCCCACTGACAATAGAAACAAGAAACAGACTCACTTACCTTCAGCAACAGAAGTGTTAGCAAAGTACGCAGAACTTTAACATTTTTAAACCTTTTTTAATCTTTTTCAAATACATGATTGTTGTAACCATTTTGCCTTTTGGAAAAAAGAAATCCGATATTTCAATTGTTCAAGTTGTAGATTTTGCATACAGTTCTATTCCTCTAACATATGGGATGGCCTGCCACACATGTTTAACCCAGACTAATCCTGAGAGACATGACTTAGCCATTTGGCCATTTAGCCATTTGGTTAATGGTTTGATTAGTGTCTGACACCCCGCATTACGTTTTTTGAAAAAATGGTGGACCTTCATTTTCATTTCCAATGAAAATTCCACACACACTTGTCACCTCTGCTATTTGGATGTTAACCAACTAAATAAACCAAAGCAGAGGTGACAATTGTGTGCTGAAATTTTCTATCTTTTTTTTCTTTGGAAATGGATCTTCAGTGAAATTAATTCCCTGCACCCGAAGGAAACAAAGCACGTGGTGTGCATGCTGTTTTTTACCCTACGAACCTTCATTTTCAGCCTGCCTTGAAGCTGTTCTAAAATGTCACGGATAAACTCTGCTGAAGGTGAAGATCACAATAGAGAAACTGCAGAAGAAAGAAAACAACTAATGCCTTTTGATTAAGATTGATAATAAATGAATTAGCAGTTAACTTAGGGCTAAGTTAGACCTAAAACCAAAATTACGATTAATCACACATTTTACCTTAATAGCGATAATTACATTTTTTTGTGATTCAATGACAAACATTCGGACACAGCTTTTTTTTAATTTTTGTTGTTTAAAGTAAAAATGTAAAATATAATCTATTAACTGCTAATTAACTTGTTAATACTTGTCCTAACTTTGAACCAGAAAAGATACGTTTTCAGATCCTCTTTTTTATGCTTGTGGAGAGTGACGTGACACATAAAACTATATTGATGTGGACCAGTGAGTTAAATCAGCCGTACATAGAGTAAACCAGGATTCAGTAAAGTTGCTGCATATGTCCAATATTGCACAAAACATCAACAACGGTATAAGCCTACAGCTGTCCGCAGACACAGAGTGCAAAAAGGTGACTCAGAGCCTCCCAGACGGGTGAACTGAGACTCTGTCTTCTGCTTGTTGGTCATCGGTTAATGGTCGGATAACATTTAAGGTCATTGTGCTTTCTTTTGGAAGGCTGGCTGCCAAAATCAGCACTTACTAGCAACTTGATTAGCTAAACGCTATCTAGTTAAACGCTAGCTGTCAATAAACAGAAGATATTGGCTGGTGTCTGGTGTGTACGTTGATGTTTGTGAATATCGGCCAGCCCCTGCAATTGGTCCTTTTTTTCTTTTTCAACCCTGCACACGCAATAGAAGTTTAGAAAATTTACATTTATGCACTGTTGCAAGTTTTCCCTCTGGGAATTCATGAAAAATAACAAAAATAATGGACCGACACCACACATCTATTAATACTTGTCATCAGCATCCTTCTAACTGTCATGTTTCTCTTAGGAAAGTTTTTCTGGCGCCTAACAAGAGAGAAGCACCTGGTGTCTCTGCGTCCCGCTCAGATCCATCGCTTCTGGAGGGGCCTCCCACCCAATCTGGACAGTG
>NC_048422.1:10686033-10780244 GCF_013103735.1 Etheostoma cragini
CTACGATGACCACCTGAGACGTATGGACCTGGGCTACCCTAAAGACAGCTCGCTTTGGAAGGGGCTGCCACCACAACTAGATGACGCCATGAGGTGGTCTGATGGTGAGTAACCGTATCATCGCCTACAATTTTCTAGCTGCCTATTGAGACCACAGCTGTTTTACCCTGCCTCACAATCGTTCTCTAGCTCCTAGTGAATTTCCAGGTAAGCAGACCCTGTAGAGTGGCCTTGTTCTGCCCCCTCATAATGGGTCATGCGCAAAACTCAAAGAGTGGAAATCGTGACTTTTAGGTCATTTGTGTTCTTCAAACTGTCACGTTGAGTAAGGCCAGTCACTCTGCAGAGAAATGTAATTTTGACCCCTTGTCAACGAGATCTCACACAAACGTTTGAGGCTGAAGGTGAGGGTTGAAGTTAGCTTTGTTTTGTGGCTTAAGGCATCAATATGCTTTAAGTAAAATGCTTGTCAGATTGTCTAACAGTTTCTAAAACCCCCATTGCAACAGCTGAAATGAGGGTCCGGCATTTGCCTTTAGACGTGGTCGGAGGACACAATACGTGGCCTGTCGCAATACGTTTATTGCTGCAACTAAGTTACCTCAAGTGTGGTCAATATCTCAACCTCTTTTAATTAACTTTTGAAGTACAACCTACGGTGCTGTCTCCTGTGCTGAATCTAAAGTAAGTCTAAGTAAACGTAGATTTATCTAACAGCTTTATTCAGTAAGTGTCAAAATCTGATTTACAATTAATTACAAAAGCCAACCCTAATATACAGATACAAAACCTAATAGCAGATATCTTTTTTTCTGTTTCAATAGCATGGCCAAATACTTTCAAATTGATGTGGGATGGTAAATCTGCGTTGATACTTTTTCAATATTCCACAAAATAAATTATCAAAACCAGAGTGAAAAGGTGTGGAAAATAAAGCCAGTTTTGACCTCTTCTATCTTTATAAAAATGGTTTACGATGACATACTGATTGACTCGTTTAACATATAAACAACAATTCGGCACGGTCTGTTTTTTCCAGTGATAAATGATAACGTTTCTTAGAGAAAAATAGAGTTGTGACAGTCCACCAAAGCATCAGACCACTGGTAGCTCTGGTATCTGCTGGTGCCAAAGGCAAGACTGTGCAATATCTTTCTCAAGGGAAATCCTGAAAGATGAATGAATTACAAGAGAAACATTAGACAGGAATGGAACAATTATGCAAGTTAGCAAACATGCAGCTTCAAGTCTTGGATGAAGTTTTACAATCTGATTACAAATCTGAGCAAACTTCCCAGGAGCAGTTAAACACTGAAATAGTCACTCACTGTAAATAAAGGTGTATGTGTCTTTTTAGCCATGTTAGCAACATGACTCTACGGATGAACATTCATGGTCCCATGAGGAAGAATTGAGCGTTAAGCTCAATGCACCCAATTATTATGGCAATGCAGTGATGCCATTGTCATTACGTTACATTATATTTATACGTTATATTTGAGTGGGAATACAGGGTTCAACACTTTGTTTCATTGAACAAAGAATAATCTTACTACATCTTAAAAGTGGTTTGAATTCAAATGTACTGTCCATTTCTATCTCTCATACAATATGAGACATTTCACCTGGAAAACTTGAATCCTAGGTCATCATTCATACTGTGGTTCTTTTTTTCTTTTTTCTTTTTAGGTTTATTTCATTTTGGCAGTCTCACTGATTGTATCCACGCACATTTCACGTTGGCATAGCTGCAGAATGCTGATTAGAGGCACATTAGCATTTATTTATTTGTCACATGTCAAAATATTTCTTTAATCTTTTATCTGTTATATTAACTTGGCACACATGGTCTTTTTTTGCCATACACTCTGCTTTACATTCACACAGTGGAACATGACACGTTCAAACCTTGGAGCATGCCCAGTGTTATCACAGTGAGCAGCTCCACTATGGCAGCTAGTGTCAAGGCCACACCGCCTGCTTCCAACACAGCATCAAAGTCATCCGATCACATGTGCATGTTAATAAGAGGTTCTGTTAGGTGTGTGTGTGTGTGTGTGTGTGTGTGTGCACGTGTGTTTGTGTGCGTGTGCACGTGTGTGTGTGCGTGTGCACGTGTGTGTGCACGTGTGTGTGCGTGTGTGCGTGCGTGCACTCATACCATTCATGCACACACACACAATGTTAGGGGGCATTTTTAGGTATTTAAAATACCCACCAAAAACCAGATACTGGGTCGTGAAATTTGCCACTCTCAGTGGGAGCCTAGATGTCCTTTATCCCCCCTGCAGTATGTGAACAAGGAAACTCTTTCCATCGGGCCTCTCAGGTGTTTAGTGGTCTGTGTTCTGTCTGTGGTCTTGCTCCAAGCTCTTGGAAGTGTGTATGTGTGCGTGTGTGAGACAAGGCCAATTGGACAGCACCAACTAAGCTTCACCTCCAGCTATTATCACTACATATCCTGGAAGGGTAAACTTGGAAACCTGCATGCACAAACGCACATAGACAGACCATAGGGGATGGGAACTGAAGCCCCATCAAAGCCTGTTCTCCATTTGTTTCAATAGCTCAGGATGAATAGAGAGAAAAGAGATAAAAACAGAGGGGGAAGAAAGAATATGACAGCAAGATTGACAGAGGAGAGTCATTGACACCTCGTTATGAAAATGGAACAGAAAAACAGGGAGGGATATGTGAAAAGGGAAATTCAGACGAGAAGATATGGGGACACCTGAGGATGAAGAAAGATAATAAAGACGAGAAGAAAAAGAAAAAATGTTCAGAGGATAGACGACTTGACTCAGAGGACAGATAGAGAAATCATAGAGAGATAGAAACAGGCAGTACACCCATAGAGAATGGTTGCTGTGGAGGGGAAAGAGGAAGCATAAAGGGCATGAATGTAGCTGTAATAATGATGATAATCATAGCTGCTGGCATCGGTATGGCACCCAGGAGTAATTTTGCCTTGTTGTCATGGTGAGAAAAAGGTAAAGGGAGTGGAAAATGAAATTTATCAGGCATGAATATTATCTTTAAACTGTGGATGAAGTTCGCCTATAACAGTCATCTTCCATAAGTGCTTCCTTAAGAAGTGGTATCACATTAGAAGAGTAAAAGTTACAACCTCTGTAACCATAAGTCCAGGAAGTGATTCATGTATTACTTCTGGAATCGAGGGCAACTTTAGTGACAAGCTCCAGAAAATACTAAAACAAAGAAATAAATTATTTAGTTAAAGGTTGGTTAGTAAGTTATTTCTTATGAATCACAATCAAGAAAGCAAAAACATTAATGACATGTTGAGCTCAACAAGTTACTCTACAAGAAATTACTCGCAACGAACATTATCAGAAAAGCTTTTGCTGTGGTCATTTTAAATCCCTTTTTAACATTACAACCTGCAGAAAATACACTTTTACCAACAAAAACAACCATGTATTACAGTAACAGTGCTTAGGGGGACATGATACACCTCTTAAGTCTGAAGGAAGGGGCTAGTAATAAAATGAATTTACAGTTAAAATGTCTAGTAATGGCATTAGCTCTGCTACATAGCCAAAGCATGCTATGTCTTCCTCCTTGTGCCAAGAGCTCCATTGTTGTACACAAATTATTAACAACACATCAGTGAGCCACACTGTTGCATTGGGTGACATGTCATTTATTTTGTGTAAATCTCACATACACTGTCTTGCTACTTGCTACCACAACTACTAAGTGTTGTGTATTAATCCCCAGCTGAAATAGTTCCTAATAAATACACTATTTACTCCCATTGCGTAGCGTTTGTTTAAAACAATGCCCAGCTGTTTTAGGAAACTTCTGATCCTAGAAATGAAACTACATAGTTGTATGTAATCCTTAAATACATACATCTTTAGTATGATGATACATATATTCATGTGATGTAACGACCAGAAACATACAGATCAACAGCCTTATTCTTTATTTCTTATGTTTCAGTAATGTATTAATAGAGCAGTCTGTCAAGACCAGATATTGCCGTAAAGTGGTTAGGGTTAGGGTTAAATGATTGCACAATAAATTACCTATTTTTGGACTATAATGCATATTACTGTTACCATATTAAAAGAAGGAGCCCTAAGTGTCATCATTTGTTCAGCCATTGATTCATCTCCACTCATAGAATCTGGAGACCATTTATATTCTCAAGCTGATTCATGGGTTATTAGCAAGTAGTTGGTGAGGTTTTAACTCCATTCACTACTTTGGACAGCTCCAGGACTTTTAGTCTCTGATGAAAAGAAAGAAGCATTTGAGCAAAGTGGCTTTCAGCCCTGTGGGCTTGGACTTCCAATAATAGTGAGTAACGAGGGTGACTTTGTGAGTGTGTGTTCTCTTGTACTTATATCTTTGGGAGGATCAAGTTCAATTCTAGACTTAGAGAATGAGGACCTTTTTGCAAAGTGAGGATAATAAACTGTATTTATTTTATACTCATTGCAAAGGGCTTAAGAACTTTTTTGGGACTTATTTCTATGGTTATGAACTATAATATACAGTATAATATATATTGACTTAGAGATAGAAGAATGTGTGTGTCTGTGCACTAGAGCATACATTACCTTGTTTTTAAATTCTAACATGCTGCAGTCCACATTGAGAATATTCTCATTATTATGCAAGGGGTATGGACTCTACTGGGTCCCACTCCTGGGTTAAAGGCTCTTTACAGAAAAACTGCCTAAACCAGCACCACTCCAGTTTTACCTTGTACATTTCATGTATTTTAATTATTGCTCTTACCCATAATGAACAGAAAGACATCTCATCGCAAAGAAATGAGGGCTTCTAGTATTCTTTCTGTCTGCCATTCCTTTGACATTTACTTTCAAGGCCAAAGCGTGAATACAGAAATGTAAAGCAAATGCTTTTTACTCTTCTATTTAACTGAAAGAGCTGTGCAAGCAATGCAAGTGATCCTTGAACCTATTGCTCTCACATATTCTTTGGTAAATAAATAATCCACTCAGGATACAAGTCCTTGAGTGCCCCATTTAAAAGTAAACTGAATGCTTTAATTATTTGTCCGTCATTCTTATTTTCTCTCATCTTATTGTCTAATTTTAGTTGAAATGTCTTTATTTATGCAATAGAAAACACAAGATGCAGGCGGCAGGTGACAATTTAAAATATAAAAATATAATGCAGTAAGACTTTCAGGCATCCTGTAGCCTGTTTTCAAATATGTATTCTGCTGTAAATCAAGTTTTCTTATTTGAGGTTATCTCTGCTGAGTCTACACACATGTAGGCACGATTTACTCTTCCCTCCTCTTTTGTGTTTTTAGTTTGTGGAAGTAACCTCTTTAAATGTGCATGTGCCACCTGTTCATATCAATGATACAATGATTCAATATAATTCATTTATAAACCCCTGGACTGTAATAGCTTGTATGTGTTTCAGCAAGATTTGTGCTCATTTTTGGGCGCCCAGATAACTCAATTAATCCTCGACGCAGCGAGCCTGGGTTTGACTCCAGCCTGTGGCCCTTTGCTGCATGTCATTCCCTCTTTCTCTCCCATTTGATATCTTCAGCTGTCCTGTCAAGTAAAGGCCTTAAAGAGACCAAAAAATAATCTTTAAAAAAAATTAAAAAAAATGTGTGCTCATTTTCAAAATGTTCTTCACATTCAAAACACATCCCACATATGTGTTCTCTGGGAAGTTGTAGAGACATAAATGCATAGCTTAATTTAATAAGAATAAAGTGACAATATTGCTGTGCATTTTGTTACTGCTCAACAGCCTGGATTGGCTAGACCACAAGTGGATGTCCGGTCCATGCATTTGCTCAGCCTCTCTAAAAAATCAAAGCTTAATATTTCTACCACAATAGATCCAGTGGTATATTTGACACATTTACACAGGTTGTGTGGAACATGAGTTTTTTAATTGTTCTGTATCATGTTTTGTTTTTGTTGTTGTAAGCGGTGGAGCTTAGAGATGGCTGGTCATTCTCCTTTATTTGTCACCTGCTAGATCATTTTCAGCCTGGTCGCACAGAATTCCGTAAAATTATCACAAACTGTTAAAACCGCATTACGTGGTGGTGGCACGGAGTGTGTGAAAAGTCTGTGTGGCCAGCATGGAAAATAATACCAATGTAAAGTCAGTGAGAAGATGATGTAGCATTAGGGGCGACTATGGTAGCGAGTAGTATAAAAGCCCAAAAATCTGCATAAGGAGGTTGGTTGGGGTGGTGGATGTCTCAAACACAGGACTTTCACCCGGGAGACCGGGCATTGTGTCCTATGTGTAATGGTCCTAAAGTCACTTTCTTATTTTCCTTAACACATCCGTACCATTCTTCCCGCATGTCACGGAACTGTAAGGCCACCTACAACCTTTTCCTTACCTTAAGAGTCCGTGTTTATTTCACGTAATTCTTCCGTGGGCCCATCGCGGAATTTTTTGTGAAGGAATCCATTATACATCCTGCATTAAAGTATTGTGAGTCATGCATTAGTTATTATAAAGCCTTACCTATATATGGTCCATGGCTTTATGACAGAATATGATTCTTTTCTGAAGATTTTGTGAGTAAAGCATGCCAGAATAGTATTTACTCCACAGTTACAGCTCCAAGGCCGTTAATGAGGTAACATTCTTTACTTTGCTCAAGCTCCTTCACTTCTTTATCTCTCACCTCTTATTCACCAGTTAAGAAAATGAATGAGCCAAAATACTATCACTTGTTTACTTATCTCCTCTTGTTTGTCTCAGTCAACAGGAAGGAGGTGGACTTCCATTTAACATATTCCGTTTCTGAGATATATTCCGTTTTTTTTTGTCCAATATGAGCACATGTTCAACCAATCCATTAGTCGATTTATATCAATAACATATTACATTTGGCACAGTAGAAAAGTAAAAAGAGTGTGTGTCCAAAAATATTGCAGCCTATTTATGAACCTATTTTTCTTAATGGCACGTAACGCATACTGTCAAGTCAAGTCAAGTTTATTTCATCCATAGAAATGGGAATTACAGTGCTCACACTCGCCATCTTTCCCAATAAAAACAAGAGAATAAATACAATATCACAAATGCACTACAATATTATACATAATAAAAAAATATATAAAAAAAAACTCATAAAAATGTACATTTGAAGTGCTTGTTGTGCTGTCTAATAGCCTGAGGTATAAAAGAAAGAGTATACCGCTTTGTTTGTGTCACAGGAGGTCTTAGCCTACCACTGCGCTCTATAACCCTTCCGGGAAGATTACCATGAAGAGGGTGACCCGGGTCCCTCGTTATTTTCTGTGTCATTTTTACCAGATGAACTTCATATACCTGATCCACTGTATTTAACTCTCCCACCATTTTCCCAGCCCTTTTAGTCACTCTATCAATCCTGGCCTTCTCAGTTATCCCAGCATTTCCCCCCCACCCCACCACACAGTAACTCCAAATACTACATATGACTGATATAAAAAACATTCTCACCACATCTGTATTCACCTTAAAGGACTGCAACTTCCTCATACAGTAGACCCGTGGACTTAATTTTTTCATCAATGAGTCAACATGATCAGACCATGTTAGCCTGTAGTTAAAAACAACGCCCAGATACTTGTATGTGTTCACTCTTTCTATTTCTACACCTTTGATTTCCACTGCCTCAGCTGTGATCTTATTTCTCCTGTAATCTATAACTAATTCTTTAGTTTTCTTAACATTGAGTTTCAGGAAATGCATATCACAGTAATCAACAAAGGCTTTTATCTCATTTTGATTGCAACTATACTCATCATTTTCGATTAACCCAATGAGCGCTGTGTCGTCAGCAAATTTAACAACCTGACAGCTTGCCTGCTGTGGACAGTAGTCTGCCGTGTACTCTATTGGAGGGAGCCTTTGTTCCTACAAAATGCTATTTTCATCAGAAGCACACAGTGTTTATTTTGCTTAATTTTGTTGCATCAATGCCAATTTGGTAGTTTCGAAACTCTCATTAACTTAAGTACCCTGAAGTGAAAGGACAGGTGCAGTAGGGGGGGTGTCAGTAAGGATCAGCTGGCACAATGGTACAGTTATGGTGTCAAGAATGCACAAAAGGGGTTACTGTGTTCTGTGTCAGCACAAAGAACCTCCAAAACAACATTAACCACCTTTATGCATGTAATTAAGGCCAGGTTTACTTGTGTATTCTTTAAATAGAACATATGTTTAAAGGCACATTAGTATAAGTATAGTTTTGATGCAACAAAAGCAATAATACCAGTAAGGCAGAATCAGTTCAGACATTCTGATAACCAACTCCTCTAAACAGCTTAACAAAATACTTCAAAGACTCTTAATTTAAGAAATGTTTATGCATTCAGTTGCTGGCGCTCAATTATCTAGTCTCTTCCAACCATGGGTGCTCAATCCTACAGCTATCACCAGCAAAGTTCTTGGCTACAACATCCAAGTGGATACAGGATACATCTGCCACCTTGAATTTAGTTTAGTCCCTAGTTAAATCATCATCATCCCATAATACCTAACATCAACCTCAGAATATAAGCTTGTCACGACACTCGGTGAGTGGTAATGCCAACGTTTGCCAGCTAAACTATTATTTTCACATGGAGAGATTAGAGCCTGCAGTCTGCAAAGCAAGTGCACCAACTGCTAATCAGGTTGTTGGTTTTAGTTTTTTCGACTTAAGGCTAGTCTTGTGTCAACACGCTAAGAGTTCTATTTTTGTGTGAGTGCATTCTGCAAAGTGCAGATTTGAGTCTGTGAAAAAAACAAAGTCAGAAGAGTGTGACTGGAAGTTACACACACACACACACACACACACTTCAACAGGGAACAATACTGCATTTCTCATGCTATTTTCAACAGAGTAAGAATGAATATCATGTCTTTTTTTGTTTATGGTTATGTAACATTAAAGTGCAGAGTCTGGTATGAAATAGATACATTCAGATGTTTTTTGGAAGGAAAAAAGAACTTCAAAATCTCACATGATGTGCTCTGAAAATCATCCATGCTAGTTTGAGAACTGATCATGATGCTTTCTCTCAAACTCACCTGTGGGTAAACCGGTAGGATTGCACTGCTGTTGTATTGAATGAAATGTGATTCTCCGCGATGGATTTAAGGCTTTACCCACTCATATGTATCTTTTGTAAACCCACCCTGTTTCAAATTATTCCCACCCCGTCTCAAACAGGCCGTGGGGTATGTTAACAGTGTGAAAGAGCTAAGCATAAACATTCTGCACTGTGGAGCACTGATTCATGATATTAAGGCACTTGATGTTGTATCTGTTCTCGTTGCTTGTGTATTACACATCAGAGCAAAGCCAATTCAGTACCTTGCGTGGATACTAAAGCACATACTATTGTTCTTATACCAAATCTTTGCTCTCTCTTCAAAGGCTCGTCCTATTTCTTCAAGGGGAAGGAGTATTGGCGAGTGCCTAGCAGCGACATGGAGGTGGAGGCAGGATACCCCCGCCTCATCGCTAAAGACTGGCTGCTCTGCACCCAGATGCAGTCGGACTCTCCGGACACAGAGCCCAAAAGCACGGAGACAAGAGTCAACGTGCACCATCACCCAGACCACGCAGAGAATGGATACGAGGTGTGCTCCTGCACCTCTGACACCGCCTCACCTTTGGGCGCCCGCCCCTCCCCATCTCCCCTGTGGCTGCTGCCACCTCTCTGGACGCTCTCGCTGGCTCTCCGCTCTGAACTGCTATGATGCCAAACGCATGGGACAAAGTTCTTGATCTGATTGGTTAAGAGCCTGCTGGACACTTAGCAGAAGCAACATTTGGAACATTTTCTTCTTCCATGATTTGGTATCCTTTGGTTAAATTTTGCTGTTATTTATTTGACATGTCATTTTGTGGGAACTGCTAGCTAAAGGAGTCATCCTTATGGCCATCAACCTACTCATGCTTTACAAATTTGTTTTTACTGAATGCTCAAACTGCCTCATCTCTGCAAGGAAAAAAAGGTTATAGAAATATATTCCAATAGCACAGTGATAATTTGTCTTCATGTGCAGCAGGTTCACAGCTGCAATGCCTCACATGCAGACAAGTTAAAGGCATTCTGGGATGAAGGCAAGTGTAAAGGTGAGCAGTGTAGCAACACACATTGTTGCTTATTTCATGAAATTACAGCAAAAGCTTTGTTACACGGTCGGTTCACCAAATTTTGCTCAAAATTGCCAAAAAACATACAGTATGTTCTCACTTACTTCTAATGGTATCTAGCAATGTAGATGGTTTTATTTTTATGTAATGGTTTCCGCTTCCACCCAATACAGTGGAGATGAAAGGAATGTGTGCTGTTCGACACACTGAAAGATTACACTCGGATAACTACACAGTATTGTGCCTTTGCAAAACAATGTCAGTGTTACTCTGGATAATCCATAGAACTCATCAGGACCAATTCCTCTTTCAAAAGTCGATTCAATAGCAACTTACAACAAAGTATGTAGATTATCCAGAGTAACATTTGGATTTTAAATTATAAAAGTTATTTTTCAATGCTGTGTGCACCACCAACACTTTCCATTCACTTAACATTCCGTGTGACTGTGTAAGGATAGATGGATGAGTAGGTGGATGGACTGTCACCACCGGTTTCCTTCCCTTAACTCCACACTCAAGTGAGGAACTGCTGCTCACGCATTCTAACGGTTAAATCATTTGCACCTCTGGTTCAGAAGCATTTCCTCCTCTTGGTTTAGTTGTATCTCATGTATCAAATTCTGATTGAATAATAGTTTAATTTACATTCTTTGATCAGGTCATAGAGTTTGAGTGGTTTTTTGACTTTTTTTTCGTTATCACTCCGAGCTCCACAACTTGTCCCTTGGATTTATTCTTGCTGTAAAGATATATTTACCTAGAGACAGATATATTTGTGTTAAAATGTTCTGCAGTTATTGCATAACCAAGTGGAGTGTGTATATTTTAAGCTGTGTTTTCTAATGTAAAATATTTTTATAGAAAAATTAAACAAAATCTGAATGATTTTATTGGCTAAATAAATGTGTATGGAGACAGATTATTTTGAGTACTCAGTGTTGTGGCTGTGTGGTTGCGAGAGTGTTATTAGCGTCCTTAAAAAGGAGCCCGGCCTTGACGACATATGAAGGTAATATGACAGCTCGCAGACACCAGCTGGAAGCTGCTCTCCATCTCTCTGATGTTCTTAATGTTTCCTTGTGTAGTGGTCAATGCTGTTCATCAGGAATGCAAACCACATCATGTCAATCACACCACACACACTCGCTCCATCTGCTCTATGAACACAGTTTCTGGCAGAGGATTATACAGTATGTTTCTTAAGAAGAGAGAATCAGAAAGGCAATGCCACCTATACCAGAAATATTCACCAGCTCAGATACTGCTAACTGACAGATCAAAGTTAACAGGATGTTAGGCCTGTCAAGTCGTGGTACACACACCGGGGGTGATACTGTATAAAAGAAAGTAACACATGACATTTGTCATATGCTTTACAAATTAATGATGGGCTAATACAAAGATGGAAATGCTTTGTAACTTGCTGTATTACACCCCCAACTTTGTCTATAATCACATTATTTTTTTATATTTTTTTATATAGACCTCTTACTTTATGATATGATAAATATTGAATGTGCATCTTCACTAAAGAGGCGTACTGTCCTTTACTGCAATTTCTAACGTTTACTATTTGAGTGATGTTCAGTTTCTGCATGTTTCAAGCATGATTACATTTTTTGTTTTTTATTTTCACTCAAAAGCATGCAGTGGAGTTAGCACTATTTATCTGCACTGCGTAGAGCCTCCTTAAGCTGCAGGCACAGTCTATGCCTCTCAGAGATTCAGGCACTAACTTGTATGTAGTCTGAAAGGTTAAAGCCGGGGCAAATTAAGTTCGCAAACCACCCGCTTCTGCTCATTAAGATAATTGCTGTGAAAGCCACATAATAATCTAAGGCGACCCTGATTTTTATCACCTCCCCTTTTCTTTTATCTGGATTTTAACAGCTGAACAGTGAGCAGATATTGCTTAAAGAGATTTAAGTGAGCTAATCTAACTGAAACTGTGACAGTGGGGGGGGGGGAAGGGGCAGATATAGTTGAATAATGGAACAATACCACAATTTAACACATTACATACAGTTACATTACACACTTAAATAATTTCCTAATCATGCTGTGGATTTTTATTTTACCCAAAGAATACCAAAATAATCCAGACCCAAAAGCTTCACTGTGTTTGGAGGTAAAATATTGTATACAAGTTTAAAATGTCACTCAATCGCCATTTTTGCCAACAGCAGCTGTTTTCCTTCCCTCCTATTGACACACTCGAGTGGTATTAATTAACTGGTGTGGCTCAGCAGCCACCAGGAGAGCACCTGCACCCACAGGCAAATGCAGCAGGGATGGGTCACTTTCAGGCTGCAAGTCCTGTTTGGCAAGACACTATCAACGGAACGATGTGTTTAATTTAGTAATAATGGAATGATATTGAAGATAAAAAGTTATCTTTTTAAATGTACATTTTGACTGAATATGCTAAAAGAGTGCCATCATTCATAGAGCTTCTCCTATAGAATAGTATAGCCACATGAAACTCTTACTGCTAGTCTCCAGATGGGGCCAGGCACAACCAATCAATCACTCTGTAACTAAAATATTCAAGAGTGGAGGAGCTACTTGCAAAACTGAGAAGTTGCAGTGGGATGGTAACAAGAAGAGAGCGTACAGTGAGAGGAGAAACAAATGGACGTAATGGAAGTGACAGATTAATAGACAGATACACAGCACAGAAACTGAAAATAGAACTAATAGAACTGGCAGCAAGAGAACAAAACCAAAAAATGAAATGTCATCTCTAAAGAGATAGAAGCAATTTAGCAGTACATAATCCACAGGCAAGATAGTAAAATTGTTTTCCCACAGTAGCTATTTATACAGTCTGTTAAAGGACAATTCTGTTTATCACAACTTGGACCTTTTTTATTAGTTTGATTAGAGATGTTCCGATACCAGTGTCAGAGAAGGCTCTGATTCTGCCAAAAATGCTGGTCCGATCCGATACAACTTGATTTAGCCCTGAATATAATCTACTTTAAAATAGTTTCTTTCCATTCTTTTTCCGTTATGAGGACAGAGTGAAACTTATGATAAAAGAAAGTTCTGTGGCGTTCATTGTTTGTTTGTTCATGTTTCACAAAGAGTTTAACAACAATAATAGCAACGATATCACATCCATACAGAGTTAGTAGCATACTGCTGTTGAAACACTATAAAATACATGTGCTTTTTAACATGCTGGTATCAGATGATACGCAAGGTTAGGTGTTGGGAAGGGAAAATATGATATCAGTAAATAAGCACTTGTCCATTTCTATCAAACGTGCCAAAGTACCCTGGGTAGAGGGTGATAGCGATACATTAAGGTCCAACAAGATGATCAGACAAGTTATAACCAGGTTGCCTAAATTTATTTAACAACAATAATTTATACTCTTTACTGATCCCTTATGGGGAAATTACAATCTAGACACAGTCCTAAAACCAGTTTATTGGATATTAAACTGAGGCATCTAATATGTTGTTGGACTGCTATGGCAACTCAGAAAGTCCAAGTTGAAGTAGGAAGAGTCAGCATCAGGTTGGTCTGAATACTGCAATGGATGTTTAAAACCGACAGTCAGTGTTTTTCTTCAAAATGCTAATTTGATCATGTGTCTGCTTGTGATTCTCGCCCCGTCTGACTTCTTTTTAGTTATGCTGTCACATTCACAGACGTCTCCGAACATGATCAGCGTTACCAATATAAACCAATTTCAAAACTATAAAATTAAGTTGTAATAAACCGATTTTAAATCTCTAAATCAGGAATTTCAAAATAATAAAAGCCTTGCAGAGAGTACTGTGTCAAAAACAAAAGGTCCCTGCCTGTGTGTGTAATAGCGTTTGTGTGTGAGTGTGTGTATGTATGGATGTGAGTGACTAAGTGAGAGAGAGTGAGAGCTTGCCTCAGACAGGCGAGGTTGGCTCTCTGCAGCAGTGATAAGAATGTTGAACCGTGCTCTCTATCAGACACTCTCACACTCTTAGCTTGGCTAACCCCATACAGACAAATGTGTGTGTGTGTGTGTGTGTGTGTGTGTGTGTGTCTCTCTGTGTCTCTGTCTCTCTCTGATGCTTTTGGCTTTCAGGACAGCTCTCCATAGATCAGGAGGGGGTGGTCATAGGAGAGAGGAGCAGCTGTTGTTGTGGCTGTCCATTTTGCATTTTGCCTGTCCTCACGCACACATCAAAGAGCTCAGAGCAGGACCCCTGAAGTTGGAACATGTGGAGAATACACAACAACAGACCTCTAAACACCTGACAAGGAACAGTGTTGGAGCCGTGGGAGATCATGCAAGGAGACAGGATGCCAGAGTGCTCTCTTTTAGATCACAATTAAATTCGCCAGCAGCCCAATTGGAGGAAATGGTGGTATGAAAACTGAGAGGGAGGCTGACGTATATCTCGCTCATCTGATCAACATTTACCTGATGATGTTCACTTGGGTTTAGTCTTTATGCTCACACACCTTTTCTGTTGAGGGGCTTTAATTCCCAGACCTGCCTGAGAAGAAAAAAGGAGAGCACAGTGGAGGTTTTTCTCTCTAATTCTCGGCACAAGACCCTAACTGATAGACCTAATGACATTGTTTATGTTTCTCCTTTTTGTGGCTGGTCTGACTTTTTTTTTTTTTTATCTGGCAAAATAAACACCTGCACGCTGGTCCATTCTTTGCACTCACACTACCAATCATCCTCAAGTACAGCACATCAAATCCAGGTATAAATGCACATGGAATACTCATGAGTCATGAACCCCACCATCTAACTCTCCAACACACTCTGCAAGCATGACTGAACTCAATCAGATAGGCGGTGGTTCAGTCATGGTACAAATATGTAGATTTATTTAAATATGTAAGATACTGTTGTCTGGGCACGGATCCCTTTCTTTAACCGGAAATGACACCTGAAGGCTTTTGCACTCATTCTCAATGGCAGGGTTCCCGTAGGCAGAGACTTAGGGCAGAGACAATCAATCAGTCTGAGGTGAACCATGCTAAAGCTGAAACATTCACCGCCGGAGCAATTTCCTGCAAAACTTAGTATGTGTTGTGGGTAGTTTGAGAGGATGTGCTAGGACGTAAACTGTGAGATGTAACACCTGTTGTGGTGGCAAATTGCTCAGCACTGACTTGTTAATGTGTCTGAATTTTCAGCAGTTATTTTCTTTAAGACTCATTCAAATAATATTAAAAAAAGGAAATCTGAGGCTGTTACAGCAGGAGGTTCCTGGCTTTAAATTCTAGATTTGGTCCTTTTCTATTTGTGTGGGTTTCCTTTAGCTACTGCACTTTCCTCTCTCTGCAGGTGTTTCTGATCAGGTGAGTTACATATCCTTAACCTTATTATAATATTTAAAGGCACCTACTTAATTCCTTGCACACATCCTTGATATGTGAGATGAACAGTACATATTGATGTAGTGTTTGCAAATGTAACTTGCAATATGTAGGAATGCATTTGACGCAGTTTAGCCTTTTTGGGCTTTAAGCATTCATTTGATGGGAATGTACACACTAATGTAAGCCTTTTGGGTCCTATTTGTGATTGTTAGTGTACAGTACAGTACAGTGTTTTACTTTTCTAGCTTTGTGTACAACATTGGGAGTTATTGTCAAATAGTAAATTGATGTTTGGTATTTGTGCCATCGATTTACAGCCACTCCCTATTTAAGATGTTTTTTTCTTGTCACAAGCCATTTGCCTGATACAAGTATAGCCCAGAAACTTTGCAAATAGATTTTATTTTTGCAAGATAGAGAGAGTGTGAGGGAGTTTGTAAGTTTTGAGCTACTATTCTCTTACGCTCGTCTCATAAAACAGATGAGCAAAGTATTCTTCTGTGTGGACTCTAAATTGCCCACAGCATGCAATCATCATTAAGAGGGAAAGCCAAGTGTGGCTTAGCTTTTAAAGTTATATTAGCTTAGACTGAAAAAGAATGTAGAAACATCTCATTTAAATTAGTCTTAAAACCATTGCAAAGTATGCATAAAAGTCAAACCTATTGTGCTAAACATATTTTTGCCTTTAGTATTTGTTGGCGCTCTGCTCCCCTCTGTTGGTGATGAAATATAATATTTTTACCTGACTTGGTGAACCAGCAGGAGTCGGAGTCTGGTTAAATGAAACATGATCCTAATAGTCTAATTCATTTTAAGGAATAAACAGTGTGTACTGTATTTTGTTTAATTTAATAGTCCATACTGAAAACAGTAACTGAAAAATGCATTGTTGGAATAGCTGCACCTTAACCCTGTTCAATGATTGATGAAAGACTTCTCTCTATCTGCTCAGACCAGCTATATGTGAACGAACAGTATTGGTGTACAATACAATGTTTTCCAAGTCATTTTAGACTCATATTCCATGATTATGTTGTAGACCATAAACTACTTGGGTTCAAGCAAGTTAAAGCCCTTTCAGTGTTTCGCTCATACATTCCTTCAGATGTTTCCCAAACCGACCGGTGCAGTGTAGGTAGCAGACGTATCTGCAGGAGTCTCAGCTCTGATTGCCTCTGTGTCTCATTAAATATGCCTGTGGGCTTCTTACAGTCTGCCCCCTGGGTCTTCCTCTGTCAGTTTTTCTTAGATCTACAGCCACTGACCTTCCACGTTTTATTATTGATAAATATATTATATATAGTATTATATATCATACTTTAGAAACATGCAGTATTTTTCAAACAAACATATTTGCTCTTAACTCTTTATCCTTACTTTGTAGGCCTCTTTTCTTTGTCATTGTCTTTTTCCAGTGTGAAATAATATCCTTTCGATTTCTGTCTACCTTTTTATCTGCCACTCCCAGTCTTAATATGTGTGTTCTCTCCTTCTGTCAAGGGTTTATTCCTCACCTTCAACCCTTTCCCCTCTGCCTTCACTTTTTCTTGCCCTTTCCTTTATCTTGCCTTTCCTCCTCTAATTTTGTCCGTTGAATTGTTCCATTAGCTTCTGTCTTTCCTCTCCTCGTCTCTTTTCATCACTTCCTTTTCAATTCCCTTAAATTTGTCACACTTTTCACGCTAAAAGTCAGAGTCATCATTCCCCTTCCATGAACAGTTTCAAGATGCCCTTGATTAGCCCTTTACAGCATTTAGAGTATATGTATTTTCCTCCATGTTAAAATCTTCCATGTATCAGTGTAGGTTTTAGGAATGTTATCAACATTTTAAATGCACAAGACAACATATGAGAATGCAAACAGCTCACGATATAGTAATATCGATACATGCAACACCATCAAAAGAGAGTTCCTCGGGCAGCATGATATTGAGCTGAATATTGTCAATTTGTCGCTAAATTTGTCTTTAGAGTCATTTAGAAACCTTTAGCCTTAAAGTCAATTGCATTAAACCCAATATTATCACAAAAGTGAGAATTAGTGGTGTAATTTGTGGTGTACTATGTTAGTTGTTTGCAGATGATTAGTGCATTCCTCATGCCTCTGACTAAACTCCTCTCTACGCTGAGACTAGAGTACAAGAGGGAAAAAAATGTAACTATGTCTTTATCCTTAGAGTTCGTTTTGGCATTAGTATTACCTTCCTCCTAATATTATTTTTGCTCCTGTAAAATAGCATTATGTGTTGTTAAAGCCCCTTCAGGGAGAGTACTTTGCGTTGTTATATTAGGTGAAAAAAAGCTTGTTTTCTCAACTGAATGTGTCAGCATGCTTAGCAGACCAGGGAATTACGTCTGCAGAAAGAGCTGCTTCCTACCACAGGCATTTTTAAAATCCTTATGTAATTTGTTTGAATATGTTTATATTGTACATGATTAAGTGTGTATTGGCTTAAATGTTGTTTTCCAATTGTTGTGTATCGTCATGTTGTCTCACATGACTCATTTTATATATATATATATATATATATATATATATATATATATATATATATATATATATATATATATATATATATATATACATATACATATAAATATATATACATCACACTCAGTTGTGATGGATCATGATCCATCAGTTGTGATGGATCATTAGTACTCAGTTGTGATGGATCATTAGTTCACTGCAATTGGAGTTTTTAAAGAAAACATCCAGTAGGTGGCAGTATTAGAAAATAAGAGCTTTGGTGAAACTGTAAAAATGTCTCCTCATCTCTATAGTTGTGGGGCAATGGTAAATATTAATACACCACAGATGTGTGTTGATTGTATCGTAAAACTAAAGTAAAAGCAAGTGTATATTGGCCTACATTTTAGATCTATTTTTGTGATCCTTATTACATAACAGCATTGGAACAACTTTAATGTCAATGCAGCTTCAAGATTCTCTCTTATCTTTGCACAGATCAGTTATCAGTTCTGTATCTTAGGCTGCCACTGCAGTTGTGGGTGTTGTTTCTGAGATGTTGTAGGAGATTGTTTCCACCCTCCTCACACAAACACACATCTCCTTCTCCCTGGATTTAAAATGACTTGCTTGGGGAGTACCTCAGATTATTCATCCCACACAACTCAGCCACTCACCATACCACTTTATCTGAAGCGGTGTACAGATCACAGACCCACATCTTCGAGCTGTCACATGCGCTGGTCATGCACTGCATCTTCCAGCTGCAGCGCCGATTAACTTTTCAAAACTGTTGAAACCACTACATTTCCTGTGCCATGAGTTATTTTTACTGCAGCAGCACTGTTGCATTACAGCAATGAGACACAAAACGAATGCAACGCAGGAGAGATGTTACTCACCTAACTCTAGGTCGCCTAACTCCCATGTGATTTCTGGTGAGCAGCAGTTCACTTTACTATTTTAATCATTGCAAATCGCTGTGTAAAACTGTGAAGCAAATGACCTAAAGTCCAATGCAAAATGTTGACAATACTTCATTTGCATTCCCATTTCAGCACTGCCCAATCATGCTGAAATACCATTAGCAGAAGCAGATGTTAGTGATGTCTTTTTCTACACAAATAGTTGCAGTTGTGACACATGCCGCGGGCCGGAACAGACTGAATTCCATCTTCAAGCCTGAAGTTGATTTAAGCAAAGGAGAAATGTTTCAACTTGTCTGCAGGTAGAGCAGGATAGCCTCACAAAGGCAGCGAGCCACTCTTTCTAAGTGTGCTGTAAAATCAGGAGAGGTGGATCTGGTGAATAATATGTTAACACATCCTTAGCCTCAACTTTCCCAACATACAACATACCCTCACACCATCTCATCTGAACCAAAAATTCAAAAGAAGGCATTATATCGAGTCATAAACAGAAAAACGGTGAGTAAAACCAACTAAAAACTATTTAAAGAATAAGAAAAATATTGCACATAATTCACTTCTTCCCAGTTTCATGGTCTTTCTGATGCCTGATGTCCAGTTTATTTTAGTTTATCTTGACAAAGAGTGCAGCTAATGGCAAAAGCGAGTCATAGCTGATCTGGATCTCTTCCCAAATCTGAGCTCCTGAGTTCTTAAAGGCCGATGAGACATTAAGGTCAAACAAATCTGTTTGAATGCTCAGAACAATTCAGCTGTAATGTTGGGTTTTAGTTAACTTAACCTTTATACTACGTTCTTCATTTTTTGAAGTAAGTAACCAATTATAAATATTTTTTTTAGATACTTGAATCTGTCTTGAGAATGGTAGAGTTTTAACCCCTCATCTAGTTTTTGTTCCTTTTTTTCAACGGTTGCATAATTCCACTCTGTCTGACAGTATGTTCTGTATCCGCTCATTCTAATTTTTCATTGAAGCTGTATGATGTTTACACTGATGAAAACATTCAAATCCTTAAGGTTCCACGTTTTATATGGCTGAATCGTTCCACCAATTGGAAACGTTTAGGATGTTTAGTGAATCATTTCGTAAACACATTTCCCCAAATCTCTTCCTAACACATCTGGTATCTTTGGAAACTTTGAGACCTCCACTAGAATTTTAAATTAAATTCTGTGGGAGAAATTGTCCATGATGAAATTCATGTCGGATTAATTCAGGGGCTGTACCTTATGAACATTGTATTCTAAAGTACCAAGCTGTTACTCTTCCCCTCCTCCCATCAGTCTTTCATGTTAACGGGCTGCTAACTGCTGGCTCCATCAGAGGGCCCGCTCTCCTCCCAGGGCACAGGAGGTAATACGGTGGAGAGGCTGAGGAGGGGGGTGGGGCCAAATGGCCTCATGGGATTAGCCGCATTCTCCCAACTCCAATCGCCTCGGTAATCTCCCGATTGGTTCTCAATACACAACCAGAGCTGCCAGGACGGGACCTGTTTGTCTGCTCTTCCATCCCCCCCGGGCACTTTGAAATTCAGCACACTGTCCTTCAACTTGGACTCAAAGAGAGAGAATATTTTATACATCACACATGCTTGCACAATGATAATAAAGATATTCTATTTATGTATTCTACCACTGAGTCCAAGGTAGAGAAGTATGTCTTTGGCAGCAGGAAGCAACAAAAAACATGTTGTTTTCAAGTCCAGAGAAGTCTGTTCAAGTTCGCTCATAGCAACAACAACCAACCCAAGGTATTGCAGTCTATGTTCCAATTTAAGGGATTATCTTTGACATCTCTGTAAAGATAGTTTTAGAATAAAATCTACACAGTCCCATTAAATGGCAACTGAACAACATCAGGTAATATTCTTACCTGCCCCCTCAGTCTGCTCCAACTACACACCCCTTGGCTGTTCAGACCCCACCCTTTCTTTGGTGACCAATCAAGTTCAATGCTCAGACTTTTCAAGGATAGGGACCCCTGGTGTATTTGACTTCAGTGTTAGATCATCTGAAAGCAGAACATTGTCTTAAGACTCCTACGTAAGTGTTGATAACAGGACACAGTACCATGCAACACATCTCTGGTAAGTTTGATCTTGTTAGATGAACTGTTATGTATGAGCATGCAAGTGCAATGTTACGCTGTGCTGTAATGACTTGTTGGCTTTGGTTTGATATTACATTGACCCAGATGCCATGCAGTATAATATAGGTTTTTGATTTTGTGTACTTTACTTTCAACCTCAAAAAAACACTTTTTCAATAATATATAACTGATTTGAAGAGGAATTAAGAACTGAAATAGCGTGTGCAAAACCAGCCAGACCTGATGATGTGGCAAGGTCTGCATGCTTTGTGGGATTGTTCCTATTTTTAGCATACCATAACTTAAACCCCTTACTGCTATAAACTAGTTTTGATGTCCATGTCTGATTTTGCCAAACTGTTTCATGTGTATTTCTCCATAGATTCCCAATCGCATCTGTGCATGCCCCGGTCCCCAGCAACTGACTCATACCAGCAGGGCTGCATCAGGATGACCTTAGAGAACGCTGATCTCTGGAAGTCTTTTCACAGCATGGGAACAGAGATGATTATAACAAAGCATGGAAGGTAACAGCACTGGCCACTGCTTTGTTTCACTAGTCACGTAGACCAAAACCTACAAGAATTTGCTTATGCTAACGTTGCTGAGCAAAGACTGTGACTTCACATATTTTACAAATTGTTGTAAAAACATGTAACAACCATTCAATGACTCATCGTGACTTTGTGTGTTTGTTTCAGGAGAATGTTTCCACACTGCAGCATCAGTCTATCCGGGCTCCAACCTTTTGCCAATTACGTCATTATGATGGATATGGTGCCTGCAGACAGCTTCAAATACAAGGTAAATTCATAATTCAACACACACTGAATACTGTATGCACTGTTGTTGACAACATTTGGGAATCAAATCCAGCAGATTGCAGAATCTGAAATGCAGCCAGGCATTGGACTGCCCTCTCTGGGCTGTTCCCCGCTGCATATCAAAGCCTTTCATTGCTTCCTGTTTGTGCACTCTCGGCTGGAGGCCCAATCAATTAGCATCCCTCCTTATTCAGAATGAGTGAATGAGGAGCAGTCAGCCATCCATACATTAAACGGCTCTTACACCTACTGCTGTGGCCCATTTGGTCACAGCTATTGCTTTTAGCACAGGCTTGGTAAAAAAGAGACACACAATAAAGGGAAAGTACTGTAATTGGGACAGTACATTGAGAGAGTTTGGGTTGTGGTGAATTCTTTTGAATTGTTTTTTTTACAATTTTACTTTATTCTATAATCATTTACATGATCAGAAAGATAGAACCCCTCTGTATATTGCAACAATGTGAATAATAACCCTGTAGCTTAATCAATTCTGCAAACAACAAAGTTTTATGCATCACTGCTCTCATGCATTTCATTTTGAGATGAAAAAAAGAGGTATTTAATGCTTCATGAAGACTTCTAATGGACCAGACATGTCCTCAGGTCTCTTACACTTTTGTTAACCTTGCATCCCCCCCATTTCTCTGTAGTGGAAAAAGGAGCAGTGGGAGGTGGCAGGTAAGTCAGAGCCTCAGCCGCCTTGTCGGACATACATGCACCCAGACTCGCCGGCCCCAGGATGTCACTGGATGAAGCAGTCTTTATCTTTTCTTAAGATGAAGCTCACCAACAACACCTTGGACCAGCATGGCCATGTAAGACATAGTCTTACATATAGAGTTAAAACAATTCAAATATATTGCTATGTAGTGTATGTTTTTGTATGTTTTTATTTTTTTTTACTGAATTCAGTTTTGCTCTTCTTACCCATCAGATCATCCTGCACTCCATGCATCGCTACTACCCCAGGTTTCACATCACCCAGGCAGACAGTCCTTACACTGTCCGCTGGGGGCCATTTCAGACCTTCTCCTTCCCAGAGACAACGTTCACTGCTGTGACCGCTTACCAAAACCCAAAGGTGATAAAACTCTACAGCAGTTTTACCAAACACTAATCCAACACAAATTTGATGGTCTTGATGAGAACTGCAACACCGACAACAATTTGTTTTTGCTTTTTAAGATCACCAAATTGAAGATCGACCACAACCCCTTTGCCAAGGGATTCAGAGAGGGAGGCACCCATTCCCACAGCAAAAGGTAAGAATACTGTGAATAAAAATAAATATTACTTTTCGATATACTGTACTAAGACTATTTATCCCTTTTTTTGAAAACAAATACTATGAATTTTGTCATGGTATAATTTTTCCACATACCATGCAGACTTCTTCTGACTTTTTTTGACAGAGTTTACCATGACTTTTTCAGATTTTTTTTCAACAAAATATACAATGACTTTTTTCGACATCCAAAACTATCACTATTTTCCACCAACTATGACTTATTTCAGATGTTTGTTACAATATTTTATAATTCCTTTTCCCATCATAATATACTATGACTTTTTATGACATACTATAACATGACATTTTCAGATTTTTTTATGACATACTGAACTTGACTTTTTATGACATTTTTCATGACTTACTATACTATGACTTTCTTATGACACACTGTGCTCACCTTTTTTGATTTTTTTTTTACATACATATTATTATAAGAAAGAAATTCTAAAAAGTTGGAATAGTTTGAGAATTGATCATTATGGCTGTTTCAACATACTGTAATATGATTTTTTTCATTACATTTATCAAGCGTAGCTAAAAATAAAAAATTCTGAATTTTTTTTACTATCGCTTTTAGCCAAAATAATTACAAACAACAGGGCGAAATTAAACCAGATTTGGCAATGAAGTGTTATAAATATTAAACGTTCTAATTTTTTCTAAAGGTGTCGTTCCAATAGAAGCCCTCCTGCAAAAAGAACTGCACTGGACAGAAACTCTCTTTGCAACAGTCATCAAGGTAAGTTTGTAATTATTAAGTCATTTTTAAGTTTTTTTTACTCATACAGCTTTTATGAAATCACACTACACAGCAGTTCAAATTCCTGCTAGTGTGCAAACTTTAGGTCAATGTACCAGACCTATTACACATTGTATTTCCCTTTTAGACCTGCAGAGGATGCCCTCCCTCTCTCAGTCAGTGGAAGCAGGGAAGGATCATGCTTCCACACAGCAGCCATTCAAGCGGGGTAGCCTCTCAGCCGTGGAGCAGGACCCATCTGAGAGTCTGCACGCTGAGCCCTTGGAGCTGCACGAGTATGACTACAGTTGTGAAGAACAGACGGTGCCTGCATCTGTGCCATATCAGCCCTACAGGTATGATTTAACATACCCAGGATGAGGTCAAATCCAATGACTCTTGGACAGTACAGAAAAGATAAAATGCAAATTGATGATCCACGAAATTTAACCTCCATGTCACTCTTACATTTCTATAGATCTCTAGAGTATTCCAGATATCCACTGCCTTCTAATGACGTAGATGCAGCGCACAACGTCGTTCACCCTCCACCTCATCCGCTCGCCACAGCTGAAAACAACCCCCAACAACATGGCTACTACCACCATCCTCACCACCACAACCATGCCGCAGATTGGAGCCAGTACCCTCTCTTCTCCTACTCCTGTTGGTGAACTTTGACCCACTGAAATATTCTCACCATTGACGGAGGATAAAACTACTAAAGCCTTGAAGGATTGTTGCTATTATGTGTGGACCAGCAACTGACTGACGGGCCACTCCAGCAGTTTATGTTTAAAGTGTATAATTGTGTATAATGTGTCATGTATTTCAACTGGGCTTTTACTGTATGTGGGGGTCACTTAATGTTTTGTCCGATTCACCGGGGGCTCATGATTTGACACACATGGTAGTTCAGTATGCATGTTTGTCTGTACTGGAACCCACCTTTAATTATACTGTTATGGTATCATATTGAGGCATCAAAGTATTTAAAAAAGTTGTTCTACTCATCTACAGCCAACAGATGGAATTGCTTATAATATTTAAATGACCAGAATATAATGCATAAATAATTTGCTTTTATTCAAACAAAATGAAAGAATATATTGTTTTAGAGACATATCAGCACCATATCATCATATCATCATATTATGTCAGAACAAGTATCTGAGTCAAAAAATGACAAAATTGTACATGGTTTAACTGCTGACAAATCTGATTTTTATTGAGATGGTCTGTGCTGAATACATTTGATCCAAATCCATAAACAAGATTAAAAGCACACAGCCTTGTGAGGCTGTAATGGGGCGTAGCGAGGCTATGGGCAAAAGGCATCACAACAACAATACTAACGTGCTGATGTTCAGCAGGTGTAATGTTTACTATGTTTTCCAACTTAGATTAGGGTTTAGGCATGCTATAATATTATTTTGACCATTAAACACAAGCTACCTGCTAATACTACAATCTCCAGTGTTCTTAGAATTCTTCCTGTGAATGTCTTTGCCAAACTTCATGGCAATGTATTCAAACGTATTTGACTCAAAACCACATATCATCCATTATGGTGGCAAAAGAGAAACAAGTTGTTCCTTTTCTGGGAATCGTGAAACTCCATCTTGTAGATGTTGAGATATTCCACTGTATGAGTGAATAATTTTATCTGCTGGTGGAGCTAGAGGAAAACTCAAGAGATCACAAATGTTGTTAGGATTCACCCTGTATAGACTAAAATGTCTTTACAAAGATTCATGTTAATGCATCCAATACATGTATTCGATATGTGACATTAAAATGCCCTGGAAATGTTGTATGAGTTTTGAAATTAAATGTGACAAACACACAAAGGATGTCTTTAAAGGCTGTGTTTTTTTGGGCAACCACTAACAAGCATTACACAACAAAATCATTTAGGGGTGAGAAATAGCACAAGAACAATGAGGAAATGAGAGACTATCCCACAGCAGCGAGTCTAGCATGTTAAAGCCATGAAAGACAGCTAGTGTGGGATTCCAATCATAGTCTGGCATAGCTTCCGCAGCAGAAGGCAGGAACTTCTGTGCTCTAAATGTTTTATGAGACAGCGAGAGAGAGAAATCGTGTCTAGGGACATGTACAAAGCTTCAGGGAGCAAACATGAAAAAAAAAATTCTAGACCACTTCCACTTTTGCGTTTTTTGTGTGGTTTACTTTTTATTGACAACATCACTGTAAAAGCAATACTAAGTTGTCAAAAAGTCATGGTATATTTTGTCAAAAAAAATCTGAAAAAGTCATGGGGAACTGTGTTGAGAAAAATTCATGGTTTACTAAGTCAACAAAAATCGTAGTATATTATTTTCAAAAAAGGGATAAAAAAGTCTTAGTATAGTACGTTGAAAAGGTCATAGTATATTATGTTGAAATAATTCATAGGATAGTATGTCGAAAATAATGATTAAACAATATATCATGTCAAAAAAGTGATAAAAAAGTCATAGTATAAGGTGTCAAAAAAAGTCATAGCATAATATGTCAATTTTTTTATAAAACAGTCATAGTACAGTATGTCTAAAAAGTGATAAAAAGTCCTATTATAGTATGTCTAAAAAAAGCATATTATGTTGAAAAAACTAATATTACAGTATGTCAAAAAAAGTGTTAAAAATGTCATAGTACAGAATGTTGAAAAAAGGCATAGTATAGTATGTTGAAAAAAGCAATATTACAGTTTGTCAAAAAAAGTGATTAAAAATTCGTAGAATATTTTGCCGAAAAAGTGATAAAAAAGTCATAGTATAGTATGTCTAAATATGTTGTAGTGTAGTATGTCAAAAAAAGTGATAAAAAAGTCATGGTATAATATCTCGAAAAAAGTGATTAAAAAGTCATAGTATAGTATGTCGAAAAAGTGATACAAAAGTCAAAATATGGTATATGTCCAAAAAGCCATAGTATAGCATGTCTAAGAAACTGATGTAAAAGCATGTTGAAAGACGTCATAGTATAGAATGTCAAAAAAGCAATGAAACATTCATTGTACAGTATGTCGAACTAATTCATAGTATAGTATGTCAAAAAATGTGTTAAACAGTCGTAGTAAATTATGTCAAAAAAGTGATAAAAAAAGTCATAGTACAGTATGTTGTCAAAGTCATAGTATAGGTTGTCAAAAAACTTGATAAAACATTCATAATATAGTGTGTCAAAAAAGTGATAAAAAGTCCTACTATAGTATGTCTCAAAAAATCATCAAAAAGTCATAGTATAGCATGTTGAACAAAGTGATACAAAAGTCCTAGTATAGTATGTTTAAAAAAGTCATAGTATGTCTAAAAAAAGCATCAAAAAGTCATAAGCATCAAAAAGCATGTTGAAAAAAGTGATGAAAAAGTCATGGCATGTTATGTAGAACAAAGTGATAAAAAAGTCATAGTACAGTATGTCGAAAAAAGTCATAAAAAATTAAACAAAAGCCGTGCTATAGTATGTCAAAGAAACTGATAAAAAAGTCACAGTATGGTATGTCAAAATAAGTTATGAAAAAGTCATAGTACAGAATGTTGAAAAAAGGCATAGTATAGTAAGTTGAAAAAAGCAATATTACAGTATGTCAAAAAAAGTGATTAAAAAGTCTGAGAATATTTTGTCGAAAAATTGATAAAAAGTCATAGTATAGTATGTCGAAATATGTCATAGCATAGTATGTCAAAAAAGTGATAAAACAGTCATGGTATAGTATGTCAAAAAAAGTGATGAAAAAGTCATAGTATAGTATGTCAAAAAAAGTGATAAAAAAGTCATAATATGGTATATGTCAAAAAAGCCATAGTATAGCATATCTAAGAAACTGATGAAAAAGCATGTTGAAAGACGTCATAGTATAGAATGTCAAAAAAGCAATAAAACATTCACAGTACGATATGTTGAAAACAATTATGAAAAAGTCAAAGTATAGTATGTCGAAATAATTCATAGTATAGTATGTAAAAAAAATGATTAAACAGTCATAGTATAGTGTGTCGGAAAAGTGATAAAAGGTCCTTGTATAGTATGTCTAAAAAAAACCATCAAAAAGTGATAGTAAAAAGCATGTTTAGAAAAATTGAGGAAAAAGTCATAGCATATTGTGTTGCAAAAAGTGATAAAAAAAGTCATAGTATAGAATGTCAAAAAAAAGTTATGAAAAAGTCATGGTATAGTATATATCAAAAAAGCCATAGTATAGCATATCTAAGAAACTGATGAAAAAGCATGTTGAAAGACGTCATAGTATATAATGTCAAAAAAGCAATAAAACATTCATAATACAGTACGTCGAAAAAAAGTGATAAAAAAGTTATAGTGTAGTATGTTGAAATAATTCATAGTATAGTACGTCAAAAAAATGATTAAACAGTCATAGTAAATATTGTCAAAAAAGTGATGAAAAAGTCATAGTATAGAATGTCGAAAAAATGATAAAACAGTCATAGTATAGTATGTCTAAAAGGTGATAAAAAGTCCTAGCATAGTATGTCTAAAAAAAGCATCAAAAAGTCATAGTGTAGTATGTTGAAAAAAGTGATGAAAAAGCCATAGTATAGCATGCCTAAGAAACTGATAAAAAAGCATGTTGAAATGAGTCACAGTATAGTATGTCAAAAACAATGATGAAAAAGTCATAGTATAGTAAGTCGGAAAAAGTCATTAAAAAGGTTAAAAAAAGCCATG
The DNA here is from genome assembly GCF_013103735.1 of Etheostoma cragini. NCBI lineage: Eukaryota > Metazoa > Chordata > Actinopteri > Perciformes > Percidae > Etheostoma > Etheostoma cragini. The sequence continues at coordinate 10,714,538 of NC_048422.1, forward strand.
CTATGGTATGTCAAAGAAACTGATAAAAAAGTCACTGTATAGTATTTCAAAAAAGTTATGAAAAAGTCATAGTAAAGTATGTAAAAATGTCTAAGAAACTGATGAAAAAGTATATTGAAATACGTCATAGTATGAAAAAACAACAACAAAAAAGTCATAGTATAGAATGTCAAAAAAGCAATGCAACAGTCACAGTACATTATGTCGAAAAAAGTGATAAAAAGTCATAGTATAGTACGGTGAAGAAAGTAATAAAAAAGTCGTAGTATAGTATGTCGAAAAAAGCCATGCTATATGTCAAAAAACGGAAAAAAAAAAGTTACAGTATAGTATGTCGAAGAAAGTGATAAGAAAAGTCATAGTATGGTATGTCAAAAATGATTAAAAAAAATCATAGTACAGAATGTCGAAAAAAGCCATAGTATAGAATGTCAAAAAAAGTGTTAAAAAAGTCAAAGTATAGTATGTCAAAAATAATGATTAAAAAGTTATAATATAGTATATTTAAAAAAGCCATAGCACAGTATGTCTAAGAAACTGATGAAAATGTATGTCGAAATACATTGTAGCATTAGTATGTTAAAATACAATAAAAACGTCATAGTATAGTATGTAGAAAAAAGTGATTAAAAGTCATAATAAAGTTAAGTGTTATAAAATTGTCATGTATAGTATGCATAGAAAAGTTAAATATAGTATGTCATAAACGTTTTGTGAAAGTACGTCATAGAAATGTCATAAAAAAAAATGTCATAGTATAGTAGGCCAAATCACAATGTCATAAGAAATCCATAGTATAGTATGGCATAAAAATATGTCAGAAAGAAAGTCAATATAATTTGCCATTGAAATGGCCTTGCTGTTGTTTGCTTTGCTGTAAAATCAATTGTGCTGGGAAGAGAAATACAGTTGTAAGTGAAAGTCATCTTATAGATGGCCGTGAAGAATGTCCTTAAAGAAGTCAGAGACTGTGTCATAAATAATGTCATAAGTCAAAGTATAGTTTGTCACAGAAATGTAATGATTGTATGTCATTAAACATAAATCATGAAAAAGTCCTACTAATGATGTCATACAAAATTGATATAATATGTCAAACAGAACCAAACGCCGTGCTTCGGACAAAAAAGCATGCATGTATCTGTCTTTTTGTATAGACACCGTTTTAGTCATGAATGTACGGTTTTATTATTATGGCCCTTCCTGTCTTTTTGCGTCCCATAGTGTCCTTTTTTCTGCTAGCAACATTGATGACAAAATTGATTTAACATCTTTTAATACTTTTTAAGAGCATGTTTAAAATTAATAATTTCTGCTAAATATTTGTTCTGCATTTAAATCAGCAACATTATTCATTGAGGTCTGAATGTTTGTTTACTAAAGTAAATCCTCTTTTTAATATGAATCAGTTATTCCCTATTTTTAAACAGCAAAGATTAACTACAGCAGGCCAGCTGCCATCACGTAGTTGGGGGGCGCTGGCGGTGCTAATGGATTGTAGGAAGGCTTTCATCGTCCATGCCACACACACGCGCACGCACAAATGTGCACGCACACACACACACACACACACACACACAAACACACACGCATACACACTGCCCCGAGGAGAGGTCAGACTCCGCTTGTTTGATTCATTATGGTCATTCTCACTGCAGCCACCGCCTAATACAGTCCGCCGCAAAACATCAATTGGCTTTAATGACAATTTAACATGGCACATGCACACAAAGCATCCAGGGGCCAGCGAGTGAATCAAATACACAGTCTCCCTGTGAGAAGAGCTGTAAAAGGCACAATTCAAGGCATACTTTTTTTCTGTTTGTACTGCCATCATGAGCATTAGCTGTGATTTAAACGTGATTGTATGTTTCTGTGACTTTACATAAGTTGTCCATGTTTCAGAAATTTAAAATGTTATAAAAGCCAATGGTAAAGCCAGGTCTTGATACAGTATGGTGCTGATGGATACGGAAGCATTTCTAGGCTGCTCAGTGAGTGACTAGTCGCAGACATGTTGTGCATGATGAAGATATGCTTTATGGCATTAGAACCATTGCTATGCGTATGGAATGATAGCATTCTAGAGGCATTACAGGTGCATGTATGCTCATGGCTACTACACTATGGAACAGTAGCATAACCTAGCATATGCTTCAACAACGTCCCCATCACTGTGAATGGTTTGAATCCTCTTACATTTAACTAAAGCCCCATTTCCCACAAGCCCGTCTATATAAGTCACCTTTTTCTTCACCAGAAGCATCTGATCTAGAGTCCATTACCTCGTAAGGCATATCGGGGCAATAAGGCTTTTCCCAAAACGATTTGAGACGTGCTTTTCTCTAGTGGTAAAAGTAATTGTAAAGCAATGCTAATTCTCAACTACATCTTTAGAAATTTTTGTGTACACGTCGTCAGGTTTTACATATTACTTCTTGCATACCTATTGAGTTATACTTGTTATTTTTTCCTGGTTTCAAAAGTGCTTAACGGTCACAGCCTATGCCCATCTGACATGCCCTTGAAAAGTTTTTCATTCCCCATCTCGAGGTCAGCTGACTTTCTTTTATTAGCACTTCATTAAAATTCATTAATTGCTTCCTTTCTCCTGGGTACAGCCAGAATCAAAACTGGAACTGTCAAAAATTAGAGCAAGAGCAACTGTCCTGTGCTCTAGATACACAACCTGTGACGCCAAGCTGCTGCAAACATCTCCACACCCACCTGTTAAAAAGACAACATGCAGAGGACAAAGACACCAGACAGAGCAAGCTAAAGAAGTAGACGTAAATTTTATTTACTTGTTCTGTACATAAAGGGTCAATACCAGCACAGGTGTTAACCATGGGAATATTAACACATGTAAATGGTATAAGAAAATAAAAGGCACAATTTTCAATTCTTAAGTAAAAGACAGGCTTTTCTAGAATATGAGAAGAGAGCACAGTAATACTGTTAATGCCATTACAAAACAACTCTAAAGCACGAGAAAAGCAAGTTCACCTCAAGAAAGGAAGTAATCAGGGTGTATTGCTTAATTAGTCATTTCATCAAGTTTGATGAGAAAAACCAACGCTGGTTTGTTTGCACAGACCAGGAGGGATTAAAATAAGAGAAACCTTTATTTAATAAGGAAATAAATGACATTAAGCAGCATTTGGCCAGGTAGAACCATCTCCTTGGCCAAGAGGCCATGCACAGAGGCAACCAGCAGGCATTTTCCCTTTTGTAAATGTCACCGTAGGTACTGTTTATTTAATAACATTATTAATTTTAACAGAAAAGCTTGATTTACTAGCCGACTATAAACTGACAAAATAAAAATAAAAAAGGGATGCAACTAAAAACTGCACAATATTACTCTGAGTGAACGGCTGAGCATTGATTTAAATGGAAAGCAATAGGCTGAGACACGGTGTGAAATGGTCATTACACCCCAATTTTACAGCAGAAGTCTATATGTCAGCACGGTTCGCATCACAGTAAGAACAAAGATGCTTTCCACAAATCTGATAGAGCCTGTTTGCATAAAGAGAGACAACAATTGTGCACAGACCAAATATTAGGTGAGAGAGGGGATTGCATGCGCTAAAATGTGCATTTAGCTTACTCTCTGAAAAAGGCATTGACGGGATTTTTACGGACTTGCTGAACCACTTCCTCCTTCCCTGACCTATGCCACTGAAATGGGAGTTTCTCACCTCAGTGGAAAGCCTGCAGTTCCCCATGCCCACACTGTGACAATGCATTTTCAGCTAGCCTTATGGTCAAATGCTTGTGGGAAGCGAGGGCCAGGGCAACGGGCGTTGCTATTTGACTTTTGAAAACCTGTTCAAAGCTTCGCACTACAATGTAGAAAGTTTAAATATATCGTCTAGTCCTCGGTGCTGTTGGCATTTAAAACCTGCTAATCTCTAAGCAATGTCCTTTAGTTCAAAATAATGTAAAAGGAGAGTAAAGAGGTACCAAGTGGACATGCAAAGTTATCCCTCTACCATACATCTTCTCCAAGCCACAAATATATATAAAAAAAAAAAAAACACTATCGTTGATCATGTGGCACAAATAGGAAAAAGATGAAATCACGGATGGCCATGTCTAATTAACAGATAAATAATTTTGAAGATTGGATTTGCTCATGGGATCTCTGTCACAGTACAACCTAGATCCTCAACAAACCCATCGCTCCTGCTTTTTCTTGACTCCAGTCACACATCACATAAACAATAAAAATAAACTGTCAACCTGAATAAGTCATGGCCAGTGTGTGTTTGCGTGTGAGAGATGGTTTAAGTACAACAGTGACTTGATTGTTTGGAGAAATAAAATTGGAGTGGCTGGTTATAATACGTTCCATTAGTACTCGGAAGTCAGATTTTTTTTAGGTCAAAGTCAGAAACAAGCCCCTGACCTCGGATATCCAAGCTCGGAACTCCAACAACCTCACACTACCTAGAGGTTAAAATCCAACATGGATGCTCTGCGTGTCAACAGTTGTGAAAGCTGTAGTCACATAGTTATCAGCACTTCTGTCTCATTAGTGTCTCACTAAATGAGTCGTGCACACAGTCCCGTCCGACTTCTTTCTGTGGACATTAGGCTGTTTGTATGCAAAAACAGAGTAATGTGCTGTTATTAACTGGTATCGCTAACAATGGCTAACCTGGCTAGAGCTAACCCCACAAACAAAATTGGACTTGTAAATGATAAATGTGTTTAACTCGGGTGTGATGTAACTCCCAGCTCCGGCTTCCGAGTTAAATGGAACACACTATTAGCTCCTCATCGCCTCAGTGCTCTTCCAACTCCATAGGGATATTGCTGATCCCCACTTTGTACAAAAGTACTCACATCAACAAAACAAACACACACACACCAACACTTTATGTCCCCAAGACTTCAAACGTAACAAATATTCAGAGAATTCAAATAATAATAATAAAAAAAGACATTTTGTGTGTTTTGTGGTAAATATCTTTTGTGAACACACATGCACTTATACATACGCACACACATACACACTCGCACTGATGCCCAGTGATCTGGAAAGGAAAAGGACACAAATGCAACAAATCCTGCCCAGTCTGGAACCAAGTCATAGGAAAGGGAACTGGGAGAAGTAGGGTCAGGTTTGGAGCCAAAGTCCAAAGCTGTAAACAGTCAGAAAGCCTTGCAACGGTTGGCAACAACAGAGGGGTCGCTATCATGGTACAGCCCCAAGCAGGCAAGCATGTAACCGTGGTGACACTGGCGGGAAAGGTGGAGGCAGCCAGCGGATACAGGTACAGGTTGATTCTGGCAAGAAGGTGCAGTCGCACTCTTGGGTCAGTCACTCTCATCTGGATTCTGGGGGTCTATGATTTTGACATGGGTGAATGGAAAGAGACCCCTGCGTCCATTCACCTCGCCCTCCCACTGACCGCTGATGTTCATCCGTAGAACCTTGACGATGTCACCAACCTGAGGGCAGAAAGACAGGAGGCTGAGTTACAGGAGGAGGGGGGCTTCTTTGCATAGAATCTAAGTGAGTTTTAAAATTACATAAAAATGCACTTCAGGCCAAATTAAAATACATTTGATTAACTACTTTAGACAGAGTGTAAAATTTCATACCACAATGGCTTTACAACAACCAAGGACCACATTCAATGCCTTACAGTGCAATAAGTGCATACACTTCTTGTTCATGATGTGCATGTACCTCAACCAGCAAAGGTTATTGCTGTGCAATGTCTGTACGACAACTTACTACAACCTCTTGAAAACCAAGGACACAAGAATATTTGGGTGTAAATTAGAACATGATGACCAAAAAATTCAATTCCGCATAGCCACTTATCAAATATCAATTTCTACTTTAAGATGAATACGCAACTCCTCAGCATGCTACACTACTGCATTTGCTATGACATAATCAATAAAGTTAGATTATGTGTCTTATTTGGTAAGTGTAATGTTTAACACTATCTGCAGGAAAAGGTCAAGTCAAAGGGTTAATTTAAATTTCAAGCTGGTGATTAACTGCTGCCTACTTAAAGATGCAGAGAAAAAAAGAATATAGCAATAGCCCAAATAAAAAACTAATTGCATTCAACACACGGCCAATAATTAGTTTTAAAAGCTGCTCCAACTACACTGTATGTGTGTATGAGCTTCAACAACATCCAGCACAACTGATTTACTAATACACACTTTACAAAAACGGTTTGAGAGATCTTTACACCCACAGAACACTGTGGTTTAAACAGAAGACAGCAGCACAGAGCAGTCGCTGGGCTTATGACACTGAACATGCCCCAATCTGTTCTTTATCTGGATTAGAAGGGAAAAGTGTTCATAGTCAAAACCATGATGAAAACATGAATGGGAGGGCATTTGTAGCTTTAACTTGAGAATGAGGCTTCAAGGACATCTAGTCCGAGACATCATCTGTAACACGAATCTTTTACGCCGTCCAGGAATGACAAGCATGCTACTTAGTCACATAAAGCTTAGTCATAAAAAGCTTCCATGGAATCTGTCGGGCAAAGAATTATAAACATCTTCAATCTGCCTGTTTGAACAAATCAGGATGTAGTGAAACTAGATCACTATCACTTAGTTAACCTAGTACTTAGAATTGTTTTTTTGTAACTAGAATTAAAACAAATCTTACAATATCAAAATTACTGTGAAAACGCAGAAGTTTGCGGTATAAAATTAGGTACAGCATAATCACAAAAAGAAAGAATCATATCAAATTATTAGGAATGCAGTAATGAAGAAGCAGACTGGTTCTATGCAAATAAACTAACAAACAAACAGTCCCAATATCAAACCCTTAAACAACAAGGACACAAACTAAACCCTTCTTGGGCTACAAGGGCTCCAAAATAGTCATAAGCCATGACCTATTCTGATGCAGAGACAGACAGAAGAGACATGATGAGACGCAGTTAGGTATGTGTCTTCAGTGCAGGGCACCAGTAAGTAAAAAAATACCACAGGAAATGATAGGAATTCTGCTAGCTTTTTTTCTAGTGACTGGTGTCTAGGGTTTCTGGTTCCTTAAAATCGTAAATAATTGTAATTACAACACCGATTACTCAATATTAAGTACAGTGATCAAAAAATAATTTTCTGGAAAACTAAGTTTTAAAAATATACAGTATGAAAAGGGCAAGTGCCAAGATAACATAACATCTTGTGAAGCAAGGAGTGCATTTTAACGTAGAATTGTTGGTTAAGACAGAGTAAGGAGTGTCCCTAGTGCTCCTGTTTTAAGCTAGGGTTACTGTGAAGGGAAGTGAGGAATATAGGCATCCCAGAAGAGCAGCAATGGTACCTGCACTGAAATTCAGTACTTGCGCATTTAGAAAACCCCTACCAATGCCTATAGCATATGTTTCCTAGTCATTAGGGACCTTTAGCATTCATTTATCTCAACTAAGTGAAACCTGCCAATGGTTGTGGGAAGGTCTGTCCATCTTTAGGCTGCCCCGGTAGTATCAAAACTAGGGGTGGAACGGTACACAGAGGTCAAGGTTCAGTACAAGTACGGTACAATGGAGGGAAAAGATAAACAAAAATTAAGAATGCAATATTTTTTTATTGTTTCTGTCTCAGGCTGTACCACCTAGTGACATACAGTCTCTCCACTGAGCTAGCTACAACAGCCTGAAGTATGTTAAGTAAAATGTAAACAGTAAAAAATAAGTACCCCACATCATCGCCAGACTCCATCTGTATACAAAATAGGACAATCAGCTATAGAACTTATGAAAAGCATCTTTGTTCCCTGCAAAGACAAACTTAATCACCCGATTAATGCAACGTTATCACGATGTCTCCAGGCCAATTTATCACAGCAGAAAGCTGCTCCCTGCCTGGCTAAAGCTAATATAGTTAGCCTGAAGAAACAAGGTGTCTGTGCCAACTAATGTTACAGTTTGTAGCTGTGACGCAGGAAACGTAACAATCTACAACAGCAGTCTTATCCTCCACTCTCTCGTCTGTACTACTGTAACTGACTGGAAGCACCCAAGCGTTCCCAAACTTGCCATGTTAAAAGAGGCCGGCAGGTCCTCTAACCCTTCCATCACTCACCCTTAGTGCTGCTATCTCTGACTCACAAAAACTGCATGCATGCATACACGGAGCTCTGCTACATACGGCACGCGAATCAGAGCTTCAGCGCTAAGGCGGGGCTACAGATTAGCTGTCCCTGAAGAACCCGCCTATCCAACAATAGTTCCACATTACAATAGTTCTGCATATCATTGTTAATTTGCACACAAGTTTTATTTATTTTCATACCGTGTAATCTCTGTGTAAATTCATGTGTTAAACCGTGATGCCCGTCATGTCTAGACGGGCCAAAACAGACATGTTTGGAAACGATGACGGAGACACCAGATTAGCCCCCCGATTGGGTCTCATCAATCATAATGTGGCCTTGCTGATTCCTTCTGTGATTCTGATGGTCTGTGATATGCGTCTTTATGCATGTCGGTATGGAGATTGCTTTTGTTTTAAAACAACGTTTAAAATGAAAACGTAGTACTGTGGATGAACCCTTAAGACCTAAAAAAAGATTTTTAGAATCAAAATGAACAATTCAAACTCAATCATGTAACCTATTAACAGTGGGCAAGCTAAGACTATGCGTTACAGTTTTCCTTCAGATGCACCCTATAGTCTTTTGTTCGTGCCTGTGGATAAGGTAGTAGCCTATTAGCCGGCCATCTACATTCCCTGGACTAGCAGATTATGAAAGTGCAGATGCAGTTTCCACAACAGCAGCCCAAGTAGCGGTGCAGATGTGTGGTAATGCAGGTCTGAAAAATTATGAAAAAGAGACAACGTGAATACTCTTGTCTCACAGCAGCTCTGGTCACAGATGAACACTGACGGGCTGGCACTGTTAGCTCTCATATTGAGAACAGATTCTAGTGATGGAACGGAATACTGGGCCTATTTTGGCAGGTAGCTTAGCCAGGGTGTAATGGCTAATTACATAAATTAACTGGGCTTACTTACTCACTATGATTAATAGTGATGTAATGACATAGTAATGACGTAAATAAATATCTTAAATCCACAAAAAAAAAAATGCTGGGGAACTTGGGACATCACTAAAGTGGAGCAGGCATCAGAGTTGATCAAAATAGGGCTTCGACGGGTCCCTGGTGTGACAATTATAAATGTTAATGTGAAACAGTGTTCAGAATAGTCTTTCATTTGGAGTAAAACTTCCACTTTTTCCCCCACGAGTTGACACTGTTTACACAAGTCTACTGAAGATGCAATGATGAACAGTGCTGTGTGTAATGTATCATGTTTTGGACTTAATTTGCAAATTAATAAAAATGCCAAAAAATAAAAATACACACACATTTAATTTGCCTATGACCCATTCATACAGTAAGAAACCCCAGTCACGGGTTCATCTTTAGTTGCCCATAAACAGAATCCAATCTGCAACTCTAGCCGCTCCACCATACACCATACGATTACACTGAATTGCATTAGTGCCAAATAAGTCATGTGTTAGTTTCAGTTCTCAAATGCTCGCCATTTGTGAGCACTATCTCCGTCTCTTTGTGGAGTTGGTTAAGTTAACCTGTTGACAAGGCCAGCCAACATGTCTTGTTGACCCATTAAACTCATCTCACAGCGTCAGTCTGAATGATGTATTAGGCATTTCCTGCAGTGATTGTTGATATCAATTGTAAAAAAGAACACAGGGAACAGAGTAGAGAAGTCAAGACTGATGTTAGAGAGATCTGTCTAACCTTTAGCATGAATACCATTCACTAAAGTTCAAAATGTACACCTCACTTCAGTCATAGGGACAACGTGTATCCTTGTACCCAGCTGTAGCAGCCTTTCTAAATTCACTGACAAACTGATGCCAGTGAATAGCAGCAGAAGTAGGCCTTCCTTTTTCCTCTCTCAGCTGTGGGCATCACTACGGTTTAGTCTGCTATCAGAGGGGAGCATTTTAGAGCCCCGTATATTCCTGAAGTGCACATTATGCAACATAACATGCACCAACATGTACATGCAACCAGAGTCCAAGCCGATTTGTATTAGCCAGAGTGCACTGCTGAGAAATGCAACCGAACATCGCTGCTGACCATTTAGCAGCTAGTTGGCTAGCAGGAAGATGGACTCTAAGCCCGAGTTGAGGCTATCAACAAGTATCATCACACCACCAATGAATCAGCATGCAGAATGCCGCCAGTGTCCAGAGCCACAAGTGTAAGTTGACCAGAGATCAACCGGCAGGTAGGGTCTAGAGAGGGTATACCCTACCCGTTCCAAACCTTTTGGTGTGACCATGATGAAACGTCTTAAATGTAAGGTGGATTCCAGAAGAGCAATCTTAAGGCACTTTCACACATATAACCAACAAGATTGCTATGGTAACTGTGTGAAGCACTGGTGTTTCCCCCTCTTCTCATTACTAGCTACATAATCCTACAATTGCAATGCAGAATGTAGTTAAACCTAACAAGAAATGGTGCAGTGCTATAAATATTCTGCTTTAGGAGTAAAATCGAAAATGTATATAATTTTCCTGTTACAACGCATGTGTTCTTTGAGGACGTTTTCGGATAATAAAAAAATTATAGAGCAAAAATAAATTATGTTGCCCCATTATCTATTATTGTCTCTTGGGTTGACTTTGTCCAAGCCAAAGCATACTGCTTAGTACTGTTAACAATGAGTACATGTTTGACATGGGAATCTAACAACATCTCCTACTAGAGATGCCAGTCAGGATGTGATGATTTGAAGAACTAAAAAATCTTTCAAACTTTAGTCTGTCAAACGGAAATATTGTAAACTTGACACCTCCTGAAAAGTTTGTTTTTTTTCGGGCCTCCTGTGGTTTGAATTCTCGCCTCGTGATGAACAGGTGGATTCTAAGACCCTGTACCATCACTGTTGGTTTAACACATCATACTTCTGACCACAACCAATGACAAAGGTCAGAGGCGAAAACTAGCCTGAATCTTTTAACCAGAGAATGCAGCAAAACACTGCTGTTCAGCCTGGTGTTAAGAAATGCTGAGTAGCCTACAGCAACTTGGCACAGAGATTTACTGCACAATGTTGCATTTTAATTCAAAAAGGTATCTCTCAAACAAATATCTGATACACTGGTTATGTGACAAACAAACTGGACTTCTCTTGTCTTGTATTCTAACTACATGTAAATTATCCCCAGAATTTATTATTTTACCTACTTTATAGAAAGCTATAAGTGTTAACAAGTGTCGTTAACAAAAAACAAAAATCCAATAAAGCATACATTAAAACAGCTGATGAAATCAATGGTATCTCCTAGCAAGGCAGGGAGGAAGAGAAGGGAAGGAAAGAAAAAAAGCACAAAAGAGGAAACACATTTTTTAGATAAGTGACATTTTTTACAATACCTCTAAAGCAAGAGCTGTTTTATCATAGGCACATGGCACTCGTTTCTGGATGGCCTTTGCCATGGCAGGGCCGTTCTGCAGGGACGGTAGAGGGGCGATAACTGCTCCAGGTGTGCCAGGGGGTAATGGCGATGGTGTCTGGGGCTGGGCATAGGCGTGGACAAGGGCGTGGGAGGGCTCAGGGATCCCATAGCTGTTGGAGTTGCGAGATCCATAGGAAGGCTGGCCAGGATGAGGTGATGGTCGTACCAATTTTTCCACATAGGGCACAGGGATCATCCCAACACGTCCCTCTTTATTCTTGGCACTCCACCACTGCTCCTCAGGCTTCTCCAGGATAATAAGGATCTCCCCCTTCTTGAAGGGAAGGTCTTCTGCATCGCTGCCAGTGAAGTCATATAGAGTCCGCACATACTCCAAGTTCTCCTCTGGGCCACCAACAGGCTGGATGGGACCGCTCACTGTGCTTGGATACCTTGAGAGATTATTATAATTAAATTAATAATGAGGCAAAGTAAGAAGACCTAAGGTTACCATTAAAAGAAGACCACTCTCAAGTGGATATTATGAAATGGTTGGACATGTGAAATCAGGAAAAGGTTGCCTTCTAGCATAAGAGATATTTTTGTTCTATAAAAGTGGATTTTAGGTGAAAGGGCACATTTTATATTTCTGAAATGGTAATCAACATGGGTCTCTCAAAGAAACACTTGCACATGAGAGTTTACTAATGTAGAGTATATAAGTAGTTGGCAAAAATGTTTAAATAGAATATCCATGGTATTAATATCCAATGAGAAACTGCCACATTCAGAGTGATTTAAAAACACTCATCTGGACGGATGTCGCAAAATGACTCGGTTTAAGCAAAGATTGCTAAAAGAAGCACATAAATATGCAAAACAAAAACTTAACCAGCATCTTGGCTTACTCAACCCTTAGTAAAAACAGTAAACTGGATGTGTGGTGATACTGCTAGTGTTCCCACCAGTTTCAAATTTGAGTTTTGTCAGAATACCTCATTATATATATATATATATTAGCAGTGCACTGAAGTCTGACTGAAAGTGGGTTAGTTCTGATAAAAATAGACAACCGAGCTACTTAACCTAGATCACCCAGTTTCGTGGTAATACATATCCATGAGGCCCAAATGGTACTGCATTTTATCATGGTGGTTTATCATGGTGTATTCCTACCTGGGGGCTGGCTCTATCAGCGTGGTCGTGTCCAGGTAGTGGATTTTGTAGAACTCCAGGAGAGCAGGGAGGTGCTCAAACTCTTGGTCACCTATCTTAAACCTCTTGCTGGGCAAAGAGTTGATGATATAGTGAGATACTTTGGAGTTTTCAGATACTGACAGCACGTAGTCGCCAGGGCAGGTCGAAGAGTCTCGAACAAGAAACATGCCATGTCTCTGTCCTTGTAACCTATTCTGTGCCTCTTGTCGTGACACGGGTCCAAAATACCAGGCGGACCGATCAGCTGAATCAAACCGAGCAGTTGACATTTCTGTTCAAAATAAGTTAATATTAGTCTAACGGTACAAATAATAAAAAATTACAAAAAGTCAAGACAATAAGTTAAAACGTGTATGCTGGTTGGAATTGTCCAATCACAGCAAATATAAGGGTTTGGAAGATGCAGGGCAGGGCATTCGTCGTCCAGTGAGGTTTTCGAGTGATTGCTGCACGAACGCTGCAGGCTCCGAAGACCTCTGATGAAAAAAAAAAAGAACTTAAAAAAAAGGAGAAAACAAAAACAACCTGACGTTTTCAGAGACAGGCTGCGACAGGCTTGATCCAACTTTGGAACATAATGTGGTTCCTGTGTTCAGCAGTCAATAGCTGAGTGATTGTTTGAGCGGCCAAAATAGAAAAACTAAAAACTTACGACAGACAAACATCGACGGAGAGCGGAGCAACAACTGATCAATGAAGCTTCCCTTTTTCGTTCCGCCTTCCGAGAAAAACACCGGGCTTCTCTTCAAATAATGTATCTCCTCCAGTCAGTGCCAGTAATGAGAACGGAAAAGGTGGCCTCAGTTTTTCATCTGTTTCTCGGCAAAGAGGCCGCCAGTAGCCGCGGGTCGGAAATGAAATGATAGTTTGTATCTTCTTTATCTTACGGTGAGGCACACGTCATGGAAATGCGTTTTTGAATCCCCTTTCTCGAGTCGGAGCAGACTTTTAAGGCAGCACAGCAAAAAAATGGCGGCCCGCAACACGTCTTCACACACCAACAATTATTTTACAGCCGCGACCTGCGCGTGCATCTCAGGTGCCAGTACGTTATGCTGTAGCTCTCGCGCGCATTCCTGACTTCTTGAGAGGGATCCCGTTTTACCGATTCTAAATGTTATACTTTCCCTTATTTCTGCTCTTCCCCCCCCTCACCCGAGCCACTACAAGTGCGAGTACGAGACCGAAAAATGGCGACGGGAGGGCAGGTCCCGCTTTCTATCCGCACGTCACGCCTGGAGGGGGAGGTGGGAGGAAGAAAGGGGGTGGTTGGGTGACGAGTCCACGTCCCAGTCCCCCTCCCTCTCCCCCGACCGCAAAGTGTCAATCATCTTTCCGTGACACAGCTACAGAACATTTTGTATGACAAAACGATAACGTTTTAGCAGCGATGTCATCATCACAGGGCAAACAAGCAGCAACAGAAGAAAATACATTACAGGCCTATTTGTAACAGTAGCACGACCCTATATTGTTGCTGCTGTTTTTTTTTAGTCTTCTGCTTTTTTTAAACAGTGTGTAAATGCAGTTTAAAAATGTGCAAACACGCATATTGTATAACGAACTTTATCATGAACATGTTCCCCGGGCTTAATAAACAGAGTTTAATTTCACTTTAATTACTGAATAATGACGAATCAGTGACTGCAGACATAATGCTTAACACTGATGTGTTTTGTACCTAAACATATCTGACAATTCATGAACAATTCATGAATTGTCAGACATGTTAATAAATAACCAGTAGGGACGTTCCCTAAACGTTAGTTTCTGGTTTGGTTCGAACTAACCTTTAGAGAACCAAAAACTAACGTTCCCTAAACATTCTGTGTTAGTGGGGCAATCATCTCAAATTGGTTCCCTGATGACACATGGCTGTCCTGTAAACAAGTCACATGTCTTAATTTGGATATATCATTTAATGATGCATTTCTTTGTAGCCTATGATATTGTATATCTGTAGCGTACTGTGGTTTCATTAGTAGATCTTACTGTATGTTCAAGTTACAGTATATTTGCTCAGTCGACACGTATTTAATGCTAGTTAATGCCATACATTTTGACATTTCTAATTTCCGGTTGTTCTTTAACTTCCCTTCCATTTATTCTCATATTAAGTAGGATCTGGCACAGAACTGTGACACATTAATGTGGATCTCCCCAACTTACAACAAATTATGTTGAAGGGAAAGAAATAATTTAAACGGAGGGTGTAGTGTCTAAAAAATGATACAATCCAAAGAATGGGACAGAAAACACTGGTTGAGCATGAAAAGCTGTCCAATGTGGCGAGCCGAATACTGCTCATTGATGAAAGTTAAATATATGAAGATGTAGTCCTGTTCCTTTGGTTATTGAGGTTTTAATGACAATTCCATAGAGGCTGCAGATGGCACATACCAGCCCTCATCACTGCAGCTCTGTCTGAATGTTAATAGATTCGCACCCACTGGGTCTTTATAGCTAATGCCTGCCAATTCCCACATTTCCACAAAGACGCAGTGATGTAACAAATTGGAAAGACCAAAACAAACAGAGCTTTTTCCTCCTCAGAAGTAAAACATGTGGATATTTAGAACAACACATGCTGCTAAACCTCAACTGCTGTTATGTATTTTCACAAAGTACCTTTGCAAAAACCATATATTCTGATTTTGTTACCTAAAGGTAATACCAGCCATTCATTAAAAGAGATTTTTTGGGGATGTCATAATTTGGACATACATATATATATTGCCGTTTTGGAAAAGAGGCTAAGGTAAGTTAAGTCATACCTGTATGTCAGCTGATGTCAAACATAGGGTTTGACTGAATGGACGCTCACTGAGAGTTTTTCACAAACAACACCATCTAGTGGGTGCACGCAAGAGAGTCTTTTTTTATTTTTTTAAAACAAACATTCTCACTTCAGACTGTTGCAAGGAGATAAAAATGTTATACAAGTTGACAGGCACAGAGCTGTCGAGCTCAATGGAAGGCTTGAGCACAAATGAATACAAAGGTAATGGGTATGGGTACATAAGGGTATCTGACTCACTTCTCTGATTTAACAAATGTCTAGGAGCAGAATCAGTGCCCCTCAGGCACAGGATTGCTTTTGTAACCATTACCCCCTGGCTGTCCCTGCTGTAATAATAATATGACTTATGGTATGTAACTATCCACCAACAGACAGCACATGCCCTCTCAGGAATTGCAACGATGAATTGTTCTGCATTGGAACCATATTCTTGATTGTACTATTATTAATCAATGTTAAATATGTATTGTCAAAGATCATAATACTATACTTTCTTTAGAAGATATTCTTTATATTTCAGAGGGAAAATAAATAATGGCAAATGTAGCTTTTTATCATTTTGTTTCCCACTTAATGAAACACGTGTCGTTAAACGTTCCTAAATTGTGCAAGGCACATGACAGTTGAAGGACTTCATTTGAAAGGTATAGGCAAAACTACACATTAAAGCTATGGGTTCACATCGTGGATGCTTCATTAAGTGGATTTGTAGAATGTGTGGTAGTTGAGCTTTGAACTGAGTTACTTAAACCTGCTGGGTCAGCCATCCCTACTCTATTGTTGTTGAGATTAAGGGTAAAGACAGAGTTACTGCACGAGATGTTGCTGACAACATCTAGATGAACATAGGAGGCATTGTGAGATGTAGTTTGAGATATGGTTTACTGTGGAGCCTTGTCAAGAACTGAATTCAGTAACTTCCTTCTTATTCATTGTGTGAATACACCAGATTGCAGTAAAATCATTTGATTATGGATTTCCTCTGAAAACTTTTAGAGGGGGAGTATGCTACTTCTAGCCCGGCTCCGCCCTCCTACGCACTTCCGCACAATTTTCATTTTCCTTCTGGGTGCAAGAGTCTGGTAGGACCCGGCTATGCTACTTCAGGTTAATTCCGGGATTTGTCTGCCCCGCCTGGCTGCTTGCAGTTCTTATCCTGCCCTACATTGTTGCACAACTACAAGCTAAGGTTTGATCAATGTAATGAAAATAAACCAGCTGCATTTACCCGGCTGTGTACCATGTAACTGATAAATGTTTTCACGATTGCCAAAGCTGATGTTATTTAGTTAAAAGAAAAAAAAAAGGCATCAGTCTAGGAGGAAAGAAAATAGGACAGAACTATTTTGTGTCAAGACAATTTAATAGAGTTATGTATTTCTGCACTTAGTTTACCTGTAGGTTCACTGGCCCGTTAACACGACACTGTTCCATACAATGTAAATAAAAAACCAATACAAAAAAGTGCCTGAGAAATTAGCCAGGTAGTTTCTTCTGTCTCATTTACTGCATGTGCTTTTAAAAAGGGATTACCTTTGGTTGTTTGCACTGACAAAAGTGTTGAATACTAAGCTGTTTTAAAAGTAACAGGTGTCTAGTTCTTTACAGTTATATGAAACACAACACTTCCACCATAATTTTGGCAGAATGACAACAAATGTGCAGTGAAAACTAAACTAAAACTCACTCAAATCTGACTCAGTTTGGTGGAAATAAGCAGTCAGTGTTAAGTTAAGTTAGAGATGCTGAACTTTAACAGTCCTAAAATGCATTGTTTGGTAAAAAATAAATAAATAAATTTACCATTCATAGTACGAAGCTAGATTTGAGATGTGCAAAATTAAAAGCTTTTAAGTTTCTAGATCTTTTTGATGAAAGAAGAACAAAAATCAAGTCATAGGATATAAATATTTTATATGGATATCCATACCTGCACACCCAGTTTTTGTGAGTAAGGTTTTTCAGAACAATTGTGAAAAGCTGTGTGGTAGTTTGGATTCTATCAATGCACCGTCCTTTTGAAACGGTCTCTCTGCACAGCACGGGTCCTCCTCTGTCTCTCTGCAATGGTGGAGCTGAGGCTCTGTTTGAGGGCTGGGAGGACCACCCCAGACTGAGAGGGTCCAGACCTGGGAAATGATATATGTGTACATTTAACTGAGAGGACCAAGATAGCTATTTCTACATGGAAATCATCCTGAAAAGCCTCTGCGTTGGTTACAAGAGACAGTAAGTAAGTAAGTAAGTAATTCAACTTTATTTATAAAGCACCTTTCACAGACAAGAAGGGTCACAAAGTGATTTACAGTAAAAACAAAACAGCAACACATAAAATACTAAGCCATATTGCCAGTTAAAAGCTTGTCTAAAAAGATGTGTCTTGAAGTGTTAATTTGATATTATTGAAGTTTCAGCAATCTTTTACATAGAGGCACAGGGAAAGACAGATTTACATACATTCTTTCTGGAAATGTTTGAAGACCAAGTTTTGGAAATTTGTTTTCTTCTGAAGATTTGCTGAGGAGTAACAAAAAAAAAAAAAACTAATCATAACAGTGCTAGTTGTTTCACGAAATACTGTATATTGGTGATAATAAAAATGATAAACAAATTGTGTTACTTTACCGAGTGCCATCAACAAGAAAAGCCTTGGTCAGAATGTAGTTTTCTGGGGTGATTTTCTTGCTCAAAACAATATCTCTCAGCAATGCCTTAACACGTATAATCTAAATGACACGGAGTTAAGGTTAGGGTACAGAGTTGTAAAGTTATGAAACATTTCCACAGAAATTAATATATTCTGTATTTCCAAATTCCATAACTTTGTAAAGCAAATGTATTCAGAGTAATACTTTCTAATGGTGGGCACTTACCTCTCGGGACTGTAAACTGTTAGCATTGTAGAGCTGCCGGATGATGACCTCACACTCCTGTAGAGTGGGGGCACGCGGTGGATGGGCGGGATTGCTGTGAATTCGTAGAGGCTGTAACGAGGTGATGAGGCCCCCCTTCCCCTCTGGGCCATGGTCCTGTCTGGCAGATCCCAGAATGTTGTTGTCCTCTTCAAAGCTTTTCCCCCAGCAGTCAGTGAGTAACATACAAACTGTTAGTTTTGGTTGTAAATGCCTAGGTGCTACACCTACAGGTATGGACCAAGATTGAAATCGGTATCTGGTTTTTACAACAAGACAAGATGTGCAATAGAGCTTTTCCTGCCTGGGCTCTACTGAGCTTTGGGAATATTAAAAACTTACAATCTAAACCTGATCAACCAACGACAAAAATTTGATTGTGTGACTCTTAGCAGCTGTACACAAAATGTCTCATATTTTGCACTGAAAAAAAAAAGATTGTGACATTTCTTCAAGCCACATGAGGAAATGTTGCTGGAAAGTGGTCCGACATTTCAGTGGTGACAAATCGAATGTAGTCTTTACATGACTGTTTTACAAAACTAACTACACTACAGTAAAACCAGTCGGATCTTTGCATAAACACACACTAAAGACCCAAGGTAAACATTATTTTAAAACAATTAGAACTCTTTGAGCTGGGAACACCCAATTAACTATTAAAATAATAATGTAGTAATAATGTATCTGTTTTTATGAAATAATACATGGTGTGAGTCCTTCCATATGCCCCTTTTGTTAAAATAAGAAGAGAAGGCACTCATTACTATATAATCAGAGAGTCAACAAGGTTAGGACTGACAAAGAATTAAAGATATACTTGCCATCTTTACATTGGAAACATAAAACTTCTGTAACTTTCTATCTATAGATTTTATCAACATGAAAACTATATGCTTCACACGTTGTGAATGTGTCTTGTGCTTCTTTGCATGCTGTGGCTGTGGTGTATCACTGCATGTAGATATTACTGTGTGTTTGCTTTATTTCTTCTTAATGTGAATATTGCCATTGTCAATATAATTTTACATGAATATTACACTTGCGTTATGTGCCACAGTATATTATTCAGTACTGCACAGTGTGTTTCACCTAAAATGTGCTTAATGTTGCTGAATTTTCCCATTTAACACATCTTAACCAACATATTAATTCCTATCAGTGTTTTGCTATAATTTCATCCACAGCTGAACAGTAATATCGTGAGATGAGATATTGTCTGAAATATTTGTACGATCATAACACAACTCAGGTTAGCGTTTTCTTAAATTTGAATTACAGTTGAGTGACACAAATGTCTGAGCTGACCTAGCTGCGTAAAATTAACAATGAGTGACGCTACCTGTTTTGTCATCATATACATTTCACAAATGATTTTGTCTTTAAATCATTTGTTTGTGTTAATATCTTCTAAAAAAAGAATTCCTAAAATCTAATCACACTATGTCAGTATTGAGGTAGTAAGGCAGGTGAAGGCTGCACGGAAATCCACCTTTTTGCTTGGTCCTGTGCGGGCCGCGTGTCCTGTAGGGGCTCCTCCAGGTAGAGTCCTGTACGGGCTTCACTTCCCTGAGTAGGTGGTCTTATGCCTCGTCGACTGTGTGTCATTCCTAGAAAAAAAGAGGATCCGAGACTTTTGATAGATGCATTTGTACTAAAGATGGGCAATATAATGATATACTGTACATTGTGAGAACTGTCCTCTTTCAGAGACTTTGCCACACTATCTACACCAAGGTAGCATTGCTTGTTTTATCTCAGTATCAATGTCATGAAATAAAATTGCATATACTGTGATATAAGATTGTGTTTATATTGTCCACTACTAAATGATCCCGCTCTAAAAGAACATTGGCTGTGCATAGCAGGAAAAAAACAAGAACAGTAAATCAGAATTACATCTTACCTTTTCTACTTGACTTGGGAGGCTCCATTATCAGCTTATACTGCAACTCTGCAATATCCATAATAAGAGAATTTTAGTGTGCGACACACTGTAGGGAGGCACAATAGAGGTACAGTCTTGTAACACAGTCCCCACAAACAGCCCATGTTTCCATTTGGGCCGGACTGCTGTGACGGCGCGAAGACAGATGACTGAGGAGTCTCCTGGTGGGTGGTGAGATGCATTTAAATGAAACAGCATGTGACCTGTTCAG
This sequence comes from Etheostoma cragini, assembly GCF_013103735.1. Classification (NCBI taxonomy): domain Eukaryota; kingdom Metazoa; phylum Chordata; class Actinopteri; order Perciformes; family Percidae; genus Etheostoma; species Etheostoma cragini. The sequence continues at coordinate 10,735,076 of NC_048422.1, forward strand.
TAAAGTGACACTGGATCTCTGTCCACCTCCCACTGAGAGACCATCAAAACCCTGTAGTTGCTATGAGACCACGGTAGATTGAATGTCTCTCTTTTCAGCACCAGTCGTGGACAGTCAGGTCTTTGTCATTAATTTAAATTTATTCCAGAAAGGGTGTGGACACAACAGGTTACGAAGTTCACCCCTTATGGATTCCATACAGTACCCAATTAATTGATGAACACTATAACAATGCAATTTTCTCTTGGGAACAATAAGGTACAGTTTACATCAAACTATGAAACAGAATATTGACCACTAAGCATTCTTTGCTGTTTTACTCCTTAATTCAAAAAAACTTCCTGAAAAGAGAGAGGCCAAATCACATCTCTTTTTTAAACTTTCATATAGTGCGTTGTTTTTTGAATTTTCTCTAATTTCTGTTTTTCTTTTCTCCCTTTCTGTAACGTACTTTGTTACTACAGTTTTGAACTTATTTCTTTACGTTATACTCTTCTGATATGAGCATGGTATAGCTGGTATTAATCCAAATGATTAAATATTCAGGTGACCTCAATTATAGTCTTCATTAGGTTACTGGGTAACGTTAGAAATGACGTTCATTCTCTAACAATAATGGCATTTTTTAAACTACCATACTGGTTCCTTCACCTTTATTATCCCGCCTGAGATACTCTATCTCTGCATGAAGTTTCTCAAGAGTTTCCTTGTGTTGTTGCTGAAGGAACTGGATATTTCTCTGCAGTGATGCGACGCGGGGGTCCATGTCGCTGTGAAAGGACACCTCTGCTGCTCTCCACATTCCTGTATCCGCTGGCGGGGCGACAGACAGCGGCTGCAGATGGTTCGCCGCCGGTAAACGCCGAGGGGAGCAGGGCTTCCCGAGGCGCCCAACCCGTGTCCATTGTGGCAAATGCCGCACCGGTGGAAGGTTATGACTTGACATTGCTTTGGTTCATTCAGCTAGCCAATGAACCATTCTAGCCTCATCTGCTAGCAAGCAGGCGACGAATTGTTTCTGCACAAACTCACTGTTAACTAGCTAACTAGCTAGCTAACAAACTAGCACCATTAGCTAACTGTTTTTTCTCTTACCGTTGTATTCCAGTAAAGACAGGTCAACCTAACATCACATTGTTATCCGACATAAGCCGACTGACTAGTTTGCTAGTGTGGCCCGGGGCTTGTAAACACCTCAAGTACCATATAACCTTAGCACTCGTTTGACATGCGCTCCACACACACACACAACGTTGCCGTGACAACCAACATTTAACGATGCTAGTTTTCGCCCAGAGTTGAGGAAGCTCAAACTCAGTGAGCTGCCGTGAAGTCCCGCCTCCTTGGTTAGGATTGGCTGCGGCATGGTTGAACCATTTAAACATAGCCGTTTGATTGGTGGAGTTTGTTAGGTCAATTTAAGATTTCAGTAGTTACACAACTAAAAGAGAAAGTGTATAAAAATGTAAGTTATCCACTCGCAAAAGGGGAAACGGTCCCAGTACTAGGGGTTCTCAGATATTCCCCAATAGCCACACGTGTTGGAGGCCACCCTTTTCATTACTGTACATACAATTTGCTATATGAAATAAAAGGAAATCACTCACTTATTGTGAGAAACAAAATACACAACAGTTTGTTTTAGGAAATGACCAGCAGTAATGGTGAGTACATGTGACTTTTAATGAATGTTCTAAACTATGCCAAACACACTGGCATGCTCCTTTAATTAGACTTAACGTTAAATCCCCAAGTTTAATTGGTTAATTGGCGAGTTTACTAGGTCAGCAGCAGGACAGTAGCTGTACCCGCATTAATGCTAGCCTACTACTACCTACAACTATTCCATAGCTATGGGGGCTTATGAGAAATGTGGTTGTTAAATTGTAATCTGCGGTCTTAAAAAGCCAAACTGACTCAGTATGGTTAGGATTATGATGAGTAAATTCAGGCTCAGGCATATGGGATAATAAAACGTCTACCTCCATAACTGAGATGTCAGGACAGCAGAGAAAACTAATGTCATCTAAAGACAAACTACCTTTCCTTTCACTTTATTCATGTTGCAACTCAAACAGTAAAGGTTACATCACACACAGGGACACTGAGATAGTGTATCGGTCATAGATATGACAACATTAAAATGCTTTTCAACAGTGAGAGACAAAATGGAAGATCAGCAATAGAAGCTTATTCTTTGGAAATGTATAGGTGGTATGGTACTGTTTTCTCCATGCCTGCAGCGTAATATGTACAATAACAACAATAACTTAATTTACAATATTTACAGGTAATACAGAATTTGTAAAGTCAAAACACAAAATGAAAACATTCGGGTATGTTCTTAGCAAACAAAAAGAATAATCCAAATCAACGACAGATCTATTATGTGAGTGAACACATACTTCATTTGATCTTTATGGGATCAGAACAGTTGCATTAAAGCTGTGCTCAAGGACACTTCAGCAGAGTAGATACCAGCTTGTCAAAGGGCACCGTCTCCACACTTCCTACACCATCCTGCTGTACTCTTTAATTACTTCAACTGCTACACACATTATTTTATGACTCCTACCCCAGAATACTCATTAAAAGGATGGCCAATAGCAATGATTGTAAAGGACAATTAAAAGTGACACATGCATCAGTTTTTTAAAAGTAAGATGTCATCGCTTTCTGCTATCTGTATCAGCATGTATCAGCAACAGCATGTGTAACAGACAGAGAGGCTGTGGATGAGTTGATATAAGGAATGTACAAACAAACATTACATTACACATACAGAATGCTCTAGGTAGAGATACCTATGGAAAAAATAAAAAGTTATCTGACAATGGACAAAAGGCCACAAAGCAAATACACATTATGTATATTTAGGGAAATCTTCACTGAGACAAAGCCATTCTGTTGTGCTGACAGTGCTACTGTAGCCTTCAAAGTTCTCAGTGTAAACTATTTTCAGCACTGACCATACATCCACACCCTATTCTAAACCATCTTTAATAACTTAAAATAAAAAGGCAGAGGAAAATACACCTCAGGAAAAAAGAAAGTTGTACTGGGTCCTGGCAGTGGGTTACACCAGAGGAACCCTTGCTTTTCAGCGGATGTTGTTGAACTACATCCACACCTGGAGTGAAAATCATTAGTTCTGAACCGAACAAATCCACTATCCATTAAAAGATCAATCACCATCACTTCACCCATGCATGCACACACATTTCTCTTTGACAGCAACCAGAACAGACGTTGACCCTTCCCATTGACCTTATTCCAGACCAATTTAGGAGAGTATAAGTATCCTGTTAGGACACATGTTTAAGATCAATATTGACAATACACAAACTTTTCAGGCAAAACACACTAGCACTCCAAATCAACCGGTCACTTTTCAAATTCAAACACAATCGCCACCCGTTGACTACTCTGAAACAGAACACAACCAATGCAAATTATATTTCAGTGTAAAGCAAATTTTTCTTTCTAAGGTTTCCTAGCTTATACCATCTCTTTGTCAGCATTCTCACATCTAACACACATATTTGGACAGCAACTGTAGTAGAACTTAAACTGCAATAAAAGCATGGAATACAAATCTCTAAGTAAGCTTATCTTTCTTGGTATCTACAAAAACTGGACATGTTCAGCATGTTCCACCCATGATCGTTCTATACAGTACTTCAACAGTGCAAAAACAATCAGACGTTAACCCTGGGAGGACCCTAAACTTGATTAACATTTGGCTAACATTAGCGCTGTTTCCCTCCCGTCAGCCCTCAAATTTGATTAAACTTGCTAAACTCCTACGTGATTTACTGATGACATATAATCAGACAGAATATGGAATTGGTGAAGAAATAACAAGCAACATCAGTACATAAGCTGAAGAATACATGCCAGGTTATTGCAGCATCTATAACATGATTGGGATCAAGGATGTTAACAGGCCAGTTTCAGTCCCTCTTGAATTAAATGCTATATTTGTTATGTAGAAGTGGGGTAATGACTGTTTCCTGGACCCATTTTCTGTCTGTTGGTGCTGCCATTAAAAAAATAAATAAATTCCTATTACATTATTGTTTCAATGATTAAACATCCGACATTTTTTCTTCTTCTCCAAACCAGCATAGTTACCTGCAGTGAGTTTAAAATAAGTCATTTTGGCAACAGTTTTGTAATAGTGCTTGTATGCGCTTCTAGCCACCCACTGTAGCATTGCTACTGAAATTTTTCTTCAGCAGAGCAAGTAACAATTAGATAAATACCAGAAAAATAAACACAGGAAAGCAAACAAGGAGTATACCACAAACATACATTTGATGAGAATGATACTTGGCCGTTCCCTATCTTCCTCAGAACATATCCTTACTGTATTTGTAGGTGTACAGCAGATACTGTGCTTTCCATCCAGCTACTGATCTTGGTAAAAGATAACATTTTGTCTATAAAGTCTACTGCAAATTCGTAGCACGAATATTTGTCCATCATAAAAACGCTATCTGTTTATGTATAGATAAGTCATGTATGTATGTGGGTATGTGAATACTTAGCAAAATTTGCTCCTGCAGGTGTTGCTCCTAGTAAAGGGGTTCTTCTTCCTGGCAACACATCCGATTATCGGTGCCAGAAGCCATGTACTCTCACATAGTTTCTAGAGCAGACATTCTCCCGAACTTGAGATGAATGGCAAGCCATTTAAAAAGCACAAACCCTTTAGGTTCTGTGAAAACTAAAGCCTTGTGGTTTTCTTGTGAAAACGAAAGCATTCCTAAGTGAAGACAATGAGGTTTGGTTCATTGGCGATGTGCAGGGTGCAAATGTCATCATATGCACAGTCCAAGAGGCAGTGCAGGGCTCTCAAACACAGAGTCCTGACTGCAAAGCTGTGAGGCGCCGTTCAATGCATTCCTTACCTGCGGACACAGGGAAAAAAAAACATTGAGTGTGTCAACAGGGTTAGTTTTTCAGTTTATAGATGAGACTTTCAAAATAAAGGGATGATCTAAATAGATGGTAATGGTTAATGGTTTAAAAATATAATCAATAACATTGATTGTAATTGTTTGTATCTGTATCATATAGCTCACATTTCTTCAATCATACAAACAAACAACAAAACAAACAAAAATTATAATAAATACGCACTATAAACAGAAACAATATAGACAGTTACGGCAATAGTGCATACTCTAATGAAGAGTGCAAAGTATGCAGGAGTAAATCATTAATATGATAGCTATGGTTAATTTCATTATGGAGCATAGTGCAAAGGAAACTGGAATAAATACTATTATGTTATTATATAAGTATTACATTACATATATATGTGCATGGACACCACACAACAAACTATAGTGCTGATGCTGAATGGAGACATCCCTTTTCTTTGTGTGAGGAGCTGACAGCCATTCTTACATTTGCTAACACTGAGGATGTCGTCCTGTTCAGTTAGCAGCAGAGACAGGCCTTCCATCAGCAGGAGAGCTTTATGGTAGCGCAAGACTGATGCTTCCCCCTGGTGGAACATCTCGTCCAGCGCAGCAGTCTGAACCTGATGCAAAAACAAAGATGCTTAAGTTAATATACTTACAATTTTAGTCTTGATTAAAATATGAATATGGGACATGCAAAAAAAACAGTAATTCTGTTGTTTACCAACATTTGTTTTGTTATTCTTTCCCGAGCAAATATACAAACATATACATATGGCATTGCCTTTTAACCATTTATATAACAATCTAATGAGCATCCAGTTACTTAAGTGGCTTTAAAATATTCATGTGATCATAAAGCAATCATTTTAGAGTACATACTTGAATCCTGTGTGTGTTTTTTGGCCATACATGCACTTATGTTTGTAACATACATTAGGGTTAACTATTTCTTGGATGCCCACACATACAGTATCTGAGTGATTAAGCGGTGGCCTGCTGGTCAATAGCCCCCATCTCCTTCTTTGCTTACCAACTGCCTAATTCCCCCCTGGCTTACCATCTGCACAGTGTGGCTGAAAAGCAGGCGCTCAGCTGTGATGGAGGTGATTTGGTCCATTAGACGGTGTTTCCTGGAAAAGAAGCGCTCCAGACGGGTGCTGAGTGAGCGACAGGACGCCACACTGGACTTGTACAGCTCATTCAGCCTCCTCACTACTGTATATGGACAGAAATTATTTTAATATCCTGCTAAGATGCTCACTGTACATTCTGTTTAATATACATGTCAGACGCCTTAACAAGACCCTCCCCCTCACAAAATAAAAATAGCAGCTCATACTTTGTTTGACTGTAGACGATGGGTAGAGTTTGCCCTGTTTAACTCGCTCCATGGCTGTGTGTAAGGCAGTGGATAAGAGTTCTGCAGTCTTCAGGAAGAGAACCAGCTGTTCTGCATGACTACACATCCGCACACACAAATGAACACACACACACACACACACACACACACACACACACACACACACACATTTTGACATATGTAAGTCAATACTCCTGAATAGGCCCTAATAATCCACAAACTGCAACATTGAAGTCAAACATGGTGCAGAGGCAGGATAACCGTGTGAAAATTACTTTCTATTTTCTATCCAAACTGGATAAACAGTATCACCGCAATCAACAAAACTTGCAGCCGTAGTTGATACGGCCTTACCTCCACTCTCGGCTCAGTGAGCTTATCTGATCTGCTACCAGGCTCTGCTGCTGAAGGAGAGAGGGATGAGAAATTTGGCCCTGCTCCCCCCACACCGCGACGCCACGGGCTCCAGCCACCTCCATCAGACAGCGGGTGAAATCCAAAGTGAAACGCAGGCTTTGCACGGTGTCTGTATGCTCCTGCTGCAGTCCGACAGAGACGTGAGAAAAGAAATGATTGTGTGATCGAATTTTAAACGGAGGCAAATTTCACATTCAGTCTGCATTGGGTTAATGAACCCGAGCATTAACAGGAGACAGGTCATTTAATCCATTTCATTATTCCATTTTCAGACACAACCTTAGGTTATTGTGCCATGATGACCTGAGCTAAAGAAACTTCAACTACATTATGCTCACTATTTTTTTCACTGACACACTTTCTAGAGGGAGTATTATTTCAAAAGGTTCTTGAGAATGAACCCCTGATTGATGTACAAAACATAAGTAGTCATTGCTGCGTAAAATACAAAGAATACACAGGATCCAAGGGATGACTCTTTTTTTCCTACTTTCCAGAGATGAGAATAAAACCCTCTTCTCACCTCCATCAGCGTTTCCTCGGGCAGCTCAGGAGCTTCGAAAGTTACATGACCGCCCATGTTGGCTGTGATAGGATCTGTGAAACTGTAGCGAGGACTGGAAGGAGCCTCAAAGCCATCCAGATAGGTTCCTGTCTGGGGGTAGCGGCTTGTAAAGGAGCCAGCGGGGCTGATTGAAGTGAAGGAGCCTGTATGAGTCAGAAAAAGTAATGCCAAAAATAAATTTACCTCATTTTATTTAAATAAACACATATTTTTTCATCAAATACATTTTTATTGCTGTACCATAAACAGCTAAATCTACCAAGACAAGAATGTATAAATACATTGTAATGGCAGTGTGTGGATTACAACTACCAACTATATTACTTGTTGTTTTTGGCATTCACACTGACCCATGTATTGAGTGGAGATGCATTTACGTTAATGATCATGCTAGAAGCTATATTAATTTTTCTCTTACTAAATACTAATAGTAAGTGCCAATTACCTTTTCAAATTTTTTGTGTTTTTCATTTGGGTTATTCCTCTCTAAATGTTTTTAAATCTCTCCAAAGTTAGTCTTAATGAAAAATAAAATAAAATCAACCTTTAATGCTTAACTCTATGACATTTAATTAAGTTTCCACATCCTGGAAAATAAAAAGTAATACCTTGCCAGTGCTCTATGTTGCATGCTGTGCAAAGCATAATACTAATGCTGCTGCTCAAGTTGAATTTTAATTCCCACTAGCAGCAATAGGGATGTGGAGGAAAAGGTTTTTAGCTGTTTTGGAGGTGCATGTACTACCTGAATATTTCCTCTGTCTGGATGCATGAGGTGGGGTGTTGCCACTGGGAGGAGAGCCCACAGTGAAAACCACCTGTGCTGGGCTGATGGAGCCGGGTGCAAGGACTCCCCCACCACCGGGGGGCACTAGATGGCAAAACAAAGCAATGATTGAAGGTATGCCTGGGTATATCATAGAACATTTTCATTTTCCAATAAATACTAAAAACTGCATGAAATTACTTTAAAAAAAGCTCACCCTGTAAATTAAAGGGTTAAAAGTTTGCATTGCAATTGCATTGTATCACATTCTATTACTTTGCAATATATATTATAGACACACGTAAATAAAAGAAATGTTCCATTGCATACATATGTTTGTAAATGTGAATGGACAAGAGTTCCTACCTGTTATGTCTATGGCTTTTTCAGAGGTTAGGTTCTCTGTGCTGCCTCGGTCACCCACAGGTCCACCTGGTCCAAATGCAGCCATCAGCAGCATGTCAGACAGACGACCTGCACTCTGAGACCTGCACCAGACAGACAAGAGACAGGGAATGATGGAAGGAAAGATGAAAGGAAAGAAAGTGATTTGAAATATACATGTATTTTGTTGTTGTTGCCATTTTAGGCCTTTGATTGACAGGCCAGCTGAAGACTTGAAAGGGGAGAGAGGAGAATGACATGCAGAAAGGGCCGCAGGCCAACATGGGAGTAAAACCTCTATATATGGGCGTCCACACCACCAACTGAGCCCTCCGGGCGCTCATGAATTATATATGTTTTTCACAGCCGCCTATTTCCTTCCTTCATTTAATTACTTCTTTCCTGCTAGCTACAGTATGTTTAACCTTTTACGAGCTTAATTAGGTATATTATCCCAGTGTTTTTTCTCCATATATGAGAAGAATGAATGAAAGGGGCTATTATAAATACTACAGATCTCCAGCTTCTACAATGTTATGTAATTGATGTATTGCAAAAAATTAAATAATACATAATACCACTTATAAGTAGTTTGTTTTAAACTTCAGAAGCACTGCTGTATATCCTGTATCTGTAGATATGCAATTCCTCCTAGATACACATCACTTGCGTGGGAATAATACAAATAAAAATCTAACCTTCCAAAGCCTTTGGTATCATCATTCAGTCTGTGGATGCAGTGGGCAGGCTGGGGGACCTGTGCAAGCGCTTGTTGCCCTGCGTTTCTGGGCTCTGCTGGGACAGTCCTGCTGCACGGAGAGCCTATGATCAAACCCTGTTGTGTCAGGAAGGTCACGAGGTTCGTAGAGCTTGGAGGCTTGGGGAATTCAAAAGGAGGGATAGCCTGAGGAGAGAGACAAGAGGGAGAGGGTGGGGGTACCAGAGGTTTGTTTGGTAGTCTTTTCTCGACCTGTGTATCTCCACAGAATTAAACACACACATTAGTCTCTCTCTCTCTCTCTCTCTCTCTCTCTCTAACACACACAGAGCTGACTCACCCTGGAAGGGGAGCCCAGGATGGTGGGGAGGGGGCTACGCTGCATCAGCTCACTGAGTCTGGGGGACGAGTGTAGAGGGCGGACAGTCTTCAGACCTGTTGAGGGTGCCACCATCGGGTCTGAGTGCTGCTTCCTGATCTTTTGCCGGACACCGCCACTGGCACATTCCAACAAACAGGGAGCACTGTGGAGCCGTGTGCCCAGTCCTGTCGTCTGTGGGTGTTGCTGAGAAGTCGGCCGGGGTTCAATGTGCTGAAGAGCTGTGGGACAAAAGGAGGAGGTCAGAATGTTTCTGCTTTTAAACGGCAGGTGGCATCGCAAAAAAAAAAATGAGACGGCAAAACAAGAAAACCACCAAGAGACAGCAGAGATTGACAAAGCTTGCCTAACTGCCCCGCAGCCAAGTTGGATGTCCAGACAGATAAGGGACTGTGCCAGCATGAGGCACAGACAAGTAGAAAGCTACTGGTGGTGAGAAGGAGAGTGTTTGTGTACGTAAGAGATTTTAATATTTTCTCAACCAACAACTTTCAAAACTGACCATGTTGCCTTGGAAAAACATTGGCAAATGCTAACCACAACTGTATTTCCTTTTATCCGTAGCTTATTATATGGGCAACAATCGCATGCAACAGGCCAATCGCCTTTATAAGGCTGCACCTGTTTTTAACCTTATAATGAACTGCTCTGTTATTTTTTGACAAATCAATTTTAGCAGTCTATAAAAAAATAAAAATGTATATATCGAAAGTAGTTTAGAGAATACTGGGGAAGTGGTACACAAAACAAAGCAAAGCCTCTGAGCTACCTTGAGGGGATAGCTGGAAAGGTCTGGCACCTCCCAGAGAAAATCTGCGATTGGTGGTGACTGCTCCTTGCCCATATGGTGGTGAAGGCCCGGTTCGAGCAAAACCCAGCAAGCTTCCACTGCTGCAACGACGTACTGGTGTTGACATCCTAATAACACAAAGTTCATGAGTCTCTTTAGTCAGTTCAAGATGTGTAATAAGAAATTTACATAAGAAGCATACACATGTCCCACACATGTGTATGTGTGTTTGTCTTTGTGGATACAGACCGTGGTGAGCAATCCTGTTTGGTAGAATGGAGGTTCTGCTCCATGCGCTGGAAGTTCTGGACCTGGGTGGGGACTGGGATAGGTAATGACTGACCATGGTTTCCATCACTACCAATATAGTTACTTCCCAAGAACTCACTGGGTCTGCCAACAACAATGAGAAGAACAGAGAGTGCAGAGGGAAACAGAAAAGAAATAAGAGTCAGAGTGTGTGTGTGTGTGTCTGTGTGTGTTTGTTTGTGTGTGTGTACACAGACATGTTTAACGATTTTAACAGTTATGAGACCAACTATTTTTGAGAAGAGATTCTCTTAGTGACAATGCTACCAATCTAGTACAATATATGTACAAAATAAAAATTATATTGTGTCCAAAGATGACATGAAATTCATTAAGTTACCAGATAATAGGGAATTTATTATACTCCCCCCCGCTTAATTGGCAATTGCGGCTGCTTCTTATTCTTCTTCTTCTTCTTCTCTTTCTTCTTCTTCTTCTACTACTAACCATTTCCATATCTTACCGCCACACCCAAACATCTAGCTCTATGTTGTTACCTGACAGGACTTGGAGACCCACTGCAGGAAGGTGAGTGTGGAGGACTTTTGGCTTGGCCACACAGACCAGCAGAAGCCAGAAGAGAGCTGAAATAAAAGGGACACAGGAAGACTTTATCAAGGTGCCATTTTGAATAAGGAATACAACATATGCTCTCACTTTGATTTAAATTCCAGTAGGGATAGTCAATTATGCTGTTATATTCCGCAACACTGTCCACAACTACTTTGCATTTAAGCAGTGTCATACAGATGTCTATGAAGAACCAATCCTTGCATCTTACCCGCTGTTCATCAGGCTGTCCTGCAGCACTTTACCCTCACATGTCAGCTCACCTGCTGGAAAAACAGCAAAAACATTAGGAACAGAAATTAAAGAATTGATATTTAGATAGAGTTGGGCTCCATTGTAAGAGTAGTATGAAGAGTAAATACAATATTACTTAAAATACTTCAGCAGTAATACTATAGAGCATGAGGTTAGGGTGATGCACAGCTGCAGTAGACATTTAGGTAGGGATCCCATTTAGAATAAAAAATACTTACTGGTGAATTGAGCAGGCACCATGACAAAGTCATCTGTGTCACAGGAGGAGGAGTTCTTGCTGCTGCCGCCCCCTCCAGACGAGTCCTTGAGGAGAAAACCAGTGGCCTCCTGGGTAGGGGAGGCCAGAGCTTTGGCACGCAAATGCTGGACCTCAGCAAGAGACTGCTGCAGAGACAAGGAGACAGAAACTAATACATCAACTAAGAAAGAAAGCCCCGAATAAACCATAAGTGAGCAAACTGTGTAAAAAGGCCAAATAGGTGTTGACTTGGTTGGTTTCTATGACTGCACATGAAAACACAGCGTCTATACTTCGGTACAGAGAGAGAAACAAAGAGGAGATAATACAGGAATAATAAATGCAAACCGGTGGTGAGGCGAGGTGAGAGGTGGAAGAGCTGCTACAAGAGCTGGCTGATGCAGAGCTTGGGAAGCAGGTCATGGACACAGTAGGAGTTGCTGTAACAAAATGCAACACATTTCTTAGACAAACCGAAGGATACCACAAGGTAGTTCGGTGAGAAACTTGGGCACATATTATGGCATACCATTTTGGTGTTTTGCTGACAAATAATTGCTTTTTTCTCTCATGTTGGTGTCACTATGTGGCTGTCTCTATTACTACATATAGTCTTTGAATGAAATAAAAGTATAACTTGGATGAAAAGGTCAGTCTTGACAGCATTTCAACCTTGCATTACTCAAAAAAGGGATGTGAAGTTTTGCACTTATTGCTTTAAGAAAATGTCGTATATCTTGTCAGAAAATGTGTAATGTTTGTTACAGTCAAGGTACGAGTAATTTCGATGTATATACAGTAAATCATACAATACTAATGTGGTCCTGCACTTGTATTACTGATGGTTATCCAACCAAGCTCTATTGAGAATTGCATTGTTTGTTCTTACTTACTCTTTTTCATGGATGAGCTAGCCTCCAGGAAAGGATGACAAAAAAACTCTTCTACCAAAAACACAAGAAGAATTACAATTAATAGGAGGTAGTGAAGCGTGGCCACATTTCAGCAACACACAGCACATAGATACAAACCTACACAGGGATATCTGGACATCTGTTGTTCGGCTGTGATTAGCTAAGTCAGGGCTGTAGTCAAGTCCAACTTTGTTGAGTCCAAGACAAATCTAAGACCAGGACTTGTTGAGCCAAAGTCCAAAGAGGTTCAAGTCCAAGTCAAGATCAAGACAGAAAATAAGAATCCTCTTAAAGACCACTTACTTGCTTGCTTGTTCATAATGCAGGCTATGTGTGAGACTTTATATCTTCTATTTTAAGATGATACTTTTGCTTGATTAGATGTAAAAATCAAAAAGTGCAGAGTAACACACTATAGGATCAAATTAGGCCATAGCATTTACTGTAAGCATAAAATGGAAATGCTCCCACTATTATTGCTTGTCCTGAAGAATCAATAATACAAAGTTCTTACTGACATTGTGTGTGTGACCCAAAAGAAAATGATTAATGTCTAATGATTGAGAAAGCCTACTGTATATAATGCAGCCAGGCATATACAAGGCGACCAATGTCAATGCATGTTCCAGATTGATTTTTAATTCAACTAATACCTGTTTTCTGAATGAGTGCACCTTATCAATGGTTTTGTTTTTAAGAAGGAAGTTACTTCAGAAAAATAGCATATAGTGTTGGACTTGGTCGAGACCAACTACAACATTGGGCAAGACAGAGTCCAAATACCAACAAGTCCAAGACAAGTCTAAGACAACAGAAAAGCGTCTTGAGTCCAGACTCACGTGCTACAGCCCTGAGTTAAGAATTGAAGGAAGTGGTTGCAATCGGTCAGTTTAAACTCTTGCTCAAAGGTTTGGAAATTAAATCTATGGTCTGTAAATGTTTTAAATAGTTTTTAGGAAATTGTTATGAAATTGTCTGTAATGTATGGAATTGTTGTTGTGATCTGTGCCGCTGTCTTGGCCAGGACTCCCTTGAAAAAGAGATTAGTAATCTCAATGGGATTTTCCTGGTTAAATAAAGGTTAAATAAAAAAAATAAAAAAAACGCTATATTAGTAGGTTAGTAGTGTAGGTCTAAAACCCCACCATATAGTCAACTATTTCATTCATTCTTCTGGACTCAATGTTCACTAACCAAAGTCCATGCGGTCCTTGTGGTTGCGCTGCAGCAGACCCCGCAACAGGTGCCTCAGATGGCTTGACGTCTCTCTGGGGATGCTGCAAATAAATGATACCAACATCAATCTGTGCTGATTTGCTGTAAAAAAATTAATTAAAGATTAAATAACACAAAAGAAAACTTTAATACAGATACAGCACCAATTTTAGTGATACTGCCAGAAACAATCTGTTTTATCGAAAGAAAATGTCATTAACATCTTTTCAGAAAGATCTGGGTTGTTGGAGATTTGCAAGGGACTTGTCATTTCGGAAAATTTTGTAAATCAACTGCTGTTCAACTGTGAAAAAATGACCCAGCTGGCATTGCCGTAATTGGCAGAATCTCTGTAGATGACGTGTTTTTTTAACAGCACTGTAGCAACACTGACACATTTCAAAGACAAAGGGTCCTTTCTAAAAAGTCAGAGCTTCACTTTTCATTGGTTAGTCTATCCTTAAGATGTAGGATGGCAAAGTTTCTCATTTCTTGTAAGCAACATTTATAAAAAGCAAATGCAAAAAAACTAAATCAGCGTCACTATGTCTGTTGTCTTTTGCCAGAACTTCTTTTAATCACATAAAAAATAAACATGCTGTCATCTCACTGTAACTCCTTACTTTGGGCTGAGGGTCTTGTGTTTTTCATAGAAGAGCCGGAGTTCCTGGGGACTACTAGCCTAGGGATGACAGGGTCAGAGAAGTAGATAAAAACAAGTATATGTCTGCTGATTTATGTGTGTACACAGTCATACACATTTATGGCACAGTTTGCTGGACATTGCACACATTAAACCTTAAGCCAGCTGCTTTAATCACGTGTGTAACGACACAATACCACATGTCTTAACAAGCTTGTTAATGAAGCAAAGAATGAAGCTACTCGTATAGTGTCAGAAATCCTATTGGACCAATTTAAATAAGGTACTTTGTAAGATGGTATGTGTTTCATCTTTCATTGCATCAGTGGGTTTATGCTCATTTTTCACATGATCCGGAGAGAGGAGACAGTCTGTTTAAAAACTTTCAACAAATAGACTCAAGTGTATTTTGGGTGAAAATATTTTAAAACATAATTCGATATAGTGTTATCAACATGTGTTAATGCACTTCATTGTGTTACTATTTCTGTTACTGTTAAATGTCTGCATAGGTTTTCAATCACTTTAATTACATTAAAATATTTGCTTTAAGTTCATTCTCTTGTGCAAAATGACAAGCCAACGTCTGTGCATACTGTGTTCCCACACTCTTATTTCGGTAAAATAGATATGCAAAATATAAAGATAAGCAGCAGAAAATGACGTAGATACAACAAATACAACCATTACAAAACTGTGAATATTTAAAAAGTTGTTTTTCACAGAGATGAAGGTTAAAGGCACATTTACATAGTCTTTAGCCTGAAGCCAATCTGAAAACACAGCAAACAGTGTGTGGCGTGGTTTAAGAAAAGTCAAGAGAGAGATGAGGAACTTAGTGGAGAGGAAGTACTGCAGTAACTGCAGTACTAAAGCTAGCAGGGAGAATGAGGCTGTTGATGAATACATATACATACTTTTCACTTATCTGTAGACACACTTATGACTAAGTCTAAAAGCCAGTGACAACAGAAAATATTACATAACATAATGGTTGTTGTTAATTTGGGCTTATAATAATGATGGAGTTTTGATATGGCTCATCCCAAAATGGCAGTGTAGGTAACTATGTGTGAAGCAGGTCATATTACAAAAAAACATGAATTGTAAGCGTATGTTTACCTGAAAAGGAGCCTTCCCAGTCAGGCACTGAAACACTATGGTTCCTATACTCCACAAGTCAGCCTTGGCATCATAGCTTTGGGACATAATGACCTCAGGAGCCTGGTGATTATCAAAAATCATTGAGATTACTTTGATGACACTCTTTGATGAACGGTTAATGAGATGATTAAGTTACACATGCCGTGTCATGTTTTTGAGACCGTGTTCAGCTAACACTGTAAAATTCAAAGAACTAGCTCTGACCTCTGCTTTTTTCACGTGAACAATGATCACAGAGGCAATCAAGCCATCATCCAAGTTTAACCAATAATGATCAAAATATGTTTTTGTTGTGTTTACATGACACCTTCTCAGACATCATCAAAGCATCCTTAAATATTTACTTTCTCTTTCTTATAACCTTTGGTCTGAGTTTAAAAAACAGTAGTCATCAAATCTGATTTGTGGCGGCAAAACATTTGAGTATGCTGGCTATTATTTACCATCATATCTATGAAAAAGAGTGCTTACCATGTACATAGGGGACCCGCAGAGTGTTGCTGCCATCATGTTGTTCTGAAGGTACCTGGCAAAGCCAAAGTCCGCTGTGTAGAGAAAATTTTCAGATGCCATGACTCATAAACTGAATAAATTAGGGGAAAAACCGAAAAGCACTTCCCAAAGAAAAACTGCAGATAGCTGCAAAACAACTCTATAGTGAGCTCAAAAATAATTTTGTGTCTGCTACATATTCCAAATTGAACACTCAACCTATTTTTAAAACCAATAAAACTATATATTTTTACACCACTAATGGTTGAGAGGGAGATCGTCATTATCTTCACTGTGAGATTACCATGTCACTGTGAGTATAAGGACAATGCAGCATTATCACATTGGAGTTAAAAGTACTGTTGAGTTTTCTCTGCAGTAGAGCACATAGATCATTAAAAAATAGTCTAAACTATGTCTGTGCAGCTCATTACATTGCTCAAGTTATTACATTTTAAAACAAATCCACAAATGATACCTGCTATCCTTGAGCACACAGCCAATTTAACAAGTCAACAAAATATATTTCAATAATCTCTTTGTCAGCCTGCATGTGTTTGTGTGTCAGTTACACCTTCTATGTAGGCACGATGAGTGTATGTGTGTGTGTGTGAACAGTGTGTCTGTTAGTGTGACTGTGCGAGTTTTCCCAGAATAGTGAGGATTATAACATTCTGCAGTGACTGGGAACCTCAAGCAATAACTTCACTCTAGAGGAACACAAATTAATAGGCTTAAGGATAAGTAGTTTCCAAACAGCTAAACAACACACACTCACTGTCTGTACTTGGTCATCATGACACTTTATATTAAGGTGAATACTTGTTGGTTAACATATGTCATCGTTTATGGTCTTACCAGCCAAACTTGAAACGGATGAGACACACACACATCATGTATCTGCAAATATAGTTTTTTTTCTTTCCCGGTATTTTATGTTCAGTGTTTTATGTAGAGGAAGACTACCAACATTGCTGAGGGAAAAATGTTAAATTCTATATTCAATTCAATTCAATTCAACTTTATTGTCATTGCACTGTCACAAGTACAAGCAACGAAATGTGATTTACATCTATCCACAATTGCTATACAGGGTATAAATATTGTATATAATTTTTTTGTATAAGCAGATGTAATAGTAAGGAACTTTAAGATGTTGTGTAAAAATATATATATATATATATATATATTTATTTATATATATAATCTAATCAATTTACTGTAAGCAGTTTAGTCTTATTATCTTGGTGGAATCAATTACCTTTGGGAAATCATTGTTAGGTCCTGTTGAAATATAACTGTCTGTAAAGAGCTTAGTGATTTCCATGTGCTGCTTCATGAGATTCAATTAGTTTCTTGCTCCTGTAGAGGGTTCTAGTGCTTTCCTCTTAGTTCCCAATGTGGTCGAGCTGTAATCTCATGTCTGAAATGTTTTTGCTCTTTTTATTTTCGGACTATCTTTAAACACATGTTTGTCCACATTAATTAATAGATACTACTGGTTAGACCAAGCATGGCTACATGTACAAACAATCTCAAATAGTTAACAAATCTAGCAAAAGGCCTGCAGACGTTCACACCATCGAACCTACCAATCTTGATGCAGGTGTTGTTAGAGTGTGACTTGCGTCCTGGTGGGTAGGAGAGCAGAATGTTCTGGGGCTTGAGGTCCCTGTGGATTATGCCTTTGCCCTGTAGGACCCTCATGGCTCCTGCAATCTGCTGCAGGAAAACCCGAATAGTGTCCTCACTCAGGGTGCCTTTGGCTGCAGAGAAACAAGGTTATGACTACAAGTTAACTTTGGCATGCTGGGTGTATGATTACTGACTGAGGTGGAGGTAGAGTAGACTGATAGAAACTGAATGACCCTTCCTATCTAGATTTACTGATCTATGCAAATCATACTACTTTTCCTAAAAAATCTGGAGTCAGATCATGTTACACAACATGATTTCATTTCACCTTGAAAAATGATGTGCAATATGTTTTTTTCCCTCTCTGTTCTCTCACATCTCCCCACTGCCACCTCCTGATCCCCGTCTCTTCCTTCCCTCCAATCATCTCCCTCATCTCACGGTGGTACAGCATGGTTCTATGTGAGAGTCCCTCCCTTGCCTTGAATTTCTCTCTAGCTCCACCTACCTTTCCAACCGATTTTTAAAAGCCAGACTCAGGCTTGGCTTGGGCCAGGAAAGAAGGTTTGTTCATTGACCACAGTGGGTAGTGATCCAAAACCCCGTTTTTAACCAGGCAGGCAAAGACTAAATTACTGGAATAGGTCCTCTATTCATTCTCTGGGAACATGGCAGACAAAGTTAACCGCCAGAGCTATACCTCAAACGTCTAGAGGCTGATGTCTTATTTCCCACCCTGCCAGACAAAGGCCCACCTCAGATGGCTAGAGTGCTCTGGCAATTGAGAGACCCGCAATTTTGAGATGTGGCAAAACTGGACAGAATTGTAGACTTTCTGTAAATGACGTGATGGTCCCAGTTTGTTATCATAGTGTTGACTCAAAAGCATATTTTGCAGGAGTTGGTGTACTGTATGTGTATGATGTGATGTTTGTCATACTGTTTGTGTGATGACAGAAGAATACAGAAGGGACTTTTCAATGTGGTTTGATAATGTTGCATGCCGAAGTGTATTTTAAGCCTTAGGTCCTCCGAAGCTGTTCTTAGAAGCCCCAAATCTGTCTCTCTGTCTTCAGGGTTTCAGATAAAATGGCAGGTTCCTGCGGTCATAAAGGAAGCCGGGTGACACAAAGCCAGTTGTGGGGCATATAATTGAATGTAAAGTTGTTCCCTTTTATTTGCAGTCTTTCGGTTTTCTTGACATGTCTAACACAGCTGAAAAATAATTATTGCAATTCTTCTACTGTCTTAACTGGCAGTCCCTATCCAAAGGTCATTGTTTTAGGACTCCTAAGAATATTTGCAAATTGTTTCCAAAGTCAATCTTGGGATTTAGACGCTTTTATTGTTTGCTTGTAGCAATGATTCTACTGTTGAACATTGTGCATGTTATGATTTATGATCTTTGCTTTTAGACAATAGAGAGAGCCATTGACAGACAGTTTTTCATAGAGCAAGAACTCCCACTTTCTTGTCATCAGGCATCAAAGATGACATTTCACCAACTTGATTGATTTTTCTACTGAGAA
The DNA here is from genome assembly GCF_013103735.1 of Etheostoma cragini. Lineage (NCBI taxonomy): Eukaryota > Metazoa > Chordata > Actinopteri > Perciformes > Percidae > Etheostoma > Etheostoma cragini. Next base: position 10,754,353 of record NC_048422.1, read on the forward strand.
GCACCTGGAGCTAACAGTAGATGAATTGTTGCACTTACAGTGTAAGTAGTCAGCAAGGTCGCCGCCATTGCAGTACTGGGATTAGAAAGAGGGACAGGAAAGGGGAGAGGGAGAGAGGAAAAGAAAGAGAGGGAGATGAAAAGGAATATTAGGAAACACAGGTTACATGAAGGGCTGATCTGTAACTATAGTGCAGTGAGTGTCTGACATCACCTGTTCTCTAAAAAGACTAGAAGGCAAAAGAGATCAGAGCAGTGATTTAATGAAGAGTGATGTGTTTACAGATTTATCCCCTTGCTCTCATTCCTAGCATCAATTATGAATGAACCCCGGAAAAGGCAAGGTGTTCTCTGAAAGGTGGGGATCTAAAAGGGTGCTTCACAAGTAATTTCCTTTTCTAACACACAGATAAGAGATAAGCAGGAAACAATGAAGATCATAACGAATCAAACAAGTTCAAGAAATGTTTTGGCTGTCCCCTTTAAAGCTACTTCACATCTGCGTCCTGCTTCTGTAACACTGAACACTGTAACACTGAACTAAACCATTATAAAACACTAACACTGTTAAACCTTCCTGAACAATCTGAGTTGTGTCCATCTGCCTAGATGAACAACCTAAAAAGGGCCAAAGTATTTGTAAAGTTGTAGTTAAAAGATTCGCAAACATTATTCTACCTGTGGATCATCATCAAAGGAATAGTATCAAGCCACAGCAATAAACTAGCAACATTTGGATGTCGACTGGCAGCAATTACCCTATCCCCCTTGATGGTGAGGACACAGCTAATTATAGCCTAGGCTCAGTCAGAGCTGCCTGCAAAGGCTGAGACAACACAGCGCTGAGCAAACAAAGCCAAACATCACAGCGAGCTTACCTCCATTACCAGGTACACTGAGCTGGCAGTTTCCTAAAGAGAAAAGAGATAAGAGTAGGGGTAAACAAACATGTCAGTGACAGAAAAAGGAAAGAACAAGTTGGTTCTTGTGCTCACCCATAATGTTCGAGCAAGCTAAGCTGGTAATTTGGGCTGGAGAAATACATAACTGCAAAAAAAATTGAGGACTATCTGCTAAGACAAAAAACTGTTTGAGTCTTGAGAAAGAAGGACGTGGAACTAAAAAAGAACAAATCAAAGCAGTTAGTAGTAGTCTACATGAACAGATTCATTTAGTAGAACTGGATCTATCCCAGACTCCACTGGACTGTGTTGCCTGCTCTTTCATACATTTCAACAAAAGCTAATTAAAAAAGTAAAGGAGTGCCTGGCATCAGTGAGACATTTTGAAAACAATTTACTCTGCAACATTTATAATGAGCCAAAAACAATTAGTTAATAAGATGGTTGGCTCTGCTGCCAAAAGCATTATAAACACTGGGTAAATCACATGCAAACTGTCTAAAACTTTGAACTCATAAGCTCATACAACAACAACACCAATCAACAATATATAGCTATTAATTTACCAACCACTTGGATCATTTTTTTTTTATATTGCACATTTGTGAGACTTGTAGTTCCATTAGAGTTATTATCTGTTATCTACTTTCCCTCGACTATCCTCTCTCTCAGACAACCAGTTTTTCTCGCCCTTTTCTCACACGGCAAAAGATGACTGCAGTCTTTCAAATCTGACATCATCTCAGTGTCTTGTTGAATTCACCAGTCAAAGGTCAGGCTGTTTTCTATAGTTCAGCTGAGTCAGGCCTTTTAAAAGTGGCTTTGTTGAAGCTGTATGGCGACCAACCAGCCAACCAGTGGGTTTCATTTGGAGAGACAACCATCTGGTTTCTACCATCTGGCTGTCTCTCAGACAGAAGTGTGGTACTGCACCATCAAACTTCTCTTAGATAAAACGTTTGCCGTTGCACTGAAGGTTTATTGTCAGCTCATACTATGACTTGCTATAAATTACAGCGTCACTTCTGTTGTTGCAACTATTTCCCATTCCCAAAGTGGATTTTCCTATAGACAGCCCAAGCATCCCCCGTTTCTCTCAGAGTAAAACAACTAGTGATTACTGGTGATTACTTGCATTATATTTGCACTAACTGCCAATTCCTTTCTTAGGTGTCATTACATGTAAATGTGCTTTACAATTAACAGTGATATAAGAGAAAAGCAGCAACTCCTTACATTTGCGAAGAGAATGTTAGTTTGTTTTTTCTTGGAAAAAGACTTTGATCATCAATCAATTACCATCTCTGGTCAATCTATCAAATTTACTATTTGCTCTTGCTCAAAACATGGTAAGAAATAGAAATACATATATTGTATGTTAAATATAGTATATAGAAATGTGTTGGTGCTGTGACTAAACCACCAGTATCTGCCTGTAACTCTTAGACAATCTAGAACCTAGAATGATCAGTCGACTCTCAAACTAATTTTTTTGAGTCACTTAGGATAAGACAATCAGATACAATGTGAAAAGCAAAGTAAATGCATTCTCTGGTGTCCAGTGTCTGCTTTGGTTTCAGTTTCCTCCTGACCTAATTAGATAGCTGGACAGTAGGATCCCCTGCTCAGAACATATACACTGTCTGCTGTGCAACAACAAACCGGTAATCTTAGAGCCCAGCTTGGACTTTTCTCAATGCACAGAGGGAGGTGCCACTGTGTGTCAATGTAAAGATAAGACACGGAATATTTTTGAATTCTACCTAGGCTGAAGCATTATAACCAGTCACAAATAGATTTATTAAAGCTACTGATGAAGAGCTATTGGGCAAAGAAGTTAAATCCCTATTTGCCATCAAAAGAACAAAGTGCTGTGTTACTGTGCCGGGCTATTTGAGCAGCAGCAGTGTCCAACATATGACAGCATGCTTCATTTGCCTGGACTTCTTTGTAACTTGTTTTGCATAACGACTAAGAACCCCATTATTAAAAAAAGAGGATGCTAGCTCAACTTAAGTGAAAGAAACAAATCAAGCTCTGGTAATAAAGCCTACAGTATATGTTGTTATCCATGAGATTGCATGTGGGATAAAAGCAATGCCTCAAAACTAAAGAGCACAGTGAGTCCAGAAACATGTCTGTGGATTTATGACAAGAAACACAGTAATGCAACAGGATGTGTGTTAACTTTCCTTCAACACACTCTGCAACACACATCATTGTGCAATATAGTAGTCTTGTCAGATGTTACAATAAGAATAATGTGCACATGAAATGTTTTAATCCGATGACAGTGTTTTCTGTGAACCAGAAAGACAAAAGTAAATTAGACTACTTTTGTGTCGGGGGAAGGCGGTTGTTGTCTCAGTGACCTTCAGACTGGTTAGTAAGCTACAGGCAAGACCATCACTGTGACTGTGGATTATTATGCATCACCTTACAATTCAACAACTGTCCAGTATGGCACTGAGCTAAGTGCTGGTATTTCTATCTGCACATGAGGTTTACATGTACAGGCTGTATGGGAGCATAACACCTAGTCTACACCCTAGGAATCAGGCCTGCATCTTAAAAAGGTGGAGACACATCTCTTCTATTAAGCAGAGATACTTGAGGCAAGCAAAAAGTTAAGTAGTTAAATATAAAAAATAAAAAAAATGCAGTTATAGAGTGCTTTTCAAAAATAAAATCACAAATAAAATCACAAAGTACTTTGCATAAAAAACATACAAGAGAACACAATACATATTAAGAAACCACACAGAATTAAAATAACGTTATCACACATAAAGTGCAGACAGGTCAACCTGACTAAAAAGGTAGGTTTTCATTTGTTTTTTGAAAGAGTCCACAGAAACAGCCGACCTTAAAGGTGGAGGCAGAGCATTCCAAAGTTTATGTGCTACGGACTCAAAAAAACACTAAACTTCCCAGAAAGCCTTAAAGTGCTATGCAGTTTGGGCCATTTCTCTGCTGTTTCCCACTTTTTGCTCACAGGTTTCTCTATAGAGCTCCCCCTAAAGCTTTGGAATAGATATTTGGCAGCTCCTCTGTTTACTTGTGTCTGACTCCTTGCTCGGTTAATCTGCCACTTCTTCTTTCTCTGTTCCTCCGACAATGCTTTCCTAGCTTTCTGCTTCTTTTTAGCAGACTCAGCCACAGTGATAGTGTGAAAATCTCCATCGCTACTTTGTTAGCCGGTTCCGGAATGGGCTTATGTGTGCAGTGCCTTGAAGCAATTTGTTACATCGCAAGACCTGATATCATGTGATTCTTCGTGATGCTAAGGCCGGCGGCTTGCCACCCGAAAGGGTGAAGGGGTTGAAAGGGTGTTTTTTCCGCTCACAGGCGCTAGAGGGGAGCAAGACAACCACCATTCAACTCCAAATAGTCATAAAACCATTCCAATGACTCCAAAGCTATTGAGTTGAGGTAAATTAAGCTAAAAGCTCATCCATAGTTCCCCTTTAATCAAGTAGCAGGAACAGCCCATTTGACTGTAGACTTCTGCATATTTGCAATCACAAGAGATGCATAAACTCAACAGAACACAAAGGCAGAAGTATTTACTGAAAATATAAAAAGATTTGCTTTACGTGGAAAAGCAGAGAAAAACACGCCTGAACAAGATGAAAGAGAAACATTTGTTGAACAAACAAATGTGGCAAAGCCTCATTTAACAAGTAGGGAAAACAAAAGTGTTCAAGCTGCATGAAACAGAAGTGGGGCATGTAGAACAGACACATCCTACAACCCATCTGCTCTCTTTTGCACGCCGAGACTGATGGAGGAAACTGGGACAATGAGAGGTGTGATAAGTATGTATTTTACGGGGCCCTGACATTGTACAATCAGCCTGTTCCTACCACCATCTGCATACCATCTGCGGGTGTAGTATTACATACCTGAAAGTCCAGTAATGCAACGATGTTCTCATGTTTCAGTTCCTGCAGAAATGACAAGAGATAAGCAATATTTGGACGGTATATGCTGGATGTATTTTGACATATTTGAACTTTCAACAGATGTCCATCTAAGGCCCCCTGTCATCTGCAGGAAAGTTAACCCTTTTTACTTTCACTATGACATCTGCATGTTCCACAAGATGATTATCAAGATCAAGAATAACTTTATTGTCCCACATTGTGGGAAATTTGTCTTGGACACTTAAACCGTGCTGCAGCCATAGTAAAAACAAACCAACACGGACAGTATGTAACACAACAGATACTGTACGATACCATAAAACAGACCTAGTTGATCATCTTCAGATAATCCTTGCTCATATTTCACTCTAACATATGGCACCTTTCCAGCTCTTTATAATCAAAATGTTCACTACAGCAAACATGTTTAGCAAGATGATCTAATAAATACTTTATAAGACTTTAAAATGTCAAGGTGACACATTTTAACAGAGTAACCAGCTGAGTAATTCTGAGATTTACCACTGCAGGATTGTTAATGCACAAATATAAGATATACATAAATAAAGAAATGTGTAATAATGTTTTATGTACATACTGTATAATAATGTGATAACTTATGGAAAATAGTACTTTCCTGAGAGCTTTGTGTTTACCTTGAGTATTTTGATCTCTTTCCCCAACAGTGTCTGGGACTTGGCCAAGTTCTTCTTGTTGATGCACTTCACTGCCACCTCCCAGTCATGTTTCTAGAAGGAAACATTGAAGGCAAAATCATTTTTGGACAGATAAAACAAATGCAACGCAGCAAGTGTAGTAATACTGTATGTTATATGAAGATCTACTGTCTTTGCACTACAGCACAAGTGCCGGTATAAGCAAATGAGTTCCATTTTCAAAATGCCTCTGCACGGTCTATTTGTCAAAACACAGATTCTAGCACGTTTATAACATTTTTTATTAGCTGACACACTACCTGATAGTCCATAATATGCTTCCCCCTGTTGGTTACACAGGTTTCCTAATGCAATTTGGTAGAGATTAGGTCTACTGGTCACCTGCTAAGACTTTAACCAGCCAGGACTGGTTGCTGAGGTAGGTTTGAAGAGCAGTATTTGCTTTTCAGTGCATTTTTCTGAATTTACATCCTATTTGAATGTATTGGAGGCCCTAATTCTCTATTATAGATAGATGAAATTAATCTATTTGGCAATTTACAAATAAGGCAACAAAGATGCTAAAGGCCCACATTACCTTTCGCCTTGGATATTATTTGTGTCAGCAGATGTGTTACATTATATCACCGAAGTGTAATCAAATTACTGCAAAGCCATTTATAATTCATACTCTTTCTTTCACTCCTGGTGCAGGACATGTTTCAACATGTTCATTAATGGTGTCAGTATGGAGCCTTCTAATGGAAAAGATACATGTCTGCTGCTCTACATTTAAAGTCGCCAGGATTGTGGACGTGCTTCATCTGCCGAGCCAGCCGAAATATAAAGACCATCACAAAGTCACTTTCCATGCATTAAGAAAAGGTGTCACATGTATTTAAAAAAATACTTGAGTATTTAATCCATTAACTGCCTGTTATTTAAAGGAAGTGCTGTTTGTGCTCCGGGCCCCTTAAGGCCGTACAATGAAAACAAATGCACCAGATGGGCAATAAAAGGCGATTCGTGCATGACAATCCAACTAAACCATTTATGCGACCTTTAATTTTGTCTATTTTTGCAACAGTATATATATTTTTAAAGTAACACATAGAAAACGTGGAAAATACTCACCTCTCGGTGTCTGCCTTTGAAGACGACAGCAAATGCGCCATGTCCTATCAGGTCCTTCCGACTGAACTCAAATTTCCCCACCGTCTCCATATCGTGCCAAAGTCAGATTTTCTAGGCGGACAAATGACCAGGAGGCCTCAGGTCACTCTTCTGGACAGCAAGTGCTCCTTTCTCCTCTGTCAAGTAGGGACAGCAGCAGGGACGTCCACCCCCTCTTTTACTTGCCATGGGCTGCCTTCCTGTCAACAAACTGTACTCTTCTCTCATGTTCACACGCACACGTTTTGGAGTTTAACTCCTAACAAAGCTGTATGGTGATGTCCATCGCTAACAAACCTGCTAAAAAGTTAGCTAACTTAACAAAGGAGGATCGGCTGAGTCTTGTTGTTGCAGCTGTCTCGTGCCACCTTAAAAAGCTGCTCGCTGCGTTTTGTTTATTTACAGGGGATGGGACTCCTCACTTCTGTTTTCTGACGCGTACACAAGGCGACACAAGCGCTGACTGGGAATTTAAAACGAGCTAACAACGGCTAATAACCGGAAAATGCTGTAAATATCCCTCTGAATCTGTTGCTATTCGCAGCTGACTCTCCGAAAGTCGTTGCATCGATGGTGCCATCAGTCCAAACAAAGCAGACTGGCGTCTAGCCTCTGACACAAAGCGCATGCGCAGAGCAACTACAGCTGTAGATGACGTCAGAGGACCAGGGTCATTGGTCGTAAAATGAAAGTGTTTAGACGTCACAACACCTGTTTTGGCTTTGTCAAACAACTCGAGTTTAGACCTGAAAATGAAAATGTGTGTTTTAATATGAAATGTGAAACACAATACATTATGAGGCAGTATATGTGCATGTGGGTTATGTGTATTTGAGTGCAAGCTAACGAGGGAAAAACTAATTTAAAAAAAAACAAAACAGTAAATGCAGTGCAGTGATCGAGCATTTTCAATAGAAACAACATGGTAATGTCTTCAGAATTCTATGACAATTTTATAATTTTGTGAAAACTTGACAAATACAATAAAGGGCCTTTGTATAAAATAATACAGAGACATTTGGCAGCAGGCCTATACAATGTCTATGTGTTTTAGACAGCCTTGGCTTTCTATAAATAATACATGCAATTAGGCAATTGACAGAAAGTAGCTTTTAAAATGGTTTAAAGTTAGTTGAATTCATCCCACAATATTAATGAAAGCCAATCGCTTTTTAATGGGAGGAAACAATCCCTACATTTTTGGTGAAATCACAATAAAATTAATAATCACAACATTATTAGTTAATGTAAACTCCCAACTGTGTGAATAGGACTACAATCATCATAATTATCTTCATCATTGTCGTCAGCCTGTGAAGGGAAGTTCCCAACACCAGGTAAAAAAAATGTTATGTCGCTACAAAGGCTGAAGGAGTGTCAACATTACACAACTACTGTGTGGTTTGTCTCGCTGTGAACTAAAAGCAGTAGAACACAGAAGAGTGGAGGGGAAAGGGATGGAGGAGAATAAGCAATTGACCAAAAGGTCTCCACCGTTATGTAACATACGTAATGATCTTTTAGTTCTCTTATTGACAACTTTTCAATGGCTCTTTCAAGGCTGGAGAACATCTGAGTGCATATTACATGTTGAGGCCCTTTAAAGCAGACAGAAAAGAAGAAAAAGGCTGATGTGTCAGAGACTTCTGACGTGTCTAAATTGTCAAAATGATGGGACCACTATATTCTGTGAAGGAAATAAAAACAAAAAAAATGCAACCACTGAAAAAAAACTCACAAAAGACAGAATGTTACTGCTTATTACAATATTTCACTTCCCTTTGTATGGATCATAGACATATTTAAATAAGTGCATTAACATTTTCTCATTGAAGATGGCAGCCAATACGCAAGTAAAGGAGTAGCAGTGGTGATTAAAGAGACTGTTAAATTATTACTAGAGTCATGCTTACAATATCACTGCATGTTGCAGTAATGCACTATAGAATATATAATGCCTTTTATTGTCATTATACACATGTACAATGATATTAAAAGCAACTCCTTATTCTAGTGCAACAACTCAGATCACAAGCCTGCTATAAACACGGAACACTTCATTCATTTTATGGATTTCTAAGAAAAGCTAAATCCAATGTTACTGGGTATTCCTGTTTCTATTTGAATAAGAGAAACGTCTTTGCACATTCAGGTGCAGATGATAAATGTGCTAATAACTTAATGAAACATAAGGCTGTTCATCTGTTTACACTTCATTCAACACTTTCTGCACCTGAGGAGGGCGGTAGAGGACTGTGAAAGAGTGGGATCACGCTATTCACCGTTTTTGAGCACTGGTGTGTAAATGTCTTTGCCTGGAATAATCCCCAACAACATTCACTCAGGAAATAATAATGTAATAAGTGACAGTATCATAAAAAGTTTACCTGGAAACATTGTCTGAAATTATTAAAAAAACCAAACATCTTCACTACTTGAGGCAAATAATGACAGTAAACTGTTAAAATTCACATGTGAGTGGGTGCGGAGAATGTGAGTTGTAGTGGAAGCATTGTCATACATCAGTTCTTTAAGGAAGATGATATTTTTCAGATGTCCGGAGAAATTGTGGAAGGACCAGTAAAATCACCTTAAAACATTCCACTCCCAGCCCACCCTTCACTGGCAATCTCACATCAAATTACCATTGTATCTTAGCTGATAACCAGTGAGATGGCAGTCATTTGTTGTGTAATACTGGTGCAGTATTGTCCAACAATCCTGGTGCTTGCTATTATGAATTAGTCATAGTAGTTATCTGAGCCAAGAATCTGACTACATTCCTAGTGCTGTGCCAAGCCAAAGACAGCTCGGTTGATGCTGTGATGTGTTCATGTACATAAAAAAAAAATGGAGCTTTTACTTTACTACTCTTGGGTGTGTTTCACTGCGTCAGAACGTTTGGCTAAATAGGCCAGTTGGTGTGATCTGCTGTAAGCCCACCAGCCACCATCACAGGTGTGCACTCTGCATGGGGTTTGTTCTGCTTTTTAATATTTTAGCTCTGCTCTGTGGTTCCCTCAAAATGATTGATTGCTTCTTCCTGGCCCACATTAGATGTCTGCTGGTGACTGTTGGTACAAAACGCCTTCATGTATTCACTCTAGTTTGAGGATAAGACTCCATAGCCAGCAGTGTCCCAAGATATCCTCAGAGCCGCCAAGAAAAAGTTCTCCGGTGAACAGTTAACAAATTCTAAAAGCAATATTAAGTTAAAATTATTAATCAGTTACTTCAAAGAATAAAAGGCCTCTCCCAACTTTCTTCGACCTTTACAGATGGAAATTCTTCTTTCACTGATCCCTTTGATATAGCTTGAGGGTTTAATAATTTATTTACAAGTGTTTGTGCATCTCTTGCCAAAAAGAAAGTTGATGCAAAAGGGAATCCATTAGATTGGATTATATAATGTGTTCTTTTCCATCTTTTGGTCTTTTTGATTGGCCTGACATTAAGAAGGTGAAGGATATTGTATTTGAATAAAAAAAAGAATCTCCTCCAGTCAGGATGGAATGGGTACTTCCCTCATCAAAGAGGTCATAACTCCTATTATCAAGCCTTTAACATTCATTTTTGCAATATGGAAACTGGAATTATACCTTCTTACCTAAACATGGTTTAAGTTATTCCACTAGTTAAAAGAAGTGATCCAGGATTTGTTTGTGCCTTTACACTTACTTTATGTGAAATGTATTAACACTAATGTCCTTGGGTGTTTTTTTTTTTTAAATATGTTTTGTATAAGCCATTAGTTTTCTACCAGACCCTCACATGCACTTTATAATTATTTCATGTGATTTGTATCTATGTGTGTAAAACAAATAAACAAACAATACAAAAATATACTTACGACTGCATACACATTTTAATGTAAGTTTTACATTAATTACAGTTTAAATGGCATATCATAACACACATCATATAAAATGTTACCTACAACTTCTGTATATATGTAATAAGCCATCCGTGCAATGAATGAATGAATGAATGAGATGGCGTTTGTGTGTGTTTGCATTTTTCTAAATATGGGAGAGTGGGGGCAGTTGCAACACTTTTTACATTTCCTTTACTTCCTTTACGGTTTAAATTAGAAAGACAAATAAATTATATATGAAACCCATATATGTCACCTACCTGTGCATACTGCTGCAGCATGTGAACATATGATAATATGGAAGTAATTTGTACTTAAATGGACCCTGAAAAATGTTTCAAGCGTCCCCATGTACAAAGGGGCAGTTGCAACAGTGATTTATATGTAATAAAACTCATACTTTGGAATCATTTTATCAAATCATTTTTTAGTTTATTTGAAACCAGAGTTACCACAGAGTGGCCTTTTATATCAATTTGATCAAATTGTCATTATCATTGCCATGAGGGACAGTTGCAACAACATGTGTGGAGTGTTGCGCGTGGGGATGATGCGTTGCAACTGCCCCCCCCCCAAAAAAAAACAAACATACTAGTGAGCCAAGCCTAACACATGGTACCTAAGTCTGTTAAGAGCTAAGAAACTGCATATTTAAACTATATAACTATAAAGACCAAAACTTAAACAGTTCCGATGACAGTAAAAATCTCTTTGAATTTCAGTTCTTCCAGAAGGAATGATGTCACATGGCTTCCATTATGAAGGAGGGGCCTACTGAGCATGTGCAGTAGGAGTGTCATGACTCTAGCTTATTCCTGATTAGAGAAATCAGCCATGTTGCATCTTCCACACGTCCCCACTCTCTCCTACTATTTATCTTGGCTTCTCCTGTGGCTTTAATTGTAAGCCATTTGATCAAATTCTGTCCGTTTACTTTTTCTTTTTTCAGACAAACCAATGCAACAATTCTACAATAATTAATGCACTAATGATATAAAGAACTTTATCTCCTTGACCAAAGACTCTAGGGCAGTTGCCTCCTCCAATGCCACTTGCTTCCACTTAGCTAATATCAAGTGTTGTGGCATTGTGCCTTGCTCATCTGTTCTGCCTACACAAGCCTTTCATTACCCACTTGGTGAAAAAAAGTTGCACAGCTGAATGGTTGCCAACTTTTTCATGTAGATGGATAGCTATAAATCTTTTGATGAAGGTCACTGATTTTCCAAATCCATTTCCGCACTGAATTAAACTTTGACTTGATCAGCATAATAGTTTTGTCTGCATACTGCATTGCAATGCTCAAGCGTGTGATCCTCGCCAATAGGTCATGCCAGATAATTAAACTGCTAAGCTGAGGAAAATACAATAGGCCTACGCTCTATTACAACTGAGGGAGCCTTGGTCTCAGGGGAGGCATTGGTATTCAGAGACTGGATGGAAAGCTTTTCTAAAGGATCAAGCATCTCTAACTCCCGCTGGAAAGACAAATCATAACGTCACATCACAGACCAGTACATATGCGTACATTCATAAAAATCTAAAACTTCTGATCATTCTTGTTAACCCTTAAATCACTGTAATTTCTATGACCGTAAAGAAGGCTTGATTTCTAATCAGTATTCTGCTACTGGAGGATGAAAGCAGCTAGCGCTTTTCTTCTGGAGTCAGGGACGTGGTCATGTTCTACAGTATTAAGGACCTTTGTTAAATATTCTCATCCATCCATCTTTGTCCGCTTGTCCAGTGTCAGGTTGCGGGGGGGGGGGGAGGGGAGTAGATCCAACAGGTTACCCCAAACTTCCCTTTCCCACGCGACATTAACCAGCTCCGACTGAGGGATCTCGAGGCGTTCCCAGGCCAGGTTGGAGATGTAATCCCTCCACCAAGTCCTGGGTCTTCCCCTGGGCCTCCTCCCAGCTGGACGTGCATGGAACACCTCCCTAGGAGGCATCCTCCTTAGATGCCCAAACCACCTCAACTGACTCCTTTTGACGCGATGGAGCAGCGTCTCTACTCCGAGCTCCTCTCAAATGACTGAGCTTCTCACCCTATCTCTAAGGGAGACGCCAGCCCCCCTCCTGAGGAAACCCATTTCAACCGCTTGTACCCTGGATCTTGTGTTTTCTGTCATGACCCAACCTTCATGACCATTGGTAGGTGAGGGTAGGATTGAAAATTGACTGGTAGATCAAGAGCTTTGCCTCAACATTGGTGTGATATTGAAATTGAATGCAATACCACCCCCGCTGCGCCGATTCTCCGACCTCCATCTCCGACCTCCATCTCCGGCTCCATTGTCCCCTCACTCGCAAACAGGACCGCGAGGTATTTACACTCTTTTACTTGGAATAAGGACTCATTACAAATATTCTCAATATCATCTCATTTTAAGGGCTCCACAAAGAGTACTTCACAGATTTTGCAATGCACTCCTGTAACAATGACGGACTCAAGATGGACAAAATGAAGATCAAAATCATTGAAGCTGAACAAAACACATCTTTTTTTTCTTTTACACACAATTTCTTCCTTTTCAAAACATGGCACCTACATTACCCATAATGCAGCTCCACCAACGACTGTTTGTTTGAAGATTCGGGTGTGTTATTCAAGTAGCCTAATGGCCAATGAAGCCTAAATCATTAACTCTATTATGATCTCTTCTATGATTGTTCACATTTTCAAACTTCAGTCTTTAGTCCCAACCGATGCTGACTCAAGTGACATCACTGAAGGCAATTTATAAGACTGGGAGCAGCTCTCTCTGGAGTCCTAACTAGGCTGTATCCATCTTTTTGTTTTACACATGCAGTACAACACTCCTTAAGAGCTGCAAATTATAATTTCCAGCTGAAGCAACATGTATCTACATGCTTGCAAATCTATAAATTGTTTACATGCAAAGCAGCACCCCTTGCTTGATTTTAATGCATTAAAGAGTTGTGTTCAACTTGTTACCTTGTGGATATTAAATGAGAACAGTAGGCTTTAGTAAATCACTTGTTGCTGTTTTATCTCAACCGGATTAGGAGCCTCTGGGGCATTTCACAGTTATCACCTAATAAAATGTGTCAGTTTATTCACCAGATAAGGCCAGACTGACAGTCCAGCAAGATCAGAAGGGTCTCTGCTCTCATCAGTTGTGCTGTGTGCTGCCTTTTTTCTTTTTTTTTAAATCTGTTGCTCACTTTGCCTGTGTCATAATAACATCAACCACTCTACTCTTCAGTGTGGCTGCAGCAGAATAATAATGAACTTAGATGTAAGCTATACTATTTAATTTGACAGTCTACCTGATACACATACTTATACGTTTTACTTTTGCTTTGACTACCCACATTACATGGTAGCTGTACCCTGTGTGTCATTTTTGCAGCATTAGTGCATTTTCCATCACGGTGAGCCTTCCCGTGTCCAACACTGTCAATTTGTCACACCAGACGTCAAGAGTGGAGGCAATGGTGCAGCTTAAACTTTGGACTGAGTAGAAACGATAGGGTACACCCTTCCTTCCTTCCTGCCGAATCGCCCAGCTTGTGCGGGCAAGAGTTGAATTCCACATCACCATGTGAGGACTGTGACGGCAGAGGGCTGCCAGAGTCCAGGCTGACAAGTCTGCCAAATGATTGTCTTGCCGTGCAAGCTCAAATCGGGTCCTTCCGCGGACCCACCTCTCCAACTCCCTGCCATGCATCCATTTGGAAGCGGGCTCTCAACAGCATCCCTTCTCTACAGGGCAGTGGTTATTTGTATTACATCTCATGTCGGTCACTGTGGTACTGGTACGTTTGTGAGTTTGGCATGTTTCTGCCAAGGGAGCACAGACATCAGACGGATATTGTTGTTGTTACATAAACTTTCCCTCCGTTTCCGGTCATCAATTCTTTTGTAATTACATTAAAAAAAATACCAAAATTACACCGCGGTTACTTACTTGCCTCCAGATTTTTCCCATAGCTGTACACATTTTTAAACAGGTTTGTCGATTATGCTAAAACACAACCGTCATCATCAGAGCTGTATCAGCAGTTTGAATATGTTCATTGGATAACAAGATGATTATCAAATCAATTTCTTATGAAATGAAATGTACCAGGATAAAAGTAAAACGCCTTATATCTTATTTGTATATTCTGTGTGTATATGTAATATTTGGAGTCAGTTTGGATTATGCTGTAGGCCCTTAAACCCAAAACAATCACAGTTCACGGCCTCAGGAGAAATATAAGTCTTAATTTTAATGATGCAAACCTGCCTGGCTGGAACTATTTAACACAGCTGTTAGACTGCAGTGCCAATGCAGATAAGTCAGGTTCTGACATTAAATTCTGTGAATGTGGAACTGCTGATTAAAATAAAAAGGCTTTCTGAAAAAGCAATAACTTTAAATTGAACTGTTCCATTAAAAAAAAAAAAAAAAAAGCTTATATAATGCTCAGTACACTGCCCTGATCAAATACCTGTTAACAGATATTTACATTTTTAGCAATTCAGTTCTCTTAAAGTACTAGCTCCAAAAGAAGTTGGACCAACTGCTGAAAAGTGACCCTCCGTGCTGCATTCGCCCCCCCAGGGAGTAGGGGCTGTCCCGGTGGCTGCCAAGACACACCGGTTAATTAACACCACTCGAGTGTGTCAAGAGGAAGGAAGAGAAATTGCTGCTGTTGGTGGTGTCACACCCCGGCCTGCAAGGCGTGACAAAAGGGGGGGGCAGGGGGAATAAAACTGGATTCATTTTAAACTAAAATAATAATAAATTACACAAATAAAAAAAAAAAGTATATCGAAAAGCACAACAGTTCAACCTATTACAACGAAACACAATTGTGCGTGCGCATTTAACCTCAGAATGCAGAGTAGCAAACGCAATTGTAAACAGAATAATGAACAATCGAGCCAGAGTGTAGCAGACGTTATGGTGAAGTTTGGTGGAGGTTATCTCTACAGCCTCTTTAAGTTAATTCAGGTGCTTTCCTTTTTAAAAATTCGGACTGACATGGGGTTCTTGTGGCACGCAATGCAACTAAGCACTTTCTTAGTTGTTTACCCCCAATTCAGCTCCGTCTGATCTCCAACTAAGCAGCGTCTGAGTTGCTGAATATCTCTTGGATCAGGTGGCTGATGTGCTTCATTGAAAGAAGTGCTGATATATAATCCTCTGCCAGCCAATCTGATCATGAAGCCACTCATAGTAAGTGTGTGTTGTGATTGACATGATGTGGCTTGCATTCCCGATGAGCAGCAGTGACCATTACACGAGGAAACATAAAGATCAGAGAGACATCTCACAGCTGGTGTCTGCAAGCTGTCATGTTACCTTCATCTTCGTCTTCAAGGGCCGGGTTCCTTTTTAATGACGCTAAACAACTAAACACGCCCAATCAGCCGCAACGCTGACTACTAAAATATTCTGTCTGCAAACAAATGCATGTCAGTTAGGCAATGAAGACATTCATATTTATTTTATTTTTCTACAAAAATATTTTACATTAGAAAACACACCTTGAAATAAACACAGTCCACTTGGTTTAGAAGTAACCATGGAACATCTCAACTCTAATATATCTGTGTCTATATTTAAACTGAAGGTAAATATATCAGCAAGAAGAAATCTGGTTGCTATCTTGTGAGGTCTGCTAACGGCGTCATCAGAAGGAGTTTGGACTGATGGAGGAAATTTTCCAGCTGAGAGGGAAAAACAGGCTCCATAAAGTATAATCCGATCCAGGCATTATGGAATCACAATCTATCCATATTTATATAAAACAATACAACAAAACCAATATGTCTCTCATAAAGGCCGGGAATGCTTCTGTACTAGGGTTGAAAATGATGAGTTTCATGGAGAAACATAAGCAGCAGTTTCTCAAAGAGCGAAGGAGTACAGGTGAGTGTGGTAAGCTAGGATAATGGCTTTATGTAATGCTGAGAAACTCTGAAGATTTTTGCTTTCTGGAAGTTTTCTTTTGTCCTTTCCACAGCACAAGTTGCCCTTTTCTTCACGTAGCTGTACTGGATGGTATTCACCTGTCTATCTGCTTAGAGCCCTGGGTGCCATCTATCTACCTGTCGACATCCCAGCATGCCATTCATTTGGATTCCTGTCAACATCCCATGGGGCCATTCATCTGTAAACCTAACTATCTATCTGCACTACATTTCAGGGTACTCTTCACCTGTCTGCCTAGATACATGCCGGGGTGTCAGTCACCTGTCTAACTACAGTATCTATATCCCAGGTGTCATTTTTTTGTTTTTTTTACCTCTGTTCAATTCTAGCAGGCAGCTTTTCTTGTCAGAGGCCTGTACTAAGACGCAAGATTAGGCGTTAACGAGGTAACTTCAGGTTCAACCAAGAGTTTTTGTGTCACATCGGTGGATCACTTGTTACCTGGTTAAATCGCCATGGTAACTTATGCTGAACACCTAACATAACCTAACCTAATCAATACTTGGTTGATAACGACCGACAACCCCGTTAACATTCCCCAACGGGTATCTTTATGAAAGATATAGATTTTAATCGGAGGGAAATACGTATAGGCTATTTGTGTTTTACAATATAAAAGGTACTATAAAAGATTATTTCAATAGAGTCTGGTGGGTTTGGTGATGGTGATTTTGCCCTTAAATGAATAAGTATAAAAACACATTCAAATTGTTGGCCGAGTAAGTTTAGCCTACGTGGTTTCCTACAGGTCGGCTTCATGAGCCGTGTGTTGCCAATGCGCACATCGGTTTGAAATATGTTTTTATATTTTTTATTTGCTCTCACAATTGCTTACCACTGCCAGAGTTGCAACTGAAATAAAAGGCTAAAGCAACAACAGTTTATGAAAAGGACAAGTGTAATCATGGTCAGATCTTGTGCCTGACTGATGAGGAAGTGATCTTGATAAGCGTTTGATTCACGCATTTACAAGGTCAGCTGTTTTTTTTGACAGCTTTCCTTCCTGTTTTAGGAAGTAGCAACAGTATTGCGTTTTGCTTGTATACCCGTGTCTGTTTTCTTCATATTTATGTAGTATTATAGTTTGGTCTTCTTATGTAAAATATCTTGTAGATGTTTGAGATTGGTCATGCTGTGCAAACACCGATTGGGAAGATTGATTAGAAAGCCCTGGGTCGATTGAACTAGTTGTTAACCACCGTTGTGACACAGCTCATGCGTGACCACGGTTGTTAGGTTAACTGAAATAA
Organism: Etheostoma cragini; assembly: GCF_013103735.1. NCBI lineage: Eukaryota > Metazoa > Chordata > Actinopteri > Perciformes > Percidae > Etheostoma > Etheostoma cragini. The sequence continues at coordinate 10,772,086 of NC_048422.1, forward strand.
ATCCAGGGCGTGTTGATCTTGATACGTATTACAGGCCTCAGGTTGAGTTAAAATAAACATAACCATTGCCGATTGATGGAAAGTGCTGGAAGGCAGTAATCATCCTGGTAGGAAGTTCTACTTGCCAGGCACTATTTAAAGCAATAGTTCAGACATTTTGGGAAAAAAATTTTTTGCCGAGATTTAAGCAAGAAGATTGATTTCACTGACATATCTGTACAAAAAATATGAGGCTAAAGCTAGGGCTTGGTTAGTTTAGCTTAGCATAAGCACTGAAAGGGGGGGAACTGACATGCCTACATCCCAGGATGTCATTCATTATTGCTGTAAACTTGTTTTACATTAAAAAAAAAAAAGGTTTTATGAGTGCTGTTGGAATACTGGTGTATTTCATGTGAAGATAATTCTGAAGAATCCCACTCAATTCCTTGCAAAGATGAGATAGTTTAGTCATTTAAGAGGAAACCAAGAGATAGAAACTTATGGTTCTGTGTAGCACGGTACAAGCATTATCAATGTCAGTGAATTGATGCCCACTAGATATACCCTAGTACAATCAGTGGTATGGTACTACTCATACTGCAAGGCGCTTCAGTTGACCCCATCCAACGGCATGTGAAATAAATAATCGCAACTAAATAAAATAGCAAAAACATACCAATTGATATTTATATGAACAAAATGTTTCAGTTTGTATTTAGACTGAGTGTCTGAGTGACTGGCCCTCCACCAAAGAGTTTCTTTCCGGCACCCAGCTCGAGAACTTTGTCCCATGCTTTGGCATCATAGCAGTTCAGAGCGGAGGGCCAGCGAGAGCGTCCAGAGAGGTGGCAGCAGCCACAGGGGAGATGGGGAGGGGCGAGCACCCAAAGGCGAGGCGGTGTCAGAGGTGCAGGAGCACACCTCGTATCCATTCTCTGCGTGGTCTGGGTGATGGTGCACGTTGACTCTTGTCTCCGTGCTTTTGGGCTCTGTGTCCGGAGAGTCCGACTGCATCTGGGTGCACAGCAGCCAGTCTTTAGCGATGAGGCGGGGGTATCCTGCCTCCACCTCCATGTCGCTGCTCGGCACTCGCCAATACTCCTTCCCCTTGAAGAAATAGGACGAGCCTTCGGAGAGAAAAAGCAAAGGGTTGCTATTGGTGTAAGTTTTAAAATACAGTGAAATATAAGAATAGAACAACACAGAACAGAAGTAATTACTAACTGTACATTCTATTTGCCCTTGAGGCAGATGAAAGTGCAAGAAGGCAAATGAAGTATTAAAATACAGAAAACAATTATATTAGCAGGATTATTGAGACGGACAAATGTAAAACTAACAATATGGATGGTTTTTTGCTGCTACCTATAACCTACTGTTGCTTGTCCTGCGGCAGTGTTCTCATCATAACATCCTATCCTCTCTCCTGCTTATTTTTAATCTTATTATAGTACATGGAAGCTAAGCAATGTAGTGCTGTTGACGGGGGCAGGACCAAAATGCATAATAACCACCTAAGCAAAGGCCCACCTAAAAAAAAAAATTGGTTTAGGTGCACATTATATGGATGATAAGTTTTTTTTTTTTTCATTGTGGGTGTTTTACAGGCTTAATTGATCACCAAAGTCACAAAATAACACAAACTAACTAACTGATCGAGGCAGAGGTAGACCAGCACACACACAAACCTGCACACACATCAAAGATCTTAAGAGCAGGACCACTGAAGCTGGCAAAAGCTGAAACCCAACACAGCCCTATAAACACCTGATAGGAAAAGGAGGTTCCACACATTCAGCTGGGAGTTGCTGCAGGGAAAAGAGGTGATGTTGCTTGCTCCTTTTGAGAGTAGCCTGAAACAAGGACCGAGTGCCTGCTGCTAATTTGTTGTTTTTGAGCCAGTTTCTACATGTGCTTTATCAAAGCCTAATCTGTACAGCCAACTGTTGGAGGCATTGCTTAGATTGGATTTGCTTGGTAAAGGCTTCAAAAACAGTGCAAGTTAAAGTAAACATTATTAATCCCCGTGGGTAGGCAATATGTCCTCAGCATCTGACCTATTGTAATTGCGAGGAACAGTAAGAAACCTTTCTCCAGCATCAGGGGGCCGACTCCAGATTTAAAGCTTGTCTAGTCAAAGGAAATGCCAGGACCAAGCCACTATCATCATTTTAAAGGGTAATTTTGTTAGCCAGAATTCAAAATATATGAGAATATCTCTAACATTAGCCTCTTTACGACCAAGTAGTTACAGGAACGTAGCTATGGGAACAGTCCACTTTGAAACAGTTCTACTCACTACTCTCCTCCAAAAAACGGTTTCTCCATTTGGATTCGCACTGGCCAAGTGGCCATAGGAGCTGGTAGGAGGGGTAAAGGAGTGACGCAAGCAAGGCAACGTTCCCTATAGCGTTGTCACTTGACTTTAGTGCCTCTTACAACAACAAACCACGGTGGAGTTTAAAGACTAGGCTGGAGTACTCAAAAGATAAACACAGAAGACGAAGGCTAGAAGAAGACAGGAGAGCAGAGTGCAACAGGCAAAGAAAACAACGGGTAAGTTGAACTAGCATTAACAATTAGCTGGTTGAATGCGTGATGTTTGTCTTATGAGTTAGCATACGTAGGCAAGTGAAACATATGTACAGTTTGTGTTTTGGACATTGCTCACTAAGGGTTCCTATGCAGAAAAGGTGAAAGACCCTGGCCTGAAGTAAGAGCTGAAAGAGTTACAGGAACTTTGCCCAGAGGAACTTAATAATCCCCAAATTGGTCCAGTTGGAACACGAGGAAAAAAAAGGTTCTAGGAACTGCAAAAATCCCTCCAGTCAAAAAGAGCCTATTGTTTAATCCTAACATTGAAATAATACATTACCTCTTAAACTTATATTTATACGACACAATATCTCTTTTTAACCATTTCAGTTTTTGGGCCCAAAACTGTATTTCTGTCTTTTTCCTATATATGTGCCTACAAAAAACATATCTTATTAACATAACCAGTCTTATTACTTGGTGAAATCCTCTCACATTTTTAGGGAAAATGCGAAACAACCAAATCGGCAGATGTTACTTGGATTGCCATGAGGACATGCGGTTACAACCAAGCATTAACTCTTAGGGCCCAAACTTGCACCCAGCGCAGCACAACGCAAAGCCAGACGCAAGTGTTTTTGCTTTGTTAAGTCTGTCCAGCGCCCAAGTCGTTTAAATAACAAATGCACCTGCACCCATCTTCTGCCGCCTTGAGGCAGCGGGATGTGATGGTGCCATTGACCAACAAAAATCTGCTCTAAAGTCAATCGTGCAGCATTTGATTGTTGTTTTAACACCACATTAGTAAAATTTACCTAGGCTTATGCACAATGCGCACGCACCTTATTCTTATTACACTTACAGGGAAGCGCAGCAGAAGACAAACATGCAAAAGATTAATTTTAAAAATATTACAGTGCAAACCAGCCATCATAATAACAATGCGCCAAGGTACAAACACGCCTGGCTTTTAAAGGGAATGGGAGATGACACTCTGATTGGTTTATTGCTTGTTACGCCCAAAACACACCTATGATTAATTAAGACACTAAGTACAACCCTTTTGAACCATGCGCCCTGCACACAGACCCTTTTTTCCACCGTGAAATTAGCACCAGATTTGGACACGCCCTAAACGCACCTGCTCGTTAAATTAGGGCCAGAGCTATAATATGTTGATTGACAGCAAGATCAACACCAATACCAATTGGTTCATGTGCAACAGTGCACCTACCACTGGCATACTGGAACTGACGGGCTTTTATACAGAACCCATTTAATGTATCCCCAAATGATAAAGCTGAATGGATCTATATAATAAAATCTAAAAGCAATGAAAAAATATCTTTTGGTGTGGAAATGGCATTAGTGTGCATCAGTGTTAATATACTTCTTTAATAGAGATTTTCATAGACCATAGTATAACTGTTGGCTACACACACACACACACACACACACACACACACACACACACACACACACACACACACACACACACACACACACACACACACACACACACACACACACACACACACACACACACACACACACACACACACACACACACACAGAGAGATTTAGCCTCTCTTACGTATTTGCTCTGGTTTTATAGAAGGCAGTGTGGACATTTTATAGAAGGTAGAAAGACCAGAATGTTTTACTGGCCCAGATGCACCCAGTCTGCCAAGATTACTGACATGGCAGACTCAGTTGTGACATGCTCCAATAATGATCACATTACCCCACCTCCTCCTACATGTATAAAGCTATAGCCAGAAAACAAAGTGGAGTAAAAGGGGAGGGAGGGGGGGTTAGGAGAAGGTGTAAAAGGGAGGTAAAGGAGAGAGATAGGAAGAAAGGAACACACGCATCAACACAAACAGTAGTTGAATAATATAAACTATACATACATTTAAACTAACACATTTAATTGGTGTATCCGTTAATTGACATTGTTGCACCAATTTGACGAGTTGGACATTATTTGTACATGGAGGACATTAAAAAAAGACATAGCTTAACTGTAAGGAAATCATTCTTTCATAAGCTACTTTGTCTATAGCCTCTTTCCGACCAAGTAGTGGCAGGGAGGTAGTTATAGGAATAGTCCACTTCTAAACAGTTCTACTAACTACTCTCCCCCAAAACCCGGGTTTCCAATTGAATTCCACCTGGCCAAGTGGCCACAGGAACAGATCTTTTGTTATTATAAGACAGCCATCTAGCCACCACTATAGTTGCTGAGGGATTTTTGCAGTTCCTAGAACAGTTCCCTTTTTTCTCGTGTTCCGACCGGACTTCTTTGGGGATTATTTAGTTCCTTTGCCAACAGCTCCTTTATCTCTTTCAGCTCCTACTCCAGGGCAGGCTCTTTTCTCTTTTCCGCATAATGGTGGTTAGATGGCTGTGTTATAATGGCAAAAGATCAGTTCCTATGGCCACTTGGCCAGTGCAAATGCAAATGGTGAAACCGGTTTTGGGGGAAAGTAGTCTTTGATCATTAGAACGGTTTAGAAGTGGACTGTTCTTATAACTTAGTTCCTGTTAGTACTTGTGTGTACTGGGTGTGAAAGAGGCATATGCGGAAAAGGAAGTAGGAGCGGAAAGAGTTAAAGGAACTGTGGTCAGAGAAACTTAAAAATCCCATAACTGGTCCAGTTGGAAAACAAGAAAAAAACGGTCCTAGGAGCGTAATGTTCTAGGGACCGCAAAAATCCCACCAGTCGGAAAGCGGCTTATTATAATCATATTGACATGCAGGAATATTCTAAGCATGTTTCTTGTCCTAGATTAAACTACTTCCTTCCAGCCACCTCAGCTTGTTAATTAGAAACATTCAACAAAGGCAGGTAAAACATGTGTCATACGTACGTATCATGGCTCTGAGCCCTACTATTAATATCCTGCGGATGTACTCTGTGTGACACACGGATTAGACATCCATTTAAATCAGTAACATGACTGCAAATGTACTGCTTCCAGTATGTTACCTATTGTGTCTCACAAAAACCAAAAACTATTTTCAATCTTTTTGTGTTACTGTATAGGGTGTTTGTGCCAACTCTGAATAAGTGTTTTGGAAAAATGTTGACATGTAGTGAATACTCAGGCTACACTGATTGATCAAATAACTTAATTGGCTGATTTTTGTTTGAGTGTTGATTGATCAGTGTTGACTTTTTCAAGGTATAGTTCCTTGCCGGGTCAGTGTTTGGCCATATGTCATAAAAGACATGAGCTAATTTAAGACAGTTAGCAGAGAATAATACTTGTGTCGTCCATCTGCCACTGCCACTTCCTCCCTGATGTGTTTCAGAAATTTCTCGACCATATTCTGGAAGCAGTTTAATTATGAACAGAAGGCGGTGGCCATGCTGCAACAGTGAAACATTTCTCATATGGAATCACTCAGCAACAACTGATGAGTAGGACACTCTCAGAAAGAATGAAGTCTTGGCTGTGGTCACTGAGAGCCACAATCAGCTCAAATACTGCAGTATGTGAGGATAATACTCACACATTTAACTTTAAAAGTTCTGCCTGAAAGTGGAGATAAGCAGAGAGAGGCAAGTAGGGAGCCTGATAAAATACCTGTGTTCCCCAGCGTAGCTACAAAAGAGAGAATCCCTAAGCTGGGGGAAGCATGGAGAGGAGAAAACTGTTTAACTAAACTACTAAAACAGTTACTTGAATTTCTGTAATAATGCTTAAAACATATAAATATTGTATACGTTTGATTAAGCATTTTTGTGTTCCACTTGAAACAATAGATAACAAGACTTTATCTGGGCCTGTGAATGCATCTTTTCGAGTATTGTCTGCACCTATTTTTGATTAATGGCTTTTAAAATGAACATATTAGCTTCTTCTTTTGTGCATTTCAGTTACACTCAATGGTAATATGCCAGAGAAATCATGTGGTTCAACCAAACACAGACAGACACTAACACACAAACACGTAAACACCCAATACTGTACCAAGCTGAAATTATGTTTGTAAAGTCATTTATTATCACTGTATTTTCAATGTTTATCAATTTTTAAAAGCCAAATTGGAAGCATGACTTCCCTGATATATAATAAATTAACAAATACGTGACATTCAGCACTCTAATCATACTGAAATGAACATGGAGGCCGCTAAAGTCAGCGTTTACAGTCTCAATTATAAGTTGTTGTGCAGTGGAAGCCAGCGAATTTGTGAGCAAATGATACCAAGGACAAGAATGATGAGATAGACAGACGCATTTTAAATAATGGATTTTTTTGAGCAATGGCTGCTACTTGTGTACTGAGGTGCCTGTGTGGTTGTGCAGTTGGAGCCAGGCAAAAGTCTCATGAATTCTGATATGACAGTTCAGACTGAGGTCGCATTGCAAAAAAAAAAAAAAAAAAAAATCAGACCTGTATAAAATTTAACATACAAATTCAGAAATTAAACAATCTGATTTAATATGATTTGTGCTGTTCACACTGTTATAAAAAAAAAAACATTAGCAAAACTAAAATCTGCCTGCAGTGTGAGCGTAGCCTTAGTGTTTTTTGAAACACGTGCTCCGCATGAATCCGACTGACTCTACTGAGCTCATAGTGGCAGCACGAATTAATTAGGGGAGACGGGCTTGTGGATTCACAACAGCCAACACAGCTCTCCACTATGTTTGCAGTGTAAAGGTCAGGGCTGTCGTTGGCAAGCTGAGATGCCAGTTTCACAACCTCTTTCTGGTAGACTGACTCAATATCTGTAATCTAAAAAGTTTGTTGTCTAAAAACTTGGACCCTAAAGGCAAACATACAGCTGTACATTCTCCATAACCAAAACTCACTTTTTATGGGTTATCGGTTATTTGTTATTGTGTATGTACACATCATTTAACCAAGAGTCTAAAGTATATATAGTATCTACATGAGTTATTGTGTGGATGTATGTGCATGTTTGTGTATAGAGTTTACTTGCATAATCAAATGCTTCACAGATGCAGGCATTCGTTAAGACTGCTAGATTGATAATTTGCTTTCAATCAATATCTTGCTACAGCTATATACAGTAAATATCTTTGCTCAGATGAGCTAAGCTAATTATTTCTAGCCTTTAGAAGCAGTGGGCCAGCTACTGTTGCAAGCCCAAAAACTGTAAAGTCTGCCAAACTGTTTTATTAAGCAAATTTTTTTCCATACAAAATGTGTGGTTTCCAATTGTAATTCAGGATTACAACATAGAGTAGAGTGACAACCTTTTTCCTAAATGTTTACAGTTCTCTTTAGAGCCACATGAGACTTTATAAACCTGTGTTCCTGTTTTGAGTGATTTTCCACTCCTGTGTTTTCCACTCCTCATGTTTATAGTTGTGTTTAAATGTTGGTTAATTTGAAAACTTACATAACTTTTTAGGTAGCGAACATAAAGACTCTCTGTGGCATTCAGTTACTTAATCTTCTTATGCAATTACACCCAGCAGATAACCAACTAAGTCATTGACTTGAAATAAAATAATAGGTTTAAAAAACAAAGTGTGGATTTTTTTGCTTACTCACCATCAGACCACCTCATGGCGTCATCCAGTTGTGGTGGCAGCCCCTTCCAAAGCGAGCTGTCTTTAGGGTAGCCCAGGTCCATACGTCTCAGGTGGTCATCGTAG
>NC_048422.1:10780344-10837577 GCF_013103735.1 Etheostoma cragini
CACTGTCCAGATTGGGTGGGAGGCCCCTCCAGAAGCGATGGATCTGAGCGGGACGCAGAGACACCAGGTGCTTCTCTCGAGTTAGTCGCCAAAAGTACTTCCCTTTGACAGACAGGAACAGGTTAGAGATTAGAATGTCTTTACAATATCCTATAGGAGTCTGTGAAAAGTAATGCTGTGTTCAGTCCAACACAGTGTGCTGTGTATTGCAGGTCCTACCCGTCCTTCACATCCATAGGGCTAATAGCTGAACTAAAGGTCCAACAATTACCATTAAAGTCAATTCAAATGTCTATTTAAATGCTTTAAATTATAATTGTGTTACCTTTTAGGCTTGTGCTTAGAAGGAGGGGTGTAACTAAGTAGCAGGAGGGGAGAAACAATAGCCAATAAACATCATGTACTGTTATGTTTTAAGAAATTATTTTTCAATATGACTATATTTAACATGTTTGGGCTAACAAAAGCTCTCCTACCCCGCTGGCCAATAAGCCAAAAAAGATCAATTTCAAGCTGAGGAGATAACAAGTATGCAGCAACAGTCCGGGTCCTAAAGGACCATTTTGTTTAGACAGCGGAATATGTGATGGGGTATAAGCCTGTGATACGAGCCCTGGGAGCCACACATGACTTGGCATTCTATTGATCTCTGGAGCCACCACTCTGCCCAGCACATCTCTTACTCTTTCACTTTATCTCCTCTCCATTCAACCCCTTTTTCTCTCTCACAGCCCCTCTCTACTTATCTATCTGTATGTCAGTCTCTCTTGTTCACTTTCTCCATTTAGGCCTGAATACCTTTGAAAAAGAAGGCCTCCCCTCGTATTTGGGCGACGGCGTCAAAGTGACTGGTGCATCTGTCTGGGGCATCTTGTGTCAGCCTGAGAGAGGAAAGTTGGAGAGAGAAAAGTTTTGTTTGTTCGGAAAGAAAAGGAAGAAATTACATTTAAATTGATATTCTGAAAATAGAGTGCTTGCGGCTACATGCGTACCTACATACTCTTTACATAAAACAACCTCACTTATTGTAAGGTATGCAGTTCAAATAAAAACACCCAAACCAATTAAACCATTTGTATAAAAAAACAATTGTGGGATAATTGCACCCACCTACTGAGAGAGTTTGACTGTGTGCAAGAATGTGCACGCATTTCCTTCGAATAAATAGGCTAAACATTATGTGAAATGCTATCACGCTGACACGATGGGGTCCCCCAGTTCATTTATCCTCTGGGCTAATAAGTGATTTAAAACAGTGACGTGACCGGCCTGCCAAAGATGAAGCCATTAGGATCACAGGGCTGCCACTGTGAGTGGGAGGCTGCCAGCCCTCACATTATCAACAAAGATCTCCATTCAGAGGTCTATTCACACGAAATCGCTGCCTAGTGGTCAGCAATTGTGACCCTTGTCGAGCTTAATCCAGCTTTTCTAAGCATCCCGACCAGATGGAGGTGCTGCAAAATGAGTAATGAGGGCAGTGGAAGGCCAGCACCAGTGAGAGAAAGAGGCATACTGTATGCCTGTTTTGTTTAGAACTGCTGTATGGTCTTTGCATTTCCAAAACTTTTGGTATCGACAGTTATAAGGGCCGATTGAAAAATTAAAATTAAAATTAAAATGTTCATTCATGATTCATGTAATAAAAACGGACGGTCAACCATGGTTTAAGTTTTGGAGTTGCATAGTTTGTCCATCAGAGAGCAATCTATAACGTCCCTGTTGGCATCATAAATTTTTTTTTTTGTTATTGTGTTTTTGTTCAAAAGACTTTAACTTTCATATCTTAAGTTTGTATTTTTATATCTGAGAACTTTAATATATTTATATGTTCCTTTGTTCTGTTAAATAAATCTAATTATTATATATATATACATATACTGTATATCGACCGATATATCAGAATATTGGATTTTTAAATATTTGTATCGGTTGGACTCTACTTTGTGTGTGTATGCAATGCATGGACGTTGTAGTTGCATTGGGTGTAGTTGTCAGTGTAGTTTAAAACACAGTTTGATAGCTTCCAAAAAGAGCTGCCCTCTCTTGATCCTATTAATTCGAGAGACTAGTTAACTCACTTACAGAGCAACCAGCCTCCGTTTATGCTTGTTAATAATTAACAGCATGTGCAACATGTGCTGTGCAGTCTCACTGACAGGCTGCACTGCTGGGCATATACCGTGGGTCTGTTGGTCTGTCAAAGTGAGATTTCTTAAAACTACTGAACAGATTGCAGTTGATATTAATGGTCCTTAGCTGATGATTGCCACCTTCACATCAAGTTGTCAATTGGACCTTGTTTTACATTTTCCAATGACCCCAATAATAGTGATAACATAAAGTATTAATTCAATCTACAGATCTCTATAAAAAAGGAAATATCTCTCCATTCCTGTAGTAGTTAAGTCTTGTTCCAGTAACCCCTTTTCTCATCAGGTTGCCCTGGTTCCCCAGCAACTGACCCGGACCTTGTTAACCCGGGCAACGTCCGAGCTGGTACTCTTGTATTTGCGGTTTCACTCATGCCTTTGGTAGGCCAGTAGCATTAAGGACCTGGCCTAAGGGTCCACTTGGATACCCCCGCCCTGACCGGGAATCAAACCTGTACCGAAGTCAGTGGCATTAACCACTGAGCTATATATATGTATATATATATACACACACTACTTCTGACAGTTTTGACTTTTACATTATGTCTCTCGGTAATGGATGGATAAATAGGATGGATGATTGACAACCAGAATAGTTGAGTTCATTGTGTGGCATTAATAGGCCAACAGATCTTCTACTTACAGGAGAGTGGATCTGTTTTCAGGAAGGTCCAGCAGGACAGGAGGTTCAGCCGTCTGGGAGGGGTTGCCTGGTCGGATTGTGTGGGACACTGAGTCTCTAACACCTATAGAGGAAATGGGATAGCTCTTCAAACAATTCACCTGCTAATCCAAAAACTAACTTATAGACAGTCTGCTGATTTTGATTTGTTGGCTCAGTTCCTCCTCTTTTTTATAATGCATTAATTTCATTGCACCACGGTATGACATAAAATCTACAGTAGTTTAGACTTAGTATCTGTGTTAATTTATCTCCCTCCTTCACAGTCCTGGCCTTCAGCAATCTTTCCTGCATTTCATTCTAGTCTTCATGATCATTAGTCTCTTCCCCCGCACACTGCTGCTCTCTATATCAGTCAGTGGTGTGATAAGGTCATATGGCATAAAGAGGTCCAATTAACTCAATCCGTGCTTTCATTAATCAATAACCTTGCTCTACATAGCAATTGTGTGCGCGCGCGCGCACACACACACACACACACACACACACACACACACACACACACACACACACAGACACAGACACAGACACAGACAGACAGACAGACAGACAAGCAAAAGGATGTAGAGCTACTGTACCATAGAGCTGCCAGACGCGGACCTTGTCTTCATAAGGTAGGTCGTATTTCAGAGGGTCTCCTACCGGTCCCTGGTAGTATGGTCTCATGATGGACTCTATGGCTGAGGTGTGCACCAGGCCGATGGCGTGACCAAACTCATGGACTGCAACTGCAAACAGATCCATCCCATGAGAGTCTGAAAGAGACAGGGGAGAGAGAGAGAGAGAGAGAGAGAGAGAGAGAGAGAGAGAGAGAGAGAGAGAGAGAGAGAGAGAGAGACGACACATTTAAATCATCACCAGGCTTTTTTTATTTTTTTTACAATTTGTTTTTTATCTAATATCGAAATATTGAACTCCTTACTCGCTAAAATGTTCAAACTGTCAAAAAAGTGATTGGATGCCTTTGATTACGGGTTTAAAGTAACTTTATTTAATATTGTTTGTGTTGTTTGAGTTGTTTTAACCTATTCAGCTACACTAGTGCAATGCATTTTATCGACCTCACACTCAACACTGCCTTGTAGAAAAACTGTATGGAAAGCAAAAAACTGAAAAATGAACTTTTTTGTTTTAGTTAGAGATTTTCAGGACCAAATTAAATCTGTAGGAAAAAGACTTGGACACATTCCCAAAGAAGCAAATGGGCGTGGCTTATTTAGATAGATTCTGCCAAATTGCACCACATTTGACATTGCATGTCTTTGGGTCCCCAGCAATACACCTGACAAGACATACACCCGTGTGCATTAGAGCTGATCAACAGTTCCCAAAGTATGCAAATGACAGAGATTCCTTGCTTTATTGTTAGATGTAAAAGTTATTCTATGCCGCATTAGGCAATTTGTTCCAAAAACATGTTCTTCTAAACTGGAGTTATTTAGGTGAGCAGTCAATTCAATTGAAGAAACAGCTACAGATTGCTGCACACAGCTTATTTTACTTCCCTACAATCATTGTTGTCCAGCATAGTAGTAAATGACTTAACAAGAAAACACTCAAAATTTTAGGCACCGCTTCTCTTTCCTTGCTCTCAAGGTTTCAAAATAAATCAGCAGCCTTCTCAGGCAGTGACAGGAAACAACAGACAGAGAATCAAGAGATGCAAATATTTTTTATAGGACATAATGAGAGATTCATAATAAAAGTGTCACAAAACAGGCATTATTGTTACCCGTGACTATGACTATAAATCGTCAGTTATTTTTATTTTAACCGCTATAATCTCAGCTTCAGCTTTTACAGAGATCACCTTCCGGCTTAGAGTTTGTGACTTTTGTCGAACCAACACAGCCCTGTTTGCATGTTTATCTCTTTTTATGAGTGAACTCCATAGGTTGCAAGTTAAGAGGCATGACAGACAGCTCTGGTGGCTGTGAGTGCTGTTAGGCATGTGGTGTAGTGAGATAACTATGGTAATACTGCCTGAGCTCCTGGCCTGCCAATCAAAACCTGAGTGCGGAAAGACACCTAAAGACGCTGCAGGCTATTAAAGCACATTTCCCTCGATGTTCAACTAAAAAAGAAAAGGCAAAGCCTCCAAAAACTCCTTGTCTGGCTCTGCTAAGCAAGACAAAACCTGGGGTTTAGAGATTTAGATTTGCAAAAATGTGAGTGCTAGCGTGTCGAGCCAAGCTAGCTTAGAATTCCTTGGTGGCTAGGCTGAAGTCTGCATTCTGTTAACCTTATGTTGGCCTCAGCATGGGAACACCTCAGTGCTGTGCTCTGTCAAAAGACAAAGGACAATTGGAGACATGCACTTGTGTTTACAACACCTGGGGTATTCCAAAGCCAAATGCCAATTCTAATCTAAAGGAGCACATGGCACAGAGAGGAAAGGTGGATAAAAGGAGGGATTGAGGGGGAGAGAACAGGGACTCAGAACAAAGTAGGTACCATGTCATCGTATTTACAGTCCATCTGAGGTTGACAGAAAGAAATCCTAATGCCTGTGGACAAAGTCAGAGCAGAGAGATCTGGGTGGATGAGTGGGACTCATTGAGTTAGACATCCGTAGTAGAAAGACAGAGAGCAGGAAAGAGAGAGAAGGCAGAGTAAACACACAGAAGCAGATTGATATTACTGCATAATCAGTAACATATATCCAACTAAAACCGTTGTACGATATTGTTTTAAAAATGGTATTACTTTGACGCACAGTAAAGACAATGGGGTACCTCTACCTTGGACAGAGCATGATATTTCCACAATGCTACAAACAGCCTGCAGCATTTAAACTTTAAAAGTTTAATAAGGACAGTATACCATATGGTAGATGGAAAGATGCAAGAGCACAACTAGCCAAGGGCTATTCTTTTCATTTGATGTGAATCACTGTGCCTTGCATTACCTAGTGCCTCTCAAGAGTCAATATTTTTATCAGGACATTTGAGGTATATAATACCTTTTTAGATGTTCAAAGCAGGGGAAGAAACATGCTAAAGACGATGGGAGAATTGACTCTTTATGTCATTTTTTCATGTTTGTGAAATTAACAAAGGATGATCATACAGCAATTGCAGAACCCCCCCCTGTGCAGTTTAAATCACAGTTCTGAAAATAAGTTGGTCTTTCAGCATTTAAATGTTTAGACAAAGCTTAATATGAGGAAAGTTGCATGCAAACACAGTCACTCTCCATTTTGCAGTGACATGAGATGAGAGATGGCAGTTTCAACCGACAGTCATCGATAAAGAACATCGGTTCTAAGTCTAACATAGTGCAACTGGCCGAGGATAAACATTAAGCGGTATCATTTCCAATGGAAGAGTTGCTCAAGCAGAAGAATTGCTGTAGCGGTTGATCTTTTTTTGTGAGACTGAAATTATTTCACAAGCTCCCTAAAAATCAATTCTAGTAATATCTGCAGCCCCAGTTGACCCACATATTTCCTTCCAACTTTTTTACCCTGAAAGTGAGGATGCCATTACCCATACTATATTCTAGATCATTGGAAAGTACAGTAAAGGCTTATTTGTAATCCATGCTCGAGTACAGCCTTAAGCCTTACTTCCTCTAACCCTTAAATCGCTAAAACTCATATGGCAGGCTGATCATGATATTAATAATTCTGGGGGGGGATTAGACTTCAATCCTGGAAATATATGAAAAAGGTGCCCAGACTAAATGAAAATTACACTTCTGCAATTTTAAATATTAATCACAGTTTTATAAATGTTTATTGAACTCAATCTAGGCCCCGAGAAGGGAAACTACAATTAAAGCACGAGTCTTGAACTCTTATTTATGTTAGGTGTTACAGTAACTTCGATTTGGAAATCAGAGAACGTTGCCCACAATATGTAATAAGTAATGTAATACTTTTATGTTAAATGAACCTCTCAGTGCTCTCTGGTGGCCAAACTGTGTAATGGCAGCCTTGCTTCCAAATGATCTCAATCATGTAATGGAAGACTGTATTTAACACAACAATATGTGTTCACTCATAACACATATTAGCATAAACAATTTAGAGCAGCCAAATAATTAAATAGGATTAATTGTAGCAGTTTTCTGCTATTGTAACTCATTAGAACTGTGTTGTTCCCACTACATAGCTATTATTATACCATGGCTTGGTTTGCTGTAATCAACATTCTTCCAAATATGCAATACAATGTACAGAATGTTTTCAATGCTGTATTTTGGCATGTCTATACTGCTAAGTTGTTACTTAGGGAAATAGGCAGATAATTGGCTTATAATATCCCACATCACAATGCTTTGGTCAGACTCTGTTATTGACTTTTCAGCTGGTTTGAAGCCTATGAGTTTGGAGACACTTCCTCTTTCTGTGATTTTGGCCTTCCCAGGAAAAAAGCTATTATGTCATGTCAAAAATTAATTGAGAGGAATGTAAGTCTTCATCGACTTCTTTTGTGAATACTTAGTGTTTCAAATTAGGCAAGTTGGCAGCTCTAGAGCAACAATCCTCCAAGCTACTGAACCGACTGGATGGCAGCTATACAAAACAGGAGATGTGGGACTGCCACATCAAGGGTCCAGACTGAATTAATACATTTTAGTTTGCAACAATGAGCAACAATCAACATGCACGCGCATCTGGCTCAAAACCATCGATGGGTAAACACTGAGGAAGACGAGAGGATGCAACCTGTTGCTTTTCCTGAACCAGACTCTTTTTTTTTTAGGATCTAGTATCAATCACCTGTTTTTCATTGTCTAGTATTATAAAAGTACGCAAAATTCACCAAAACTGTCTCAATATGAAATAACAATTTTAACATGTCTTTGAAACTGCTATAATCAATATTTTCATATTAACTTAATAATAATTGAGTGATTCTGAATGAAACCACATAGAGTGTATCCTCAAGGTCTAACACAGGTGTTGACTGTATTTCCTTCCTTCTGTATTGTTACAGTTAGTAGGAAGGTGTATCACATCACCCATTTACATAGTTTTGGTTTTTTACGGGCCACAACTTTACCGTTTTGTAACACTTCCAATGCTCACTTCATTCTGGTTTTTAGCTGGAGCGGGCAACTGTTTTCAGCAAACAAGTTCTAAAAATCCACTGTGTGCTACCCGCCCAGCACACTGACAAATTTAGAAAACTATCTTAGTGGAAAATTTATCTAAAAGATGTATCTACAAAGGACAGTACATTTTGGATTTGCATTCATCCGGGAGCGTAAAATGTGACTTTGAAGGAATGATAACGCTGCTCTGTGTTTTCAGGATGTGTAAGTACACAACTGTTTCCTAACAGGTTCGCCATATCAACTTTCCTAACATCATGATCATCATGATGTCAATCTTGTGTTTACAGGTTAGTTCTGCACTGCCCTCAAGTGCACAACATTTACGTTGGTTTAGAGTTTATTGGGTAGCTATTATCCTTTCTAGTTTATTAGAAAGAAAGAGAATATTTTAAATTGTGTAATTAGCAAGAATCTTGGCCTTGAGGTAAGTCTTGAATTGCTAAATGTGTTTGAGTAGACTGTCTTAAAGGAAAGACTATAACAAATATTGCAAGGGCAAAAGGAAAGGAGGGATCAATATCTTGTTTTTGTGGGGTACAAATAATGTTGTCCCTGGTACGGTAGCTTTATCTAAAATCACATAAAGCCTAATTATGTATTAATATAATGTTACAAAATCAAAGCCAGCAGTTTACATTGGCAATGTTGTTTTTTATTAGCATGGATTAGCCATAAGAAACAGAGGGCTTAAGTGCTATTACAGACTGCAGCCAAATGGGAAGAGGCAGATGCATGATTTACAAATAAAAAGTCTGATGTGTTTTATTTGATGTGCACTTTACCTTTCATTGAGTGAATGAAGGCACCTTGAAAGCAGGAACATCTAACAAGGTACGATGATTCACAGCCAGCACCTGTTCACTCTCACTCCCAGTGAAGGCTGTCTTACGCCATTTACAACACCATGGCTGTCTTCCATCTGACAATTTCATTTATGACTGGAAACAATTCTTCGCGCAGATCATTTTCTTTGTTTAATCTCTCAGTTTAAATCATTGTTGAACAATTTGAATAGAGCACTAGATTGGGGTCAGGACAAGAACCCACCTCTGATCCCTCCCTCCTTCCGCGCCTTGCTCCCATTAACCCCCTATGTGTGAAGATGATTCTGTTAACTACTACAGCATCATGCCATCATGTCCTGCCCCTGCTGCGGCCTGCAGTGAGGTCTAATTGGAGCGGATTAAGTTGCTGTAACATATGGTTCCCAGCTTTAAGAGGGCAAAAGTAAAAGAATGGAAATGAACAGAGGTCCTGGCTGCATCATAGACTCAGCAGCTGGTGCAGCTAGTGTCATCTACACCCCCGCTACAAGCTTTAAGCTCCATCTAGGGGGAGTAGGAGAGGATAGTGAGCCTGTAACACCCAAGGAGCTTATTCTTTTTCAGCCTGAGGTTTTATACACAATCATGAGAGGAGCATGCGTCATGAAGAAGTTTGTTATCTGTCTAAAGGCAAGTGATCATCATGGTATTGCACACATAAGCATCAGTGCCTGTTCAGCATGGGCTATATAAGTTATAACTTCACCAGCTGTGGAACGGATCCTGATAGTGGTGGCCGTGCAACCACAGGTGTGAACCTGTGCAAAAAACTGTAGCAGAGACTTTACTTTCAAAGGCGATTTATTGAGGCTGTAAGGAGCGAGCAGCCAAAGCATGCTGATGTTCTACCAGGCAATCCTATTCAGCATCATTAGATGCAGAATTACAGCATGGTTTGGCAACCTAACAAAAATCTGACTTGCCAGCATGTACAAAACAGCTATAAAAAGGTACCAGGGAAGACGGAATATGAGCCCATACAGAGCCTGTAAGGGCAGGCAGTCATGGAACAAGCAACGAAAATCATTACAGAGTCTCAACATCCCCTCATCTGTGAATATGAACCTCTGCCATCCAGAAGAAGACTGTGTGCCAACGTGCAAATCAAACCGCTTGAAGCTATCGTTTGTTCCAGCCTCCATTGAGCTGCTGAACTCTAATGCTAAACCTTAGTGCAATAGAGCAATGTGCAATAAATACACAAGCACTTTAATTCTTACTTCTTACAGAAGTAAAGAGTGTGTCCACAGCCCTGAAAATCTCATCACTGTGTCATTGTGCCCAAATCACTTTTTTATCGATTGTCATTGGAGGAGCCGTTAGTTGACATCACAGATAATAGTGCTACTTTGAGGTCTAGCAGAGACATATTCCTTGGAGCTTTTTATTGCTAAAAATCAAAGGAAATATTTTATAATCACTCAAAACATGTTGCTTTTGTCCTTTTTCTTTCTCCCCAATCACCTGTTTACAAATGTGAAGCCCTCAATTCTTGTGGAAACCCCATGGCTTACTTGAACAATTAAGTGGGATCCACATAAGTAAGTATTGCTAAAAAAAATAGTTCAGAGCTATCAGAGGCGTATTAGAGTAGATTGTTTGCTATGACAGTTGAAGGAAATTAAAAGGACACCATCTATGCCTCCTAATAAGCTTGTGATAACAACCACTGCTTTAATTACTTCTCTGAGTCCTGTGTCTGAATCCATTCTATGTTATATTCATACTAACATGTTAATATGAATTAAAGAATTAGGTGCCTGAACAAAGAGTAGAAGCACAACTTGGCTCCAAGATGCATTCAGTGTTTCAGTTTTGTTTGTAGACGATTTAGTGAACATGGACATTCAAAACAGTTTACAGGCTCTTTTTTCCTTTTCTTTACGATTCCTCGACACTGACTGTTTCAATCTCATTTTATAGTACTCTGGGAGTCTCTAAGAACTGCGTGTTTCCTAGAATACCAGTCCATATCCATTCTCCCCCAATCATCCATCTTCTACCCTTCTTTTGATTCTAACACACACCAACTTTCCGTATTTAACATGCATATTCACATGCATGCATACACACTTTGACACTAACAGTTCCTCACCTGGAGATCTGAAGGTCCAGGCCTCATCATCATCAAAGTGTGTATCCCCAGCTGTGAACCTCTCTCCGGGGAAAAATGCATGCGCCACGGTGCCGCCTGGCCCATCAAAGGGATATCCATCATTGTGGTCGGCCTTAGTGAAGTCGATTTGAATGTCTGCGTCACTGCCGGCCACCTCATGGAAGTTTAGTGGGGCGATGTCACTCCAGACCTTTAGGGCGTAGTACATCAGGGCTCGAACAGTGTCCCTGCCCAGTAAGGCTGAGTCCTTAGGAAAGGTCCTCACTCTAAGAATAAAGGAAGGAGGCAAGTATGTTACATGAGAGAGGAACGAAAGGGAAGATGTGGAGATTATTAGGAGCCGTATTTTCCCTCTTAGGCCCGTTTTAGCAGTTTTCAGCAAATTCACTTTTCTAAATAGACACTATCTTTACACTGAAGCAAAACATTTTCTGTACATACCAATTATTTAAAGTTATATACCTATCTTTAACCCCTTTTAGTTACATTGTCCAAGTGTTACTGGAATTTATGGAAAATTGTTTTTTCATCCCCAAACTCAATCTTTAAACTGCCCTTTCCAGCCAAACTAGCAAAAAGCGTGTCTTCTTTCAGATATTTTTAATAGTTTATAGAAGGGGCCTTCAACGTTTTTTTTTTTTAAACCAAGGACCCTTTAACTGAAAAAGAGACAGAGCAGGAACCCCCTACTACATAGTGTATACAAATTTGTTTATTAAACTCAGACAACAATAGTGTGTAGGGTGGCCTAGAGCCTTCATACATACCTTTTTTGGATAGTATCCTAAGCCATAAAAAAGCCTAACGATTGTTTGCATGATTTTATAAATCATGTTTTAAAGGTAAACATACATGTGCCACAGTGAATCCTCAAGAGGAACTGTATCTGTGTCTGTATTGTTAAGAATTTGGTGCCCTTTGTAGAAATGTATTTAAATGGGAATGGGGTGACAATTTGCCTCGCTCACCATCTTAGGCTCACCGACTCAGGTTTTGAGTGGAATAATTGTTCCTGTAAGTATATTTTACTGATATCTTCTGACTCAAAGCAACTTTGGCCACCAGCTACATTTCAGACCTTTCATCCACACATGAGCCAGTGCAGCAGCTGTTTCAGCGACTCCACTTGTAGCAGAGACCTTTACTGTCAAAGTCAAACTTCTGAACACCTGCCAGAGGAGCTCACACCAGCGAAGTCTCTTTAATCTCTCAAATCACTTTTCAAGGCACACTCATACAAGTCAGCTCGTTCTGTTTCATCTTTCAGTTTTGTTCTCATTCATCACTGTTTTTAATCTACTCTTCAATGTTCAGTGATCATCTTAGTACACATATACACACTATCACAGTATATACGCACTATATACAGCCAGGTAGACAGACAGTTATTCTTTCCATTCCTTAATTTTCTTCTTTTTGGAATGAAGTCAACCCTATTTCACCTTGTGAGGCCATATGATGTATGTGTATACAGCATATCATTGATTTTCTTTTAGAGCTCCAAGCCCTATAAGTGTGAACACATTTTCTTCCTTGTTCCCTTCCGTTTTCTGCGTTAGTGGCTATAATAAAAGAATACTGGACTTAGATTCAAAACAGAAACATGACTCCAAATGCATGCTAATTGTACTGTGTGGATGCTGGATGTGTAAATAGGTGATAGTATGTCAGCATTGTGTAAGAAAGATTAAAGAGGAGTTTTATAAACACTCTTTTAGGATTCAGTATATGCATGCAAAAAAACAGTGAAGTTAAGAGTTTGGGCATAATCAGCCTTTTGTTATAAAAACAGAAACAGTCACCTCTCTCCATAGTTTCTGCCTAAATAAGCTGGTACATTCTCCTGCTCCCCACTGCAGTCAACACATGAGCTGCCTGTTCTGCCGTTACCGCTGTATCTTTAACACACCCAGTGATGCGAATGAGTTTCATTAATGCGGCTAATTAATGTATTAATTAGAAAATATGTCTACGTCAACATGTTGTCACAAAACACATGGGCGGCATTAGCAACTTCAGCTTGAAGCAATAAGGTGGTAGCAGTTTGAAGAGGAGTTTTTACCTCATTAAGATTAAAATGTATGCAGCTAGTCACTCTAAAATCTAATTAGATTGCCTATTCTGTGGGGAGAACTAGGTGTGCGGTGAGTATGATTTTGTTCTTAGGTTGATTTGTTCACACAAAATGTACTACACAGTCCCTTATTCATACTGTCTGACCCTCACTGCAAACCACAGTTAGCCAAGGTCAGTGCAAATGGCTCAACCTCCAAGGACAACTCTTATTAGACCTAATTCAGACGGACGAGGTTGGGCGATTGTGTACGTCTATGTGTTTGTGTGTTTGGGAGAGATAAAGATGGAGAGGCAGAGTGCATGGGTTTGTCACTGTGCGAGTATGTATGTGCATCCATTATGTGTGTCAGATTGTGAGTGTGTGTGTGTGTGTGTGTGTGTGTGTGTGTGTGTGTGTGTGTGAGTAATTGACGGTAAGTCAGCCAAGGGGAGAATATTCCTGCCCTGCATCTCAGATGAAGTGAGCAGCCCAGGGGAAGTGCATTTCTTTACATAAGGACACTTTAGATGTATAGTAAATAAACCAGGTGTCATATCCCTGTGGTCCCTCCTTTACATTTGGTTAACCTCAACGATTATGGCTGGGATCTTGTCAGTTTGTCAATATTACACCTTGATTTTAACAGCCTTATTGATTATGTTTTAATTAAGCGACCGACCTGCACTCATAGCTGATGCTTAAATAAACTGTTTGCCCAGTATTTAGTTTTGTATTGTGTTCCTCCTGATAACAATATTTACAATTGAGCTATATGTGAACTAAGCAGATATATTTACCATGTGTCAAACTTCTTTATTATCTTATTTTACTTGACACAATAAGATATTTATTTCAGGGAGTAATCAATGGAATTAATACTGTATGTCATGACCAAAATATGACAACAATGTTCCTCAAGGATATATTTGACAAAGACAAGTCAAGACTGAGATTATGATGACATCAAAATGCATCAAAATGCAAAACACATAAACAAGATTAAATTATCCTTCCAGTAATGACTTATTTCAGGTATGACTAGTTGCCTGGCAACATTACTTTGATGACAACACTCCAGAAGGTCACTGCATCTGGCCAAGAAGTACTTTTAGCACGTAACTCTTCATAAAACCTCAGCTTTCTCAGTTTTTGTACAGTTTATACAACTAAATGTAATGTGAGAGTTAGTGAGATTTAGAGATGCTGGTATAGTGTGTGGATGGGGTCCGGCTCTGCTTTCAGACTTTATGCTAAGCTAAGCTAATTGCATGCTGGCTCTTGCTTCATAGCTTCATCTCGTCTATCTTTCAACAAGAAAATTATTAACCGGGGCGACCTCTTAGCCGGTAGAGTGTTTTATTTACAATCCATCCATTTTCGTCCACTTGTCCGGTGTGTGGTTGCGGGGGAGGCAGCTCCAGAGGGGGACCCCAAACTTCGCTGTCCCGAGGGACACCTCCCTAGGGCGCCGCCAAGTGGCATCCTTAACAGATACCTGAACCATCTATCCTCCTTTTGATGCAAAGGAGCAGCGGCTCTACTCCGAGCTCCTCACGGATAACTGTGCTTCTCACCCTTTCTCTAAAGGTGCTGACTTGAGTCTGTTTGGTGTGTTCCGTGCCGTTGTCAGTCGGAGGAGCCGTCGGCCTTCATTTGGGCTGTTGAATTGGAAGGTGGGCAGTCGGACTCAATGGTCAATCTGACAAAAACAAAAATCTTCAAAACTGACCTTTGTTGATCTGAAATGAAGATGCAACTGCAATGCTTATTTCGTGCTTAAAATATTTTCAGAAATACGTTTCGGTGAACTATTTTTGTAAATTTTAGATCTAAGGGGGGTAAGCGAGCATCCACAAAGTCCATTCCATTGACTGCCATTCATTTTGGCATTTTCATTTTTCAAAACGATTGCGTTATAACCAAGCGACTTGCTGTCGCACAGGCGACAAATCAACATATTGTCAGGGGAAGCACACAGACAGTTTTGACTTACATTAGCTGTGTAGGTTTAATTTCTAATGCTAACTAGCATTTCAGTTAGCAATAATTAGCCTGGGCCTATGTTATCTCCTAAAATATACCTGCGCTCTCCATCTCTGCAAGATTTGGAATGATTGAAAATTCTCTTGACACAGCTCCCAGAAGACTTACATTTTTCAGACAGGTTGCTCACATCACATCTACGTTGTCAAGCTCAGTTGGAGGCTGCGCAGCAATGCTCAGCACTCACCGGAAAAGTGCTTCTAATAGCATTCAGTGGTCGCTGCCTAGATCAACGGGATCTGCTGGTCTATTTTTTTAGCAGTCTACGATGACATCGTATTCCAAACGAGCCACCATGAGGATCTGCTTTAGAAAATCCTGGAGAAGCCAGCCCCACGTGACATGTTTTTCCAATGAGCTGCCGGTTTTTATTTTTGGGGCGGCAATACAGAAGAGCGCCGCCTGCTGTTATGAACACGTATTAAGTGTCATGCATGCATCGAATGTACACTCAAGTCGCCGTTGCTTAGGTGTTTGACACTTTTTTGATCAACTCGGGGAGGCAGTCAGTCCAACGTTCGGCCATTAGGTTGGGGTGTCGGAGCCTTATGGGAGAAGCCAGCCACCCTCTTGAGGAAATCATTTCCGCTGCTTGTAGCGTGGATCCTCTTTCGGTCATGACTAGAATGGTTTTATTTACGATACTGTTGGAATCTTTAAGTTTTGTCTGTGAGGAGAGGTAGAGGAGAGATGTTGGAGCCAGGTAGCCTCCCGCCATAAAAAACACATTCAGCTCCCTTGTATTGTGGTGCCTTGTTTAACTAAAGACAACAGGGAAACAAGTGTGTACTGAGGACCCTAAAGATTGAGCAGCGAATCAAGCCAAGTATTTTTGGGAGGGGATTTTTGTTGGATTAAGCATTCTCAATAAGGAAGATATTTTAAAGATCTTAGTCAAATCTTGTGTATAATCAAGTGGACATTCCAGTTGTTTTCTTCTGCTATTATAAGGTAGGGGCATACATTTTAGTGTATTCCTTTGATGTGGTCACAAGGGTTTTAAAGACAACACACAATGTTTGCTCTCGTAACCAGGTTATCACAATAGCTATCAAATTGTAATTATCCCCAGGTGAAAACAATGTTAATAGGCAAAAGATGTGGTCAAGTCATTTCATTGCGTGGATTTCTCAACTCAGCCCTAAAAGAATAAACTTGCGGCTGGTCAAAACTGATGGCTGTGTGATCACGGCGTGAATGTTTATTTTCTTCAGATTAAATGGCCGTTACTGATGAGCAGTTAGGAAGTGATAAGCACGTGAGCCAGCAGAGATTTAAGGAAAAAGAAAATGCAGATGTCAGTTTTTAGCTGCAGCATAGAGCAGGAGTCATCATTGCCTCAGTGGCTGAGGGCTGTTTAGCAGCAGCAGAGCTTCTGAGTGTGCATCATTGACTCACAAATAAATATCTGAGAACAGAGTGTACCGTCAGACGTTTCCACATCAATCAAATATAATACCTCCATAAAGAACTGCTTACATCAAAGCACACCCTGACACTACTGAGCAGGCAGTCCTGGACGGACTGTGAATCTTTCGCTATGGTGCTTAGCTGACAAACAGAAGATGGAGAAGGAGGAAATAGCATGAGGAAGGAGAAGAGAAAGGGGCATTGTATGGGAATGGGAAGTAAGCAAGCTAAAAGATGCAATATGCAGTATTCATGACAATTCACCACTTATTCATGTTTTTAATAATAATAATAATAATATCTATCTAAATCTGACTATTAACTACATCCTCGATTGACAAAAAAACGGAAATTAATATTAGTAATCTTGCTGACTGGTTTATTTTTTATCATTTGTTTTACACAAAGAAATACTCCAGGTATTGTATTTGAGTTGGATGCTTTTTAAGTGTAACTAGCTCTGCCAGTGCTTTTACACCCTTTACTGGGAAATCAAAGAAATGTATAAAAAAGGTAGAAGCATAATGAGGTCTGTAATTTAAAAAAAACAGCACAGTAATAACATTTTTCTGAGACTTGATACTCGACAAAATGTGTATCAATTCTGATACTGAAATCAGTGTTTTTGCAAATACCATGCCAAAAAAGGTAATCAGAATGTGGATAATAACATGCTTTTAATTTGAAAGTAATAAACTACTTGACTTATTTTGAAGCAGGGTAGGCTTGTTTCTGAGGAATTGAATTTGTCAAAGTGTTAGTCTCAATTAACTTCCTTTGTTCGAAAACGATGCAATGTTTTGTAATGTAATTTACATGTATAATGGTTTACACGGTAAATTAATGTCTATCCAAAATGAAACAGCCTATTCCTATGCCCCTTACAAAAGTAATGAGGCTATAGTAACCATGGTGGGGCACGAATAAATAAATAAATAATAAATATTAAATAAATACATACATTTATAATAATGCACAATACAATATATCCTTTTAATAGGCTGGATTTTTCTTCCACTCATACAGAGAGAGATTAATTTTGCCAACAGTCAAGATAATGGATGTGAAAACATAAAAATGAGCAAATATAACTAAGTTGTTGCAAGTAAACCTAATGAACCTTATGGACACCAGGTAAATAAAATGGCTGGGGGACGCTCTTTTTCACAGTTGTAGAGTGACCGCAGTATGAGTTTATAGATGTTTTACATCTAATCTGACAGATACATGTCTATGAAACCCTTCTCTTAAGCCAAATTCTGGAATATTAATAGTTATAATTAGATTTACCATTACGGACACTATTACGAAATGTTTTCTCAGGAGTCCATTATGTTGCTTTTTATATTGAGGTACTGCTTTAACACACCTGTAGAATATGTACAAAAGGCTCTTGACCAAGTGCCCTCTTGTGGCAAACTATGCATTGTGCTTTTGAGCACAGCGGTCGAGCTGTGCAGTCAGTAATACAGTACAAAGACATAGCAAGAGGCATGTCAGCAGAACAGAGCTCAAAGTGCACTTTACTGCATCCAAGTGGTGGGAGTTGTGTTTGTCTCTGACTAATCGCGAGCAAATCCAGTTATTTCTGACTGAATGCGACTTTTATTGAGTCTTTCTCTGCACATTGATTGATTTTTATGAAGGCTGTTATACAGAAGCCGATCTAATGTACTTATAGTGCGGCTTGCTTATGCCAGTGTTAGTTAAGCTGATTTGGACAATGTTGGCATTCTGGTATGTAGATGCGATGGAAGTCTTTTTGCATTGCAACTTAATGGAGCAGTAGGTATAATTTATATCTTGTGTGCATTTGAAACTGGATAAATATAACTTCACTGTTTATTTGTTGATTAAGCTTATGAAGCATATACACAGTGGTAGCTTGATCGCACAAATTCATTAGTACTTCTAGTAATAACCCATTTAAGTCATCTGTTTATGTGAATTCTCATTATATTCTGCATTTTTATTTGTTCATATTTCTTCAACTCAACACCTATAAGCATCAGTGCTTGCAAATAACGTGCTGTTATGTTAAAGTAAAGTCAGTAAAAAGAGTTCTATCAGTTCTGACCGCCACTCTAAGGTTAACATCTCTATTCAAGCCACACATACAGTCCTAAGTGAATACCTATTCAATAGTCTAGGTAGGTGATTTCCCAAACTGATGTTAAAGTATTTCAGCACAATTCAGTACCTCAGTACTTCATCTATTGCAGATAAATGTTCTCTGCGTGGCATTAACAATACACGGACCTTGGAAGTGAATAAAGACATGGGATACAATACAAGGCAAAACGTCTAACTCTGTTTGTGTGTAACAGTAGATGCTTTTGAGTGTTTGAGTGTGTAACTAATGATTTAGCACCTCACAAATTAAGCACCAGAACATTAGAGTAAATATTTATCTAATAAAGAAGCATGCAAGCAACAACACATCTGCCACAATCAACAAAATAGCTGGATAAAAAGAAATGCTTTCATTAAATTACATCCAAACATACCCAAGGGCGGCTGTGAATCTGTATAGAATATCCAAGCTTTCCTATGTTGCTCTATTGAGAAACCACACCATATGGTGACCTATCAAAATGTGACTGAATTTGAAACCAACAAGTAATCCACAAGTGTTTATAATAAAAGCACTATAAGTTTACCATCTGTTTTTTGGCAGGAGCTCCAGGCAGAAAAAAAATCTACAAAAGACACAAGCTCCGTACTGTATGTCTCAATTTCCAGTAAAACTTGGCTTCTTTGCACGCAAATGTAAGAGCTGGGAGTCAAAAGGTGGCTTCAATGGACTGAAAAGACATGCTGCCTTATTTCACAAAGATGTGTGGGGCTAGAAGAGCTTTGCGAGGCGTGTGATGGGCAGCAGTAAGATGGAGAGAAGCAGAGAGTAAAGAGAGAGCCAGTGATGAGAAAAAGCAAAATGTTCCAGTCATAAAACAGCAGGTCTTCACAGCAGTGTGCATGCTGGTTCCCCCGAAGCAGACTCTGTGCAACAGCTTCGCAGCAGTGAGATGCTGGATTGCTGCCACTCAGTTTTCTAAGTCAGCTGAGACCGCACAAGAGCCCCCATGCAATCATATCTTGACCCCGAAGAAATGTGTGTCTCTATGACAGAAAGCCTCCTGTGGGTGGATGTGGGGGATTATTTCAACAAGGCAATGCCAGAGGGACAAAGTCACCAGGTAATTTGGTATTATCAATAAGCCATAGCCACCCTGCCCCCGGTGACAAGTGATTCATCCCTCTGAACTCATCCCTCTCACAGTCTGATCTGTTGCTTCTGCCGCTGCAAGACAGTGTTGGGCAGGGAACTCAGTAAATAAGCAGACAGATGTTTTTTCTTTAGTCTTTGTGTCTTTGAAATGAGCTCAAAACTATATTATGCAACTCATCCTCATCCTGCTGCCTCATCATCTTCACCATGTTCCCTCAGCAAAGCTCTACTTCATGTTCTGTCCTGCTTTTGCAGTAACTACAGCAGCCCCTCTCACTCCCTCTTGCTGCCACAGCCTTCCCATCGTTCTTGCTTATCGACCTGTTTCTTCAATCCTCCAGTGCCCTGATGTCCTGCTTTCCTCTCCGCATCTCGCTTCATTTTGCTGTTCTTGTTTCCTTCCGTAGATCTATTAGCCTCCTCAGGTCATCGCTCCTCTGTAGGTTGCCTTGGCCCATATGGCCCGTGTACTTACTCTCCTTTACTTGGACTGCAGTGGCTGAAATAAAGGCTTTCCTTGTGTACATAAATGCTCGTTTAACTGGTACTTGTCTGCTGCAGCGCTGGGTGATGTGGAGAAAATCAGATATCACCTTGTTCTTGACCAAATACCTAATTGTTGATATTGCAACCATATTATAGAGTTGACTATTGGTGCTTTAACTAAATATGTCCACAATTACATTTTAGATAAATATTAATCAATAATGTGTATTGTGTAATAATGTAGATATGTGGCCAAGTGGTTAAAGGCAAATAATCGAAAAGCTGGAACAGTCTAGTAAATTCAGAAGATTACATCACTTTACAGTCTACATTTATAACCAGGAAAAGACCAAACTTAAGCCACATTACAAAATCCAAAATCTAAGTTGACATCTAGTCTAATGATATCGATATAATATCTATATATTGCCCAACCCCTGACCACCAAACCGATCACGGCTACATTTTACCAAGTTTACTTTCTTGATAAACAATATCTTAGCATTACATATTCTGAAAGCATAGCCAGGTCTGTCACAGCCTGCCTGTCTTTTTCAGTGTGTTCCTGCTGTCAAGTACACGCTGCAGCTCCTGGCAAAGCAACACGCCACTGAGCAGAGATGCCGTACTGACCTGTCAGCAGTAAACAACCTGATCCTCATCTAAACTTAAGCCATTTAACCACTTACACTCATGAAAAATGGCTTAACACTAGCAATTAATGAGAAGAGAAGAATAAAATGGAAAAAAGAAGAGCGCGCGGAACAACTTAACCAGAACTGCGCATTCTTTTTTATGCAAATGTATGCAGCTTCTTTTTCTCTGGTTTTAAGTTGCAATTAAAAAGCATGTAGAAGAAGAACTGCAATTTGTCGGACCCCTGCGTTGGCGAGCCACAAAGTGTGAGGGAGACGTGAATGAGCTGTTATCCCTCAAAAATGTCAGATCCTGGGAAAGAAAGACATGTTGATACAGAGTGCAGAGTTTTTCAATGAACGTGGACTTCTAAGTATTTACTTACTGATGTAAAGCCGTGTGCTTAGTTTGCGGAGAGCAGATCGGCGAGTTAAAGGATTATGACTTCAATCGCCACTACTATTAAACACCACGCAGAAAAATACAACTTGACTGATGCAGAATGGGCACGGACCTCTGAAGCTTTGCTTGTTAAGCTGCAAACGCAACAAGGCTTTTTTTCTCATTTTTTTTTAATAAGCACAAAATCGCCAAAAAACAGTAAGCCATTTTCTGAAGTTTAATAAAGAGGGTTTGGTGGACTTTACTGCGCAAATATGCCCAGAGAAAAAAAGAGACGTTTGAGAATGTGCCACCTGACATAAAATTAATATTGAGCAGAATTGAGTTTAGTCTATTGGTCCGGCCCTCCACAACAGTCCCAGTTTCTCATGTGGCCCCTTGGGAAATTGAATTGCCCACCCCTTCCGTAGGGGAACGTATGTAGGAGCCTGGCTAAATTAATTCACATGCATCTAATTAGCTCACACGGGCTACTTTGGTGTGTAGAAGCTAGCTGCTAGTCTGGGCTGTGGACATTAGGGTCTAACCCACTTATGGAGTCACAACACGTGATGCGGCCTTGATTTGCATTGTAACTGGTCTTTAGGTTTGTGAAGAAAAGAAGGATGGCCCTCAGAACTAACAATGTATTGTGCGTTCACTTTCCAATGATTGCTTGAAAACCTTTTATGGGATGGTCTGAACTAAAATTCCTCCATTATATTACACCTTTCTAAGGGTCTTAAATGTCATGTGTGACATGTGTTATTCAATTCAATTCAATTTTATTTATAGTATCAATTCATAACAAGAGTTATCTCAAGACACTCTACAGATAGAGTAGGTCTAGACCACACAAGAATTTACAAGGACCCAACAGGTCTAGTAGTTTCCTCCAGAGCAAGCAACAGTGCGACAGTGGCAAGGAAAACTTCCTTTTCATCAAAGTATTGGTACTTTTGCTTGAGTACAATATTTTAGTACTTTTTCACCTCTGGTAACTACTTGCTAAACGTAACGTAATACTTGCTACTAAATGTAATGATAATAAGATGTCTTATATTTGCCAAGTAAGTTTACACCCTGTACAAGGAATGTATCCTCTACATTTAATCCATCCTAACTAATTAGGAGCAGTGGGCATTGAAAATGCTATGCTGTATCAGATTCACCATCTAAGTTCAGCATGTTAGCATGCTACAATTTTCATATTAGCACTTAACACAAAGTGCTTAACATCAGAGTGTCTGCAGTAAGCCAGATAATAGCAGTGACTGTACAATGCAGGGTTTCAAATTGTAATCAGGTGATAATTGGTCTGTCACACTATCAAACAAGTAGGTTCAAGACTAGTCTATATTCTTGACATTCCACTTTCAAGATTGCTCCGTTGCCAAAAGAAAAATCTGCCGGATTTCACTCATTTAGGCCGGATATCTGTTGCCTTGGGCTTCCTTTATGTTGGCATTTTATACTGAGGTCGATATATGAGGACTATGGTTAACCTTGTCTCAGATCTATGCAAGTAAATCCAGACAGCTAGCTAGAATATCTGTCCAATCTGAGTTTTCTGTTGCACGACTAAAACAACTTTTACTGATGAATGCAAGTGATGCTGCATTCTTGTGCTCCTCAGATTGTCCATTTCACCATTTGGGAAGTCATTCTTCCAACTTCAGTGTAGAGATGGGTGATATGGAGGGAATCAAATATTGCAATGTTGTAAAACAAATACCTAGATGTCAACATTGTGATGATATTGTAGTGTTGACAAATTGTGTTTTAACAAAATATTCTCAAAATTAGATTTAAGATAAATAATCAATTATGTAAATGAAGTGGGTCAGTCTCTTAACGTCAGTGACCGTTAAAAAACAGGGAAAGACAACACTCAAGCCCTATTTGGATATTACGTTGGGTAAGAATGGACCAACTTTTAAATAATACAATCGTAATTACGATATCCAAAATCTAAGAGGACATCTAGTCTCCGATCACAATTTAAATATAATATTAATATATTGCCCAGCCCTACTTCAGTGTGTTCATGAGCTTTAAGTCGTAATGTGGGAAAACACATGGACGCTACAAAGAAGATGTGTTGTATTTTATTGTTCAGCTGTTTCCAGTAATCATTTCATTTCCAGATTAAGTCTTTTACTAGTGATTTTGTCTAAGACTGGTTGCTGCACCAGTACATTCCCTAAAACCACTGAAATATTGCTTTACCTGGCCAATTATAACTTTATGCTCATTCAAAACGTTCCTTACTGATCTAGGTCGCGCTAAGTTGACAGCAACTAACAGTTACAACCTAATACCACATTACAAATAACAAAAAGTAAGCAAAACATGTATATGCAATACGTCACTGGATAAATGCTTCTTACAATTAACGTAAAATTTGTTTTCGTCCGCCATGTTACTCTGTAATATGTTGCGTAGGCAAAAACTTTTTTTCGAAGTTGTTGATCCCACTTGAGGGGGCATTCATGTGAATTTTCCCAGTCGGGGAATTCCTGTTATTCCAACACCACTGAATGCAGCAGGATTCCTCACGACAACAGTACTGGCTGATATCTGGGAGAAGTCACTGCCCACACAAATGGCCAAAGAGAGCGGTGGGGAGATTGTATCATAAAGTTTTCGTGAGACTATCATCACTTGTGACTGACGGCTGATAGGGAGAAAGAATCTGGGAAATCCAACCTCTTGTGGAAGTGGACAGTGTGGGCGCATTTTCTGCATGTGCTTGTGTGTGCGTGTTTGTTTTCCTCTAGTGCAATAATGTGTAGATTACACATTACATAAACCAGCAACACACCTGATTAGATCCACTCCTCGTTGAATCACTCCTGATAGTGTGCGTAAATCCACCCAGGTCAACCATATGTTTCACTGCCTCCTCCTCTGCTGTCTAACACTAAGCTGTATCCCTAACAGATGTTCCAGCTGCACTTAACACATCTTATTTTATCATGTACAGTATAAACTGCAGAGTGACTCTGTGACACAGCCTTTTATCTTTAGGAGGCACACTAATGATTTGGGAGTAGAACTGCATAGACATGGAGATGCAATAATTCTCTATGTGCAAAAACCATTCCATGCATTTTGTGCTCTGCCTCTGAGCCAAAATTGATCAAGAAAACCAAAAGATTTCTTGAGGAAGAGTCACATAATCACAGTGTGCATTTCATGTATCCTTACCTCCAGGATAGATGCCTCTTACTCCATTTGTTCTGAGGATTCAAGCCTCGTTTCCTGCGGCCCGTTGTCACCTCAGCCTCAGAAACATCTGGCAGAGAACATCTGGGTGTTTTCATTAGACCCAGTGTGGCGTGGTCTAAAGGGGAGATGAGATGTAATTGTAATACAGACTAATGAAGGGACAGTAAATACACCTAATAGTGTTATAGCACAGTTTTACAACAGCTGGAAAACATAAGCTACTTAACACATGAATACAGATTATGTTTAACTTAACACAGTAGGAGACTTCCACCACTACGGTTCAACATATGTTTGCAAATGACTGTTTCAGTAGCTATAACTCCTATTATACTGTGTGTGATCATATGCATAATGTATGTGCATGTACAGGAGGTTATGAGTGGCCACTTTGGTCATAAATCATACTTGCTTTGTACGATACACTATCAAATGCACACTCAGACTCTCTCACACTCACACACACACACACACACACACACACACTCACAAACACACACACACACACACACACACACACACACACACACACACACTGTCAAAGAACCATTTAACAGTATCATGCTTTATACCCTCTACAGTTGTGTATGTGAGGTAGACAAGTGGTGTCTGTGATAAAGAAGGATACTGCTTGTAAACAAGAATTTGTATGTGTGTGTGTTTGCAGGTGGCGTGCATGTTCATGTGAGTCTGACAGTATGTTCTGTATGTGCGAAAAATGATTTGTGCAAGACAGTAGCAGAAGGTATACTAATCAATATACAGTTATTCTGTTTTACAAATACCACTATTATCAATCACATAGTATGTAGTATTGTCATTCTACTGTGGTTGTGTGTGACACAAAAGTATGATTTATGTTCACAAGGTTTCTCAAGGCGCGTGAGCAATCTAATGAAATCCAACACAATGGAGCTGAAATACATTTTACCTTTCTAATGTTTCAATGTTTTTTGTCACAATGATTGACTCAACCCAGTAAAAGTTTCTAGAGCCAAATTTTGCTTTTGTGTTGCCTTGATTGTGTTTGATAGTATAGAGTAAAATTATAGGTTGTATTTTCTTCCCCAGGTACACTTTAGTACCTCTCTCACTCACACATACTGTAATTAGGAAGCAAATGCACACAGAGTGCCTTCATCCATCCAAAGCGCCAATATAATCCTCTCCTTTCATCGCGAACACGCACAGCCACATACCTAAGACTCCGGTCTCCTTCAGCCCTCCGTACTTCTGCATGGCTTTGATGGCCTTGGTCAAGGCCTCCTTGGTCTGAAGCTGACCAGTAACTGGGTCAGGGGGCGGTAGGTAGCCAAACTTACTCAGCCAGTCCTGGAAGGGAAACACCCAGACACAGAGTTCAAGAGTCAATCCCAGGCATTTCAAGGACTCCAAGTATCCCAAAGCTGCTAAAAAGGTCTGACACCTGTTCATGTTTACTGTCTGTGGATACTGTGTGGCTAAGTGCTTATGAATATAATGTTTGTACATATTTCCTAATCTGACACTGTGAGCACCTTCTAAACCCCCATCACTCTTAACACAAATGACCCGTTAAAAAAAGATACAGAAAGAAAAGGCAAAGCACAGGTCCTACTGAATAATGATGATTAATAATGCATGCATTTCATTCTACATCCAGGAACCTGGTATTGTTCATGTTGGCTCACTGGGACATTTAAACAGAACACAGCCATCAAAAGTAAGTCTAAAATGCTATTCAATATTGTTTATACAGTACATTACAGACACACTATACTTTCCAGTGACTCAAATGTCCAATTTTGCCAATGGATTTTCTACATTTGGTGTGAACTGAATTTTTATTTTATTTTTACAGTTTAACAAACATAAAAGTTGCATGAAAATGGAAGAAGGTCTGGGTCTGTCGGTGATCTCCGTAGGTCTTTTTCAGAGCAGACATTTTGTTTAGGCATGGTAATTAGAGAACAGGTGTTACTAATAACATTAACGAAGGCGTGTCCCAGTAAGATCATTAAATGTCATTTGCCTGTGTGCGTTCTGTAAAGAAAAACCCTATTATTCAGTTGCCTCCCCTAATTCTGATTACTGTTGGATTGCTTTTGCTTGTTATTGTGACTTGCTATCTTTGCCCAATGTTCCATGTATGACACATATTAAGCTTTGTTCAAAAGTGGTTTGTAACCGAAGAGTCTCTCTTCTTAAGATGCCAAGACCATTTGAGATATTACAAGTTGTGTCAACTATTTGTATTTGAAAGTTAAGTAATGATTGTGAAAACTATTACTTTACTGAAAGATTAATTTTTATTATAGGTCCATTTGTTTTTAGACGGTCTCTCCTGCTGTCTCGTGTTCTCTCTGTCCTCCACCCATCTGATCTTTACCCCTCCATGATCCGATAGCCGGTCTGACACATCGGCTTTCTAATGGGTTTTTGATCAGCACTCATCAAAGATGAGTGACACTGATCGATATCAAGGCAACTACTATCGATTGACAACACTGGGAAAATTCCATTATCTTAATAATGAACTTTAGCTGCCTGTTGACAGTTGATATTTGCCTCCTCATCAATGGCTTTGCTTAATAGAAAGAGGAATGTTTATAGAATACAGATGATCCAATATTAAGGATTATGAGAAAGGAAAACAATTCTTGAAGAAGTGTATAGAAAGCAGAGGTAACAACTTAGACAATAAACTTTGTTACCACAGTTTACTTCTCATTTACTGGAAGCACAATGTATAAGCACTAAATTATATTATCTATCTTATGTCTACAAAATAACTAGTCCCTGTGTTTATCCACACACCATCTTTTATTTTATTACCCTGATAAATGTCAGCAAGACAAGCCTCTTTTCATTTACTAATAAAACTAAAATAACTGTCTATGTCATGATGTTCTATTAGCATCTGCGCTCACGCCAGGTGTTTGAAACCTGGCTTAGGTATAAAAGGCGGATGAGGGCAGGTTTATGATTGACACATACTGTGAGCACATTATCACATATCCAGTCATCAAAAGGTTAGAAAGATGAAAAGAAATAATGATAGAACAAAATGGGGTAGTTGTAGGAAAACTGGAAAAGATTTAAAAAAAAAAAGCTTATTCTGAAATCTGAACTGTATCAAAGGCTCAGCCTGATACTGTTTAGAATGTTGTATGTATGTGGTCTGGGTCCAAGGCATTGGGATTCTGGGGCAGGTTCTGCTGAGCTGAAGGTTCAAGATAAGCACTTTAAGGTCCAAAAGCGCCCCAACCCACTTTTCAGTAACTGAACGGTATGTCAAAATACTGAAATATTGGCAGAATGTAGAGAAAAACATAATGATATGAGGCTGTATTGATCCCGTCCACAGGGCAGTTGCAGCAGGGTCAGCTACAGAATAAAAGCCGTGCAGCTGCTATAGATTCAGTTTGCTAATACTTGAACAAAGCCCCTTTAGTAGAAGGATAATTTTATTCCACCAACCTGCTACTGCTAAATAAAAAAGTGTATATTTTCTACCACATGTGGTACAGGGAAGAACAACATTGATGGGACATCAGCTTGGGTGTGCATATCAATAAATCTGACTCTTTAC
The DNA here is from genome assembly GCF_013103735.1 of Etheostoma cragini. Taxonomy (NCBI): domain Eukaryota; kingdom Metazoa; phylum Chordata; class Actinopteri; order Perciformes; family Percidae; genus Etheostoma; species Etheostoma cragini. The sequence continues at coordinate 10,808,227 of NC_048422.1, forward strand.
TTCACCCAAATGCACAACTGAGTAACTTCTGCACACAAGGTGAAACAATTGAGCGGACCTCTATCATGAGTACTGTCTTAAAGCAGAGATTTAAAGCAGTAAAAGGCCTGGCAGTATGTGTTGCACCTTTCAAACCCAGAGGCAATTCATGGGACTTTACATGAGGCATTAAAAAATGCATAAGAATATTTATAGACATACTGAATGGAAAACAATCAGTTCAAGTATGAAATAAAATGCAAAATGTGAAAAATGATGGGAAAAGAATACAGTTTAAGTGCAGTACCTGCATTTCAACAAAAGGTAATCACTACTTTCAGCAAAGAAAAAAAAAATCTCGCTCTCATGCAAAGCAGAAAAGGCCCTACATGATGAAAGAGCTAAAGCAACCCTGTGTAAGTTTATTCTCTCTAAATCTGTGATTAACTGCAGCATGAGGGGGCTGACGCAGATGGCTGAGACTCCAGATTTCTTTAATCATGCATTATTAAGACAAGCAGACATAGGAAGCAATGGCACAGAATAACGTCTAACCCGTCAGTATTCCCCATGCTTGTACCTCGAATGAGAAGCGTGTTTTCAGAAAAGCAACCCTGGTGGCTCTTTAGTGAGATCCTTTTGCGGCAAATGAAATCTCTTCTTTGTACAGTTGTAAGCTGTCATGTTTCAGCTCTGCTCTGGTCGGCATAAAAGTTTCTTTCAATGTCTTTCAAGTTTAAACAAGTAAACAACTGGCTCTGGAACTTGTCTTGTGTCACAGTTATTAAAATGGCTATATGATAGAAATGTAAATTTAAACAAGAGATTAATTGTCTTTGACACATTACCACTTGGTATAAGCACTGTATAAACAATGTTCATTCTTAATAGAGGCCGACCGATATATCGGGGGGCTGATATTATCTGCCGATATTAGGCATTTCCTGAACTATCGGCATTTATCGGCCAAAATAAAAATTTTTATATTTATTCATCAGAATAAATTATAATACCAAGTATATGATTATGATACATGAATATTTGTTTTTAAATAAATTAAAAACGGACGGTCAACCATGAGTTTCGGCGTTGCATAGTTTGTCCACCAGAGGGCACTCTACAACATCCCTGTTGAGAACACAGTTCTTTTTTTGTTTTTTTTTGTTCAAAAGGACTTTAAGTTTCATATCTTAAGTTTGTATTTTTGTACATTTTATTTATCAGAACTTTGATAAATCTTTAGCTATTCCTCTGTTCTGTTGTGACAATAAAAGTGAGACCTCATAAATTACTATTAATAACTAAATAACAAAATCTGATTATGTTTTGTTACGCAAAAACTGTTTTTTTTTTTTATATAAATACATATCGGCCGATATATCGGAATATCGGATTTTTTAATAAGCAAATTATATTGGTCTTAAAAATCCTTTATTGGTCCGACTCTAATTCTCATACATCAAACCACTTCTTGTTTTTATTCATTTATTTGTTGATAAAATTAGCAGAAAAAAACCTAATTTAGGGAAACACATTTTACTATGTTCATGTTAACATATGTCTCTGTGTATAAAGAATATGTACCCCATTGTGGGTCCTAAGTTGTAATCACTAAATTTAGTTTGGTCCCAATGCCCTGCTGCCCTTTTCCAGACAGTAAAGGGTAGGGTTGGGCCGATGGAATTGTCCATAGCCAATGGCTGACAGTCATTGGCCACTGAGCCCAACATCGTGATTTAAAACAATTGATAAGATGACATGACAGACATCCTTTAATTCTTAATGATGGCGATGTGATTTCAGTGTCAATTAGGATGACTAACACAGCTGCAATCCGAGTGCTCCACACTCAGAAGGTGTGATGTTTCACTGTGGACATTGTCACATGCCAATTCACTAGACATCGTCCAACCCTAGTACAGGCTTGAACACAAAGTACAGTTGAGACCGATGGAAACTGGTGAAAAACTATTTTCAAAGGTATTTGGTCAGAAACTCTAACCTGCTAATGGCACTAGATGAAAAGTCAGAGGAGCACAAATTATCAGTTTATCAATTATTATCATCCGTTATTACAATTCATCCTGAGGGGGACAAGAATGTGCATACCCAATTGTTGAGACATTTCACTAAAAAACAACAATGTTATAAGCTTAAATATGGTAGGTGAAAGCTCAGTAGTTCACCTAAAACAATCCACAATTCATCGTCTGGTCACAGCAGGGATGTCTCAGCAGCCCAATAACCCTAGAAACTCTCTTTATCCTTAACATTTCTACAGTGCACCATTCATGGCCAATGGCAGCGTTTGATGCAGGAACAAGTTTGACCTTTATTGAACAAAGCAAAAAGTAAGAGTGCGAAGGTCCAAACAGAAAAGGCTGGCAACTGAAAGTTAAAAACGTTGTCATTGAAAATGATCTGAAGTTTTTCAGAGCCGTCCAACATCAACTTTCCGTCTGGAGATAGGGTTGTTTATTAGAAAGCAGCATGTCATTGTGGTGTGCATCTGTGGACACAAAGCAAGGTTGTTGTTCTATGCGCTGTCAAGAATCCCTCACTATGTCATCTATCTCACTGTCAGGGCTGTACAGTGAGCGTGAGTGTCAGCATGCATGTGTGTGTGTGTGAGAGTGTGTGAAAGCAAAAATAAAGTCAGAACTTAACCCCACAAAACACCTCACGCAAAGGAGACGCACACCAGAGACAAAAGGTGAGAGAAGACGTGGGGTGGAAGAGAAAAAACAAAAGATGGAAAAGATGGGTGAAAGGCTTTTTGCGTCTTAAGATCTGCTCATCCTCAAGGGAGCCTTCTGTTGTACAGGCTTGTAAACATCTAACCACACCACTGACTATGATTTTACACACCGAGAGAGAGAGAGAGAGAGAGAGAGAGAGAGAGAGAGAGAGAGAGAGAGAGAGAGAGAGAGAGAGAGAGAGAGAGAGAGAGAGAGAGAGAGAGAGAGAGAGAGAGAGAGAGTGTGGAAATGATATTCATGCATGAGCTGCATGAACAACATCAACCAAAAAGGGACAAGAATAAAAAAGGACACAGATGTGCATATACACACATCAGGCATCCTTTGATTCCTACCGGCCTAAAAATGAATGTATAGTCTTTTAGAACGAGGTAGGACAGCGGGTCATTGTGTGACAGGTATCTGCATCTCCTGATGTGTTTTAATAACATTTTTTACGGAGACTTGAATAAAAATAAAGGGGAGTGTTTTGGGTAGAATAAGACTTGTTTATAAGTTCCTGCGAGATACTTTGCAGCTTTTTTCCAGCGTAAAACATGTTTCCTAATTCAAGCTGAGCGCAGCTACGGTTTACAGCCAACAAAGACCAATTTAAGGGTTTAAGGTTTTCTACTGAAATAGATTCACCATATCTTAAATATAAATAGTAATGTGGTATTCATTAAGGAGGGATAATTTAAAACGGAGAAAGTGTTTCAATTTATAAAAAGGTGGTTTTATAGTTCAGTCAGAGTCATTTGGGTCTATTCATAGAAGAGTTTATTAAGGAAAGTTCTGGCAGAATAACGGGTATTGATAATAACGTTAAAGCTTTATAATTTATTGTGCACCCACCAATGTGGACTGGCTTTACAAGCAATGAAAAGAGTCTTGGGTAGCATGGAGGGACCAATCATCCTAACAGGATATTGTAATCAAGTGATGGATGGATTCCTTGACAGAAGCATTTAGGAGGGGTAATACAAGAAAAAATGGCAATTTCTTCAGAAACCCCATTTTTTGACATTTTTTGCACAAACCAATACTTGTGGACCAGTAACCAGACAGAAAAGGTTTTGCACAGAAAATAGATTTTAATGAGAACAAAATTTGCAGTGTTCTTTGGTGTAAGACATAATTGAAACATAGTTCAATGGAATTTAATTATCTATTTAATTTATCACTGGTTTGATGTCCTGCATTGACTGGGTCATTTTTCTCCATCAAATTATGTCTTGCTGCTGGCCGTATCAGTCAAATTTGATAAAATGTTGAATTACAAAGACAAAGATGATTCATCTTTCTATTCCAGCCTTAACTCCGTCCCTCATCCCATACCTCCCTGCCTCATAACTGACTCAGTGTTGATCCTGCACATCTCAACATGAGGTCAGTTGCTGAACATGGTTTGACTTAGGCTCCTTTAAAACAGAGGCATTGGGGGGGGAAGAGAAAAATAACAGAGTGGGAAAAGTTGTTGATTGAAAAGAGCAGTTGAGAGCCGTAACATAAAGCAGATCTTTTCATCTGGTCCTCCTTATCGCTCGCAGGTCAAGGAGTCAGATGGACAAAAGAGAGAGTAGAGCTTAGAAAAGAACAAAGAAAGATGGAGAGCGAGTGTCAGACAGAGACAGGTGAAGTGTAGATGTTAGGATAGAGTCTGTCTGTCCGTCTGTATACCTGCACAGTGAGAGATATGTGGAAACTGGTTAAAATGAGAACTATTTCCAATCAAATGCAGCTCAGCGTAAATTCTTACTAAGAGTAATATGAGAGAATTTGGAAAACAAAAATACACATAATAATAATAACATAAATGTTTCATGTGTGTAACATTTTTATATAATTGTTATCCTTACTTTATCATCCTTTGTTTATATTTATTAACACATCACTTAGTTCCCACATTAGTAATAGTTGCAATAATCCATATAATTCAAAAGATTTTTTTTAAAGTGATTCTTAACGGGTAGAGTGAAAAACCACAGCTGTTCACGGACGACAGTGATTGTATAACATCATTATATTTCCCGTCACTCTGTGTACTGTTTACTAAGATGGCAAACTTTTAATTATACACTGCTGTTCACAAGCCTTGATTCATCATTCCTAAGGCATGATGAATAAGTAATTACACAGACACAGCATACACTAACAAAGGGCTAGTTCATGGTAGAAAATAACTAGTACAACGTGTCAGATGGCAAAAGTGTTTACAGTTATTCAGACTTGCCATACTGGAAGGGGGATGGAAAAACCAGTTGTCATGGAGAGGGAGAAGAGGAAAAATCGTTAGCCCCCCCCGGAATCTATTCACCAGTCCGACTAGCAGTTTTGAGTATACTTTCACCGTGACTCTAACACAAACCGAGTATACTGTCATGTATTATATATCAAAATCTTTACAGAAAATGTATGGAGTTAAACTATAGAAAAAGACATTAAGCACTTGTAGAAGAAGTCTGATTTCGGCATTAGATGTGAAGTCATTGCTTACAATGGCATGCTATATTTAATTATTTAAACTTTACTGCTTTAATACATTAAAAAACAATGATGAAATGTTTTAGCCAAAATGTGTAGGAGCCAGCAATGCATTCCTGTACAAAAACTAGTGCATTACAATTTGTATGATATTTTACGGAATTATGTCCACCAACGTGGGTCACATGGCTAAGTTTAGCTGACCATGGTTATGGTTAAAACACCAGTCCCCTTAAGTAGTACTCCCGGGACAGGAGCACCCATTCCCTGGACTGAAAATCTTGTGTTTCCCCCTTAACTTCTTCCAATACACAAACTCCCCTCCCCCGCTTGACAGCCCTGTGATTCAGGACCCACCTACCCACCCCGACCTCCTCCCTCTGAGAATCTTCACGATCTAATACAGCAGCAGCCAATGAAGGACATACAGTAATGCATACATGCAACACATATGACTCACAGTGCATTACTTTTAGTAACTACTCTGTTCAAATGGTTCATGAGAACAGTCTGGAGCCAGCAATGCACTTTTAAAAGGTTTTGTATCATATTCAGGACTCAGAGTGCCTTAACATTGTGTCTTTAGGTCGCAAGACTAAAATTAACGGGTCACAAGAAAATTATTATGATGCAGTTGCAAAAAAAGTGTTTGCTTTTATTCAGAAATACTGAACAGTTTCACCTCTTCTAGCCTCAAAACCTGAGTACAACTTGAGTCTGAAGCATCACTAGACAATATGCAGCTTGTGACAGGGGGCTGTGAGTAGACATTGTTTTTGCTTAAAAGTGGAAAGCCAAAAAGGTTAGGAACCACTGCATAAGAGCATATTGCCACTTAAGCTACCTACCCAGGAACACTACTGGAATAAATGCAGTGTCTGTCCAGGTCCCACCTGTTTAAGCATCCTAGAAAAAGTGAAGCAACAAGTGTGTCACCAGCGTGTATAACACAATTCTCTATCTAATAATGCTCCAAAAGCACTCTGTTCCAGTAAACAATGAATCCAGTTTGTTTCTCATCCACACTTCTTCATAATAGGAGTTGAAAATTAATCCATGCGACATTATCAGTTTAGTCATGCTATAATGTAATAGCCCATGCACATATTCTCAGCCTCAAACAAATTGTCAATGGGAATTTAAGTGGGTATTAAATCATCCATGGTTTTGTTTGTTCTATTTTGTGCTACAATATCTGTGAAATGAAATGTGTTTGCATTGAAATGTGTGAGCTCTGGTCACTGTAATCCTGTTATAGAGTGAGGAGTAAAGCAGGTAAACGGCTACATATTTCTTGTTTTGTTTCATCTCTCTGTGTCTTCCTGAACTCCCTTTATTATTTTTATACCAGTTTTCTTGTTTTATGTTTTTGCGTTGCTCCATGGACTCACAGCCTTTCTCCCTGCCTGTTTGCACAATGCTTCAAATGTTCTGGCCTGTTTTGCTGACAAGTGAGGGTGACACTCATCACAAAGATGAGAGAATAGAAAACGAGTGTGGACACAGAGAGAGTGACACAGAAGCCAGAGGAGTAGACAAAAACAGCCTATAAACAGGCCTTGAACAGAGCATTCTGTATTTAACTCAACTACATGCCTTCATCCTCCTGTTCCTGATTAAAGTTATTCCAATATCATGCGACACATCCTGTCAGATGGGACAAACTCCCTTCCCCAAAAGGTCAAAGTTCACTGCCATTCCTTCAGTCCCTATATAAAGCTCAAATTGCTTCCGACAAAACCTTCCTCTGTTTTTCTCAGATGACCAGCTGCTGAGTCCCATCAACCTCAGCCTTATTGACAACAAATGAGTCACAGAGATACGCTCAACCCTGCGACCTCAGAGTCTCTCTAAGTCTGATAAAGTAGCAGTGGCCACTTCCTGTTTACATTGTACTTTAATGCATCAGAAACAAAGGCAGACCTTTACTTTCCTGTCCGTTGAAAGGTTATGAAGCAGTAAAGTGCCACAAAGCAGACAGACAATAGTTCAAATGGAGTCATGCTTTACAGTAAAGACTTAAAGTTGTGCTGGACTTATGCAGTCCCAGCCCAGCATTTGTTTTCATGGCTCTTTTTTACTATCACACACAACACCATTTGGGAAACTAAATCCAACTGATCCAACTAAGGTTTAAGCTGAGAAAAATTGTTTTTGGAAAAGTATCAAAGGACTTATTCCTTACAGCGCACAGTAAAGGGCTTACCTTTAAAAGCAGCTCTCAAGTGATCAAATGATGAATCACATATATGCTTAAAGACAGGGGCGATTCTAGGATCAGACTTTGAGGGGGGCTCAGCCCCTCATGAGAATGTGACAAGGATACAGTGCCTTGCAAAAGTGTCCAATTTCAATTTATCCAATTTCACTGAACAACAATGACTATGTGTATTTATTATTATAACAGTGGATAAATGCAAAATATTGAACATGTGAAAAAAACTAAAAAAGTCCCTTTATCGACTACCAGATTGAAATGAAATGATAATGAGGTGTAAACAACAACTTTCCTTGACTGGGTTCCAGGTGCCTAGCATTGGGGACAGCGACACAGGATATTAAACCGGTTTCTATGAATCTGTAATTGTTTCCCCTTTGTCACCTACAGAAGCATTTTCTAACTTGAAGCACTAAAATTGATTAAAACTATTTGTTTTAGGGGTCTGACATATTAAAAAGGGTCTAAAATCGCCACTGCTCAGAGAAGAGCCAATCAGAACAGGGATTGAACCTACTTCTGCCTAATTTTTCCTTTCTTTTTTAAATCATTTTTTAGCCATTTTTCTTTATATTATACCAATTCATGTAATAAGTGTGAGATTTCTACTATCTTGGTAAGCACTTAAAGGTTCCCTGTGATGTTGTCTTGTGAACTAAATCTGTTTCCATCCTTGACATTTCTCTTCCAAACATGTCTCCTTCCTCATTAAAACAGTTAGGAAGCCACTTGTTTCGGTATTTTAAATAAGGATTTGTTTACAGAAGTGTTCGCTTGCTAGTATCTCTTTTACTTGCTACCTTTTTTAGGTGCATAGCTGCGTTTGTTCGTGCGTTACCGCCATCAACTGGCAATGGGGGGAATAGCATGAAACCAGTAGCAAGGTAGTCTGGGATGAAATGGGAACGCAAATACAGACAAGTAACCAAACGTTTGCTGATAGCTGAGGAAATACACCAGACGAGTGCAAACACAAAAAAGGTGCTGGAAAAGCAAACATAATCGATGCCAGCTTTATTGTATCTGCCAGTTTTACAGTATCTGTTTTGAAGAAAAGCCTCCAGGAGAATACAACAGGCTCCACAACTGAACTGCCTATGTTTCAACAGGATGGAGAGAGGAGGAAAGAGGGATACACATAAAAGACCCCACTGTTTATCTATACCACCAAAACGTACAACAATCCCATCAGCCTCAGCTGTAATTTCTGTTTACTGCTTATTATTATACTATCAAAACAAACACACTAAACTAACACATGGTAAACATATGTATTATTATGAATCCCACTACTTTTCGTGGCAAGACGCAGGCCCCCTGTGCAGCAGTCACACGCTAGGATTGGCCAGGTGTCCTAGGGCTGCATGATTATGCCCAAACTGATAATCACGATTATTTAGATCAATACTGAGATCACGATTATTTGTTGATTTTAACCAAAAGCAATTTGGTTAAAATCTGGTGTCGTTAGACGTGAGTGTGTCAGACTTTAGTCTTTTTAAGGTCTTCTATTGTATGGTAGGCATGAAGTGTATTTCTTAAGAAAAATAGTTGATAAATACCTTTTACTATTTTGATTTTTAAGTTTATCTTTCTCATAGAAGTTTAATAAATAAAGGCCCAAAAATAAATACTGTATGTGATATGGTATTATTAAAAAACGCCACACACAAGATACGTGTATATCCAAAGAAACACCCACACTGAGTCACAAAAGATTGACTGTTGTGTTTAAAGAAACATCTTTGAGTGCACCAAAAAGTCTATAAAGAATCCTTCCCCTTCTGTGGCACATCAATCAACACACAATCTCTGCTATCAGCCGAGGAGATTTCTCAGAAATGGTTCCCTCCACAACACCCAGGGAGTGTATGCAATCGCTGCAGCGATGCTATCGTTTTCATAAGCAGTTGAAGCAGCTTCCCATTTTATAGCACCGGCTTATTCTGAGAAATAGTTTACTTAAAGCATTACACTGGGATGATATAACATGCTGGCAATGAAAGCTTGTGTGTTTTGACTGAGGAGCTCATAAAAACTGAAACCAAAAGAAGATTTTTAAAGCAAACACCATTTCCTGAAGCAATGAAGCATTTTCTCCCACCTGAGGAGGATGTGCAAAAGGACAAGGTGAAAGAAACAGGATATAAGAAATAGCGGGAGAGAGAAATTGCAGGTGATGTACATGGACGGTTGTACAGCCATAGAAACATTTTTTCAAATTGCTGCCACATCACCAGGCAGTAAAATGTGAGAATTAAACTGGGCCTAGCTATCAACTGTTTTCTTCGATGTTCTCTTCCACTTGCTGTCTCACTTTTCACAAACAAGTCTGTCTTTTTGAGCCAGATTCTCCAGTCAAAGAAAGACAAACTAGACTTTCTGCCAACTAGACAACATCCACATCTGTAAACGTAACGCCCTGCACATGACTGGTCTGACCTACAACATGGCTGCTTTAAAAGGCTGAAGTTAAGGACTAATAGTATCTCAGTGGTGTATAGATCATCTCTTTCTCAGTGGCGACAAAACGATAAACAAGATCATCATTGACTGAGAGTCACGCATGCCCCAGTAAATCAATGTGCAGTGGAAATTACCACTCTACTTACCTACTCTGCATTCAATTAAAGGCTGAATAAATAACTCTGTCATAAAAAATGCAACTCTAAATGTATAATTAAAAGCAAATTGAGTTTCTGACTTTTTGCCATCGTTTGATCAGGAGACAAGGGAGGACGAGGGGAGAAATGAATACATTACACCACAAATTAGGAGAAGTAGAACGGAGACGAAAGACACCCATCAAAACACCGACAGTGGAAGACACGTACAGTAGAGACAAAATGTGAAAATATATATAAAAATCCTGGTTCACTTCTTGTTGCGAGTGATATTCTTTTCTAAATAGACGGTTGATTACAAAATGGTTCCTTATTTTTGCTCTGTTAGGGAAATGTCTTAACAACTGTTAGATAGATTACTGTGAATTTGCGATTCCTGAGTTACTCACTCAGGAACACACGACAAATGCATTTCTTTTTAATTTGTGCGAAGGTTTGTGCAAAACACCTTCTTGAAACACATATGTGTCGTCCTTGGGAGAAGTCAAGGCACATGCTTTTCACTGGGTTGAAATGCATTGCAATAATAACAATGCAGTTGATAATAAATGGCCTTAACCTAAATTTAAACCCTCTCTTCTCCTTTCTTCTCCCACTCCCATTTGTCTGCTCAGCATGGAGGTCGTTGTTCTTTGTTGCTTAGCTGCTTAGCCTGGACAAGCAAAGGTCAACATCTCATTAAGGCCCTAATGTGGTAAGTGTACAGCAGTTCCACAAACATTTTTCATTTAAATACTTACATTCTTGCTTTTCCTGTTATGATCATCTTCAGGTACATTTTCACATAAGAATGTCTTTAATCTCTAGAAAACAAATACATGCCAAACAAACTCAAACAGTGGTGCTGTGTGAGCACTACGCTAACAGCATATGTTGACCCCCTGGTCACGCTTAATCTGAGGCGTTCCTACAGTATGCGCCTCTGTGTGTGTGTGTCATTCACACTTTCAAACATGATGTCAGGGAGGACAAGTTGAATGAAAACATAATTTCTCTCTTCATCTAATGTGCGCTTTAGAAGATAGAGACGCTGAACAAAGAATGACTGAGGATGGTTGGAGGGACTGTACTGCACAGACAGTTCACATCTTTGGACTGCTGGACAAATATTTTTTGGGGCACTTGAATTGATTTTCATTTTGATGGGATTTTTCTTTTAAGAACCAAAATGTAAAGCTTGAATTCTCAAGATTAACATAGGACCAAATGACTATGTGCAATGACTGAAGCTTACTACTCTATTTAGTCAGCTACCGTATGAGCTGAAGAACTAAAAGTTGAATTGGTATCAAGCTTCCTGTGAAGACAACAGAATACCCCAATCAGCATGGTACACATACAGTAGTGTACTTTGCAGTGGAGTGCCATTATTGTACATAAAGTGCATTTGTTGAATAACTATAGGTGGTGTTCATTCAGACCATTTTTTAATCGTTTGGCAAAACTTATTGGTTTATTCCTAAATACGTCCGTACATCTGAATTCTTTAAAGAATAAATTCTTGAAGTTTTGGAATATTAAACATTTAAACAAGAATGGGTCATGTTATTTTTGTTCACTGCACTCTGTCAATCCATTTCACTCATCAACATATAAATCTTACTGATATACACGGAGAAGTGTCAGTTTCCAACATCTGAAAAGGGGACGAGGCGAGGCCCTGGAGACACTTTACACTCAAAAACAAAATTGAAGCAGGCAACGAAAAGTGTTAATGTGTGTCTAGAGGTAATCTGTCTTTTTGCACCTTTCCATAATTCTTCTGATCTCTCTTGATGTCTCACTGGCCCATTTTAGGAATGTTTGACTGATGTTAAATTAAAATAGATACAATTTTGAAAGCACACATTGGAGGTTTATGACAATAAGGTGGTCCTACAGTTTCTTTGGAAACTGAATAGCTTTCAAAAACTTTTCAAACGGTTTTAAAAAGTATATTTTAAGATGCTTAGAAAGCTGCACTAGAAAGCTGTATTTTTCCATTTTGAACTGAATTATTTAACTCCTCCATCTTTGTCAGTATGAACAACCAGATGTGCAAAAGCCCTTGTGCTTAAAGCCATACACATCAGACACATTTGCATTTGACATGAGCACACCGTTTCTGATTCACCAATCTTTTTCTTTGTACTATTGTTTTTGAGGAAAGTTTCACCATAAAGCCTGCGTAGGATTCAAGACATTTGTATGGGCCTTCAATTTTGCACTTAGACACCCATTGTAGCGTATGAAGAATGACTACCGTTGCAAAACAGCAAGGGCATTTTCGAGTCAACAACTTTTATATAAATGTGCTAAGTAAATGCAGATCCTGAAAAGGCATGCGGACTTCCACATCTTAGAACATGCTTCTCAACGAAAACTTAAAAAAAGCACTCCAGACATGAATCTTTTTTGCATGGTGAGTAATTTGATACGCAGGAGTGTGATATCGGCAAAGCTCTGCACAGTACATCCAATAAAATAAGAAACTGTTCAAAAAAAGGAATACAAAGGAGTGGCACATCCACAGATTGAGGGCAAGGCACTTCTGGCTTTACAATGGACAAACCTAATGGGGGAATTATGAGTAATGGACTGCAATGTCAGGCAGCCATTAGAGAGAGGATTGGAAATCACATAAACATTAAATCCATCCATCATGTACATGATAATAATAATCACAATTATCAAAGCACTTGCAAGATTTAGTACAGACACAACTTCACACATTTTTTTGTTTTATTTTAATATATAGTTCAGCTGAGGTCCAAGATTCATGCTACAGTAAGTGTTCAAGCAACAGTCTACATTATTATCTTTCCAGTTGTTCATAGATAAGAACGACATTTTTAAATCCTCAAGATGAAAGAATAAGACATTTGACTTGTTTTTTAAAATAGGGCATGTAAAATGCAAAACAAGTGAGTGAGTTTTTTTTCTTTCTTAGTACTCATCATGTTTAAAAGTCCATATACCTGCTATTCTGCTCCCGGTACCCAACGATACTTTTTTCGTTACTTTCCCTCTGTAATTAAAAAAAAATGATTTCAGTTGTAAAAGTAATTCCAGACCTATTTACTTAGGTAAATACTTTTACCTACCTGTGTACCTACCTGTACAAATACAGGTAGGTACATTTTTATTCATTTAGAACATTGTTCACTCCGCACCTTTGCGCTCGAGCAGGTGTGTGTGTTGGATCTCCGCTCTCTGTCATTTTGCAGAGAGGACAGATAAGCTTACTCTGACATACCGAAATTTGGTACCGTTTGATTTTAGGTAAACCAATACTCGGTAGTACCGACATGATTCAATCGGTACCGGTAAAGGTTCCAGGTTTGGTACCCAACCTTATTTTCAACACATTTCTATACCCTATATAGACTCTGTGCTGCTGCCAGCCTGTGTAAGGTACGTTACTCACCGTCAACCGACTGTTAGCTTCAGCTCACTGACATTAGCTGTCAACCTCCCGACTAACAGTTACCGCTAGGTACTGATCTAGCAAGGATCATCCCTACAGACCACAGTGGATTTCAGTGGACTCTTCATCCAAACTGGACCTTAGTCTGCCATGACTGCTGGACACTTTCAAGTACATGTACTCCCTGTCTTCGTCAATCACTTAGTAGCTTTGAGACACCTGGTCACCTGTCAGCTTAAGCCGGCTAGCTTCTGTTAGCTTCCACCGACTGACGACTCACCCAGCACATCTGTTCGCTGTAAAGCTCTTTTTCCCGGCTCTAGCAAATTGCTAACACAGCTAAAGTCAGCGTGGGCCACTACCTCTCTGCACAGCCAAAAATGGTGCTCCTAAAATATTCCTCACTGCAACTTCTTAAAGTCATCTGCCACGTCACTACAGCTTGCATTGCCAACATTAAATAAAAATAAAAGTATTGTCCCGTTGTCGGCTTCAGCTAAGAAAGAACTAGTTTGCCCCCACACATTCAAAATTCTTAGAACACATCAGACAACCTTCTTCAACAATCTCAGGCTCTTTGGTGGATCTTGACAAATTAATGGGACTATTAACTATGGGACTACTTGTAGAGTGACAAGAAGACATTCATCAGAGGCACAAAAGCGGTGAGCGGTCATAATATTTACCAATACACCACACATGCCTTGCGCCCCCCCCTTATACATTAGTTCATGGCTGTGTAGTTTTCAGCTGATGCAGCATTAACAGCGTGGTCTAGTTGTTCAGTGGCCAGGTTTGTTACTGTCTACACGCAAATGACCTGTGCGGCAATTATTCAGGCTTACCAGTGTGTGTACTGAAGCTAATTGCAATTTGTTCGTTTTTTTTGTCATAAGTGGGGTCCACACGTTTCAAGGTTTTATCAACGTTCTGTGTTATGTAAATGGGGACACCACTGTTCTGCCTGCTTTTGCACAGCGGTCCTGGTCAGTAAAATTGTGCTTTAAAACCAAACTTCATAAAAAATAAATGTATTATAAATAAATAAAACACCTCCCATGTACTGTAGGTGGACTGAAACACTATGAACCTATTACTTTCTGAATTAACATAAAGAAACCCTGATAATGGGTTTGCTGGAACACAGTAACATAGAGTAGGTTGGGAGTGTGTTTAGCCACAAAGAAAGCGGACACACAAACACACTTCCAGTAGCCATTGCGCTCTTACACTGAATCTGATATATTGCAGTCATTATCTAATAAAATGTGGGCATCAGAGATGATACATGTAGGCTCTTATGTCGCATTAGAAGTGTACACCAGAGCAAATAATCACTAACACTGCAGCGGGATTCTGCACTGTCTATGCCCTCCATTAAGTAAAATGGAAAATGGGGGGGCTGGCCACATTATGACCAGACCACCTACTACCTCACTAAAAAAAAAAAAACTTACCATTCTGCATATGTGTTATCAATACAGTGATATGAGACTAGATATAATTTACAATTTGTTTAAAACAATACATTGCTGCAGAAACAGATGGTTTCAGCCGAGCACTTGTTTCTTGGCTTTGACTCTCATGCAGTGGAGAGAACTTGGTGACCACCACTTAGCCTTGTGTATACAGTACACGCTGTAGTTTGTCTTTGATGCAAGTGCAGGTTATGACACACACACTTGTTCAAACAAGGACTTTCACAGAGGTGAAGAAGCCACAGACTGATGATAGTAGCTTTGTTTCCTCCGTTGACAGAGAGCTGGAAATGAGTCCACCGCATTCACAGCTTTGCTGTTGATTTACAGGGAAAGATGACAGAATGCAACCCTCAACTTGAAAGTCTAAACTTTCAGAGCACCACAAAACTTCCAAGTCAGTCACATCACATCTGTAACGCCAGTAGGTTTGGGTCATCAGCCAACTTTTACCAGACTTGCCATACAGTACAATCAGTGGTTTATGGTGACAATCAAGGCTCATATTGAATGAGTTAAAGCACAAGGCACTGAGTAAAAAAAACAAAAACAAAAAAAAAACAGAGAGAAACGTTAAATAAGCAGGGGCCCCAACACTGGGAGCCAAGACTGGCACCAAAACCGTTGTGAGTCAGTGTTTGAGTGTTTATCTTCCTCTTCACCAAGAAAGTATTTAGTCAGAAGACTATGATAAAGATGTTCTGTCCAAATGATTTTACCATTATCTTCACACTGCATTATGGTTACTGTCAATCTGTAAACTATTACACTTTTCCGGACCACTGGTCAAAAAGCAACAGATATAAAACGTACAATGATGTTTAGAAAATGAAAGTAGTAAATTAGCAAATGTTTGGTATTTTTCCTCCATAAATGACCTTGTTACGTACCCAGACTGGACCTACAAAGGTGGGTGGACAGTGAAAAAGGTAGAGGGGCAGGTGTATCGGCTTACAGTGCTGGCGAAGGGACCCGCAGAATTCCTGAGCCATGAATTGCCGCCGCTTTGTCCGCAGCCATCCCAAGCATGGACACTGTTTCAATAAAAAAAAATCTCCAACGTAGGTGAAAAAATTATACCAAAACGAGCACAACAAGAGAACAAAAATCGCTGTCCTACTCCATCTAACAACATAGTCTCTTCTTCCCTCAGATACACAGGCATTTTCAGTTCTAATACACTTGGCAACCCACACAAACCCTACACCCCTAAGTCCAGTTACTGAATGGAAAACCTTGCCATTCAGTGGACTGAAGCACTAACAACAGTCAGGGAGTGACACACAATAATATTCATCTGTTGGAATCAAACCCACTATTCTGCAAGCAGATGGCACACAACCCAGTCTGTTAAAGCACTCAATCACCTCATTAGACAAGTACTTCCATCTAATGTGCTTATAATGGAACACATGGCTGACTTGTTGTAAGGATATGTTCTGCTGGATTTGCATGTTTTAACACCTAGTTTCCATTCACAGTTGAATGTCAATGTTTAATTACACATATCTAACTCTCCGATATAATTCAAATATAATTCAATTTAGTGGACTAACGTGAAGCAACAAAGTGTGTGTGTGTTTGTGTGTGTGTGTGTGTGTGTGTGTATGTGCCTCTGTGAGCGAGAGTGTGACGGCGAGGATTAAAAATACGGCTGGTAAGTGAATCATTTAATCCCTCGGTTTAGAGACAGCTGGTTCTACGGAGAGTTAAGACACATGCGGCCGTCTACTGACTGAAGGAGAGAAAAAGAGAGAGACAGATAGTGAGGGAGAAGCAGGGAGAGATTTAAAATTGGTACCTCTCTTTCTTAGATCTTAGACACTAAGTGACCTAGACATGCCTGGTTAATGGAGGCTGCCATTTGTTCAATCGTGTTAAATATGGAGCAGCGAAAGAGGTACGGATGGAGGCAGTGATGGAGAGTTGGCAATAGAGGGAAAGACAGCAGTGTTGGAAGTAACTGACAGAGACACCAATGTAATGTTACGCATGTAAAGACTCAAGCTGTGCACACAGGGCAGGGTGACCTACTGTTGTGGTCACTGGGCTTTAAAGAGACACACAACATTGCATTTGTCTATAGATTTAGGGGTGTGAATCTTCGCTGGTGTCACGATTTGATTATGATTATCCTGTCAACAATTCAAGTCCATTTGATATCACGATGTGTCACCTCAATATTAATACACTACGCATGGTTTTCCTCAACAAATTAATGCAGTCACATACATACATACATACATACATACATACATACATACATACATATATATAAATATAGCGGAGTCTGAACACAGCAGACAAAAGGTAATAAACACAAAAAGCAGCGACTGGGTGGTCAAATGGTCAAATGGTCTGTCACTGCATTGATGTAGAATTGTCTGGGTCCGCATCGCGATGCAGTCCTTTATTTCAACACCCCTAAAGAATATTGACAGATATTAGTCCTGTTTATCATTTTACCCCTTTTAAACTAGTAATCGTTGGCATTCCATCTGTACCACTATACTGAAAGAGTGCACTTACACAGCATTTCACATCGCCTTCCTTTCACCCATGCACACAGGTAGTCACACACCAATGGTGGCGGAGACATGAGAGGTGCTAGCCTACTCTTGGGGAGCAATTTAGTGCTCAGCTTCTTGCTTAAGGGTCACTTCGACCTACCACCTACACCACACGTAACCACCTGTATGAGTTTATAACCACCTTCCATTGACATTCGTGATGTCAAAGCATGAGCCATTACATGTTGCGACAAAAATCTGAAAAGATTAAGAAAGAAAAAAACAAAAACATGAGCCTGAATACCCTGAAGCAACAAAAGTGAAATGAAAGCTCGGCCAGGCTGCACATTGTGGCAGTACTATAAACATTACAACGCAGCTTATGGAACACCGTGTATTACATTACATGTTTCGATTCCAGGTGCAAATGCCTAACAAATGTGAACGGGAAACAACCCTTTTATAAACCGTGATAAAGTCCTTCCCACTGAGAGTCATAACGTGTTTCCAGTGGTTTACAGTTTGTTTTTATTGGAAAACCTGAGGTCTGGACTTTTTTTTTTTTAAACTCTTTTACAATAAACATTTAATTGCACAATGCTATTCTATTGCTAAAACAACATTTTTTCATGATTCCTGCTGCTTCCATAGAGGATGTTGCTGCATGTCCCTCTTTGCCCTCTTTAACATCAATACATCTGTGTTGGTTTTGAAGACCAAGTAAGAAACAGCCCTGCAGTGGCTATACATTCCCGTGAAGCTATTTAAAAATAAACAGTGTAGTTAACATTGTGAAAAGAATACATTTTTACAAAATGAAGCACTCTGTGCATTGTAATGCAACATTAGGTAGAGGGAAGAATAGAAGTACCAAAGTAGAATCCATTGTTCTATATGTCTGAGCTGCAATGTGTGGGTTAATAAAATGTGCTTGTGGTCCTATCAAAGTGAACAGCAATGCAACGACACTAGTAAGGTGTCAGTCTTTTCACAACTGTCAAGAGTGTTGTGGACTTCTGAACAACATCGGACAAAATGACCCACCAAATGGCATATTTTAGATTTGGCTCCTGAGGGGATTCAAATAGAGTGCATGCAGTAAAAATAATTCAGCCTAGGTTTAAAGATAAACAAATGGATGGCTTTTGGAGCCAATTAGGACATACCCCTTTAACTGGAGTTTATTTTAACAGGCAGAAGATTCAGTGGCTCCACTCAGGGAAAAAGCCCCCAAACCTTCTTTGAAGTTCCTGACTCCGTGGGCAGTAACGTGGCATGGCACCAAGCCAAAGCCCACCAACACATGGATTGAATAAAGCCTGTCCAGTGTCCCAGCTCTGGTATTTATCCCATATGCCACAATAATGAAGAAAGCTGCGGAGTCAAACACATACAGATATGCATTCAAACAGACACGTGCGCTAGATGCATGTAGGGCCCTGTTAAATCAGTTTGATTTTTAATTTTTCCCAGATTGATTTTTAGCCCTTTTGGATTTTTTTAAATTTGCTTTACTTTTCACTTAATGTTAAAATTTAATCTAGGCCCTAGGCATAGTTAAACATATGCTAAAATGCTGTATCAGCCAACCTAATTAAAAGCTAATTGGATGCTCACCTATAAAAATGTTGAGGACACTGCGATCTCGGATTTCAGAGGGTTCGTTGACAACAACAAACATTTTCTTTCCGCGGATCTCTTTTAGCACTTTTTTCATGTGCTGGTCAAAGACCCGCGGCCGGTAGGTCTGCCGTAAGGCTGCGGGCGTTTTCTGTCTCCCAGTTTGCAATGTTTAACAAGAAACTGACGTCTCTTCTTCAATTTCTCAAACGGTCTGTCAGCTTCAGAACACATTGCAACATAATCTTCCACAAAATTCCGCCTTGCATCTATTGATTTTGTCGTTGCCTCAATGGTAAACTGGTGGGATTTTCCCGCCTGTGGATTTGTTTTCGAGTTTTGATTTTAAATGTTTGTTACATGTGTCTTTGTGGGGTCCAGTTTAAGATATGTTGACAACACTTACAAAACAGTTGTTGTCCAGACCCATAGTAGTTGTCAGAGTATTGTTCAGCCCGGTATTTAGTGTGAGGACATATGTCCTCACATATGTGAGGACATATGGTTACTAGGCAAGATGTTTAACAATGCCATTTGGCCACAGTTTAGGTAGAGACCTTTTTACGCTTGTTGTGTTAAACTGAAATATGAGAAGGAAGTAAAAAAAAAAAGGGTTATTTAATACGTCAACAAAATACATGCAAATTCCATGTAATTCCGAGTGTATAGGAGAATTCTGTCTTCATGTGAAGATTCAGTGTTTCCGTTGGCGTTTTCCACATCACGGAAATCATAGGGCCCTACGCATGACTGATCTGCTCTACTGTCCCAAAAGCAAACCAAGTAGTTGTCTGAGAGGGTGAATTTGTAAGTGAATTTCAGTTTGTGCAAAGTCGTATGTACAACAGTCAAAATAAATCCAGTGAATGAAGACAGATGTGTTTCTGTTCGGTTTACGGTTATTTATAGAATTAGTGGCTCGTATTGCGTTTGTGTGAAGTTATGAGAGATGGTATCACTGTCGGCTCCCAAGTTCAAACAAGCTGCAGGAATATATATATACGAGTGTATTTATGGATCTTGTATGTAATTTATAGGCCCGTGGGTTTAGCTATGGGGCCAGAACATGACAACACACATTGAGAACTGGTGGCAACTGGTCTTAAAAACAAAGACACCCACACACAATCCACACCTCTGCCCATGCTGAAATGTCCTTCCCCTAAACCCATAAAACAATTCATACAAACTAAAAATGTCTCTGTTGGCATGGGCATGCTGCTCTGGGTACGATTATAAAGTTAAAATACCAACCAGAAAGTCCAGTTTTGGATTATCAGCTGCCAAGATAGGATAGTTTATGCTTCTTTTTTTTTTTAGATTATTATTATTTTTTTCATTTTTTCCCTTTATTAAAGTGACAGTGGATAGACATGAAAGGGGGTGAGAGATGGAGGCGCAGCAAAGGACCGCTGGTTGGATTCCAAGCCGGGCCGCTGCAGGATTCTTATTGGGTGAGCTAGAGGCTCCACACCAAATGTGCAAGATAAAGTTTGAGCAAGATAGAGCGTGTAGTGATTAGAATCAACTTAAGCATTACGGACTGTGTCAGACTGTCATATTAATTTTTTTATCTGGCCCTCCAGCGGCAACAAAGAGTTACATAAGCCCGGGAATTCACAGGTGCACAAAACAAAACCTCTCAATTTTTCTCTGCAGTGAAATTGATGCCATCACTTCTTGACATCATTGCATCTGCCTGCTGTCAATGCCAGAATGCCATGTCATGGAGGTCAGAATACTTGGAATCAAAATTTAAATTAGTATTTCTTCGGTCCCATCAAACTGTACTGTAGTTCAATTAACTTTAGCCACACAGGGATACAGATGTCGAGGCAGTTAACTGTGCTTTGTTCATGCAGCTGCTCAGGAGAGCATAGCCTCAATCCCCATTTGAATAATTGACCTTGCTTCGCATAATGTCATTCTTGGGCCTGTGGTGTGCAAACGGGGTTCTTGAGGCAGTTCCAACTCTAGGTTGTTAAACAATGGCAGCAATATTTTGCTGATCCGTTTTAAAGATTGCCTGGTAAACAGCGACACTAACTACACTGTATTTGGCCCAAAGTAATCCACATGGAATTTGCACTTGCATGGATTTGCCCAATAAAGCAGATTTCAATTTTATATATTTATATATTATTAGTGATAGACCGATTTTTATCGGCCTGCCAATATATCGGGCTGATAGTTGCGTTTTTACGTACGTATCGGCCGATACGCGGGTGCTGCATTCGCCAATAGATTTTTCCCGGCATTATTTACAGACAGGCGTCCACAGGCAGCTCCGTGTTGCTGGAGATCAGATCTGCAGTTCAGGTGGAGACCACGCGCTGCCCGTCGACCACTAGCATCATGACTTAATTGGCTTAAGTCTTAAATTACAAATCAAGCACTTTATTTTAATGTCTACTGTTCCGGTTTATGTTTTTTTTTAATTATTTAAATGTGTTGACAAAGGACATTTTGTGATGACCTGATTATATCTGTTTTATAACATATTATATATGTAGCTGTTGATAAAAGCCTTTTACCCTTGCACAGTTAACCATATGCAGTGCACCATATGATGCACAATGTGCATCCATATGATGCACATTGCACACATAATTAATAATGGGTGATGAATGTAATATGATTGCAAAAGTGACACTGATCTGTGTTTTGTTTATTATGTTTAAAGAAATGGCAGTGCAGATTCCAAAAACAAATCAGTATGGCATTTTTTACATTTTTATGATGTAAGTTGAGGGAGCAAAAGCATTATCGGCTCCAAATGTCAGACCAAGAAAATCGGCAGCCCGTATCGGTCATCAGCTAAAGCTGATGGGAAAAACAAATTGGTATCGGCACTAAAAAATCCATATTGGTCGATCCCTATTTAATATATCTTTTTTTTAATTAAAACTCTGACTCTCTTTCAGGCTGCACTCTAAGGTATTGCTACTCTGAATAAAGCCTTATGTTGTATATGCGTGTATGCTGTCTCCCTTTATGTGATACCTCAAGCATGCCAGTGTGTCTGACAACAAAACAAAAACAGCTCCTTACTTGTCAAACTTCTCGTCCCTACAAGGCTTCACACCTTAATTGGTTCATTTTCACACACAAGCTGTTTTACCCTCCAGCATGCAAAAACTTCATCAGCTGCTATTGTGCAGCTTCCTATCCCCCACCACCCTCCAAAAAAGGTCATCAATCAAATGACAACAAGGAAGTGAGCATTTTACTTAAATGACCCCACAACTCACAGCTGTGAAAAAAACACCAATTGGCGACAGGCAGGTATTGTGACTGCACATGGAAGCATTTCCTTATCTTATATAAAAGAATAGGTAGCGTGTGTGTGTGTGTGTGTGTGTGTGTGTGTGTGTGTGTGTGTGTGTGTGTGTGTGTTGCTGCACCAGCAAGACATGAGCTGTCTGGATATATGCTGTTAAATTAGGAGGTGAAGCTGAGAGGAGCTATATTGCACCTACTGTATCCTAATAACACTGCTGCAAACAAAACAACAGCCACGCTGTAGATTCCTCCGCAGCCAGACACTGAAACCTCCAGAACACAACAAAGTCAAACTTCAAGGCTGAAGAATTGGAAGTTTAATTGGACAAAATGAGGTGCAGAGGGAGTTTGCTTGCTTTGCTATCCGACACGGCTGTAGACTAAAAATGAGGTCACAGTTCAAACTCCAGCAATACTTCTGGCCTGGGAATGAAATGTGGTGCACAACCAACCACCAGACTGACAGACAGCTTCTTAATGCACAGGTGTGTGTACAATATGAATGTTTATGTCATCGCCTATCAGATACTCTTTTAGGCGTTCCTTCCTGATGCATCTCTTTCTCCATGCTGGAGGCCAGGGAGGGGTGGAGATGTGTGTGTGTGTGTGTGTGTGTGTGTGTGTGTGTGTGTGTGCGTGTGTGTTTTCAACTAACCTGTGGATAAATGCTGTGATGCTACATAGTAATAAGATGCTTGTCAAGTATAGCACAGTCCAGCTGCATTGCTAAGTGTGAAACTGTATACCAGGAGAATTCTAGTCAGTACAAGAAAAGAAATCCAAGTAGAGCTCATGTTACACTCAAGAAGACAGTGTGGTGGTTGTGGAACAAGGTATTTCAGTTCAATAACTGTTATTTTCATGATGTTCGTAGAGGGTAAAAAGGCACTAAAAATGCACTGCTGAAGTAACACATTTACGTGTATGTAGACTAGAGCTGGGTGATATGAACAGAATCAAATATCACAGTATTTTTGACAAAATACCTCAATGTAAATATTGTGGCGATATTCTAGTTAGGTTCCGATACCTCTGATACTGCCTAAAACGCTGGTATCGGTATCAGGAAGTACTTGAGTTTATGCACCAATCCAATATCACATAATAAAGCCCTAAAAAAAATCTACATTAAAGTAGTTTATTTATGTTCTTTTTCCGTTATAAATGACTGTTAAATTGGATGAAAAAATAAAGTACTACAGTTTTCATTTTTTGTGTTTGTTTAAGTTTCACAAAGAGTTTAACCCTGAGGCAGGCCAACAACAAATCGCATCACAACCATACAGGGATAGCAGTATAGAGTTGTTCAAACCTAATAAAATACACGGATATCGGATCAGTACTCGTTAACGGCCGATACGCAAGTTCAAGTATCAGAATCGGTATCGGGGAGGAAAAAATTGTATCAGACCATCTCTAATTGTTGGGTAACTATTGATGCTATCAACAAATATTCACACAATGAGTTTTGATAAATAATCACCAATAATGTGGATACAATGACTAAGTGGGTAAAGTCTAGTAAGTTCAGAAAATGTATTACTTTACTGCAATACCAGGAAAAGACCACTTGTCCCATCACAATATCCAAAATCTAAGACAATATCTAGTCTCATATATCGATGTCGGCATAATATTGATATATTGCCCAGCACTAATGTACACCAACAGAGACTGAACTTTATGCAGCAGTCCAGGTTAAGTCAAATCAAATTATAGATCGAAAATCACTGATTATCCTGCAAAGTCCAATAGCAAAACACATCACCAGAAATCACACAAAAGAATCCCACAATGTGAAGAAGCTATATTATTTACAAAAATCCCAACATATATCAAATTGGCACTTTAATGATCAATTATCTTGTAGGAATATCCCTGATGATTACTGTCACTAGAAACCAAAAAACACCTGTAAAAGGCTAACTATATCAAATCAAATAATACCAAATTAACCACGTCATAAAAGGCCACAAAAAAACGCCCAAACTAAACCTAAAAACTATAAGACCAACCCGCCAATCAACAACCACAATACATGCATACACAAGTACAAACACATAATACGGTACAGAAAGAAACAGAACAGTGTCCTATACCAACTTTAGGTAGGTCTGGGCGATACGGAGAATATCAGATTTCGCGATATTCTTGCCCTCATACCTCAACGTCAATATTGTGACAATATTAAAGGGTTGACAATTGGTGCTTTGACAAAATATCTTCACAATGACATTTAAGATAAATAATCTTCAGCAATGTAGATACAATGACTAAGTGGGCAAAAGCAAAATAATAGAAGAGTTAGAACAGTCTGGTAAAACAGAACAGGACATCTCTTTACTGTTATGCAGCCTTTATAACAACGAAAGGACAACACTTAAGCCGTTTACAATATTACGATTTCAAAAATCTAAAATGATATCTAGCCTCATCTCACGATTTTGATATATTTCTCAATCCTAACCTTAGGCACAAATTCCTTATCTAATTAAATCTGCTTGACAATTGTACTTATTTATATCCTGTTGACAAAATCTGATAAGACCACTACATAGGAGCAGAGAGAAACATGTTTAAGTCCCAACAGTATGGGGTAGGTTGTGGAGCTACAGACTTTTAGTTTACATTGCATCAGCACTACTTCAAAACAATAGAGCAGCTTTAAGCAAGCACAGTTTTACATATCAGCTGGTAGATTCTGCAACTTCATTCTAATTTTACATTTATATAAAAAATAAAATTGGAATGCATTCCACTTTGAGATAAACAACAGTTTCCAGCATACACAGGAATCTAAGGCAAGTTGTCTATGAAATGATTGGTCAATTGAGCAGGGAAAATTAATCAACTTTTTAATTATTTGTAGTTTTTGTCATTAAAAATTCCAAACATTTATATTTTATGGTTCCAAGCCTCTCTGATGTGTAGCCTCTCTTTATCTTAGATCCTTAAAAACTGAATCCCTTCGTTGCGACAAAATAAGTGAAACATCACCTTAGGCTCCTGGAGTTGCAAAGACCATGGGTCCTGTTTTTTGGACACATCAAAGCCATTCTAATTGGAAGATAAATCAATTTTGAGTATTAAATAATCATTAGAATGCAGCACTAGTTGTCTCAAAATTGGATTTGTTTAAACAAATAGCCGCTGTATACTGTAGCTCCCTGGGCCTGCATTCACAGAGACGGCTAAAAAGGCAAATCCTAAAAAATAACTCTATGCTTACATCTGTTGGTCTTGCCACTTATACTGCTCTAAATACAAAGATGCACAGACCACTGTGTAATATTAACTCACTGAGTGTAGGTCTAATTATGTGCCCACAATTATGTATGTGAGTGTCAAAGTAGCCATGGATTACAGACAGGCTGTCAGATGCAAGGGTTTGTTTTGCATCTACAAGTTTTAATAAATGTCAGCATCAAAAATAAAATCAATGTGCAGCCACAGCCTAGTGTTAAATGCTCAAATTTATTGTGAGAAGACAGTGTGCGTACCACAACATTTGATTTCAATTCATTGTGCTATGATAAAAAAACACAGCAAAAGCCAACTTTGTGGTGCATGCGTCCGTGTATTCTCTAACAGTGTGAATTCTCAAATAGACCAAAAAAATGTGTGCTGCTTTGACACTTGCTCCAGCGTTCTCTGCTTGGCATCAACAACGCATCCAGCTCCAGTTGGAAATGTGTAATGTGAATGTTAGTTGTGTTGCAAAATTTTTTGATCTTTCTATGACCCAGTTTGCATGTATGGTTCTTATCCAGCTCCCTTTTCCCCCTATCACTGTGTAAAATCCAAAATGTGTCCAATTGGATTACAAAATGAGAGCTCAAACGCAGCAAGACATGGCTGTAAACTCTGTCCTGTGGTAGCCTTTACATTGAATTCAGTCAAAAAACCCTCAGTGTGAGAAAAGTGTGATATTGTTTTATATACGAAATGTTACTATTGTATATCTTTCGCCATTTTTTATTGCAATTCCAACTAGCCTATAATGGACTACAGATGGAACTTCTAGCCCTCGGGCTACAATCTGGCATTTTTAAATGTACTGCTGTACATGTTCATCAGTGTGCATTGTCCTGAAATAATACATTTAAAAAAATAAATTAAACAGGAGCAGTTTGAGTCTCTGAATAGAGTCATTCCAACTATATAAAATTACATCAAAATAAATAAATCTATCTTGAAAAGTTTTTTTGCCTATGCGCAGAGTGATGTTTTTGTCAGTGAGGATAATCAAATAAAAACAAGCCATAAAACACTTATCAGGAACAGTTAATTAAAGTAAACAAGCTCAATAACTGTCATTAATTTATATGAAATTCATTCACATCCCTTCAGTTGAATAGGACTTCATCATGGTGTATTAAAATAAACTGACTGACTAAAATAAATGAGGAGAGTGGTCGGCTGTTTACCTGGACAGCCAAGGCTTTGGCAGCGCTATGATTTCAGATTGAGCAGTTTTCTGCACCAATGCACAGATCAATCAAAATAGAATCACAACATGGAATCTATTACTTTTCCCACTCTTAAAAATAGGCAACTGAGAGATATGTTACTCAAATCTGAGACTGGTCCAAGAACGGTTCCAAATTATAGGGAAACTAAAGTACAGCTCAGCCAACTCCATTCAAATTATGCCAGCAATGTGAGATCACTTCCAGTGTTGCTATTTTATTCTAGTCTAATAATCAACTTATTGATAATTGATCAAGGTCAAACAAGAATCTATGTTTCCTCTGCAATGTGTTTATGAGGGTTACCTGTTCCGAGCTAACTTCTGTTCTTAAGCCATGACTCTGAACTTTGATGTCATTTCTTCTACTTTATTCGTAGAGTGTACAGTACTTGGAAAATAAATCTGATCACTAAATAACTTGTTCTTTTGTGGAGGATATGTAATTAGTTTAATTGTCACTTAGGGAGAGGCATACTGAGAAATAACTCTTTTTGTTTGTCTCCCATGGGCTGGAGAGAGAAAAAAAACACTGCAAATAGCTAATTAGGCAATGAATAGTTGCTGAGTTAATGGCCACCTCAAGAATACGATCTTGAATGTAACAGTCACTCTCCAAATTAATGGGGATGTGTATTGTGCATTGGGACAAAGTGATTCTGCTCTCTGTAGCTAATTTTGATGTTTATGCCTTAATGCTTATTGCTTCCAAGCTTTTATCATAATTCTAATAAACACATTACTTACAGACATTGGCCAAACAAACAACGCCTCACAATGTTGCAATTTGTGTCTCTGCCGTTCTTTATTTCACTTAGATATACAGACACATGTTCATTTTGAGAGCATACTTTACTGAAATTGAATTCTGAAGGACCCATGAAGCGCTTCATTATGAAGTGTTTTTCCCCCTTTACTTTGATATGAAACAAAATAAAAGCCGGCAACTCCTGTTCCAATCTCAACGGAAATCAGTATGCATCTTGCACACATTTGTATAAAAACACCCAAACATACACCCATAATGTATTTATTACAGTTCTTAATTACAAACTTCAGAGGAGCTCTGCTGTTGCTTTGAGGTTTCCTCCAGTTCAGTTGGCTGGTCCTTTGAATTATTTTAACTTGAACAGGCAAGCGGCCCAACACCAGAAACCACCATAATTACAAGATCTGGGCAGTTCTTTAAATAGCTTTGACCAGAACCTTGATTGGGTAAATGACTAGAAGGGCCAGGATGCTTCAGTTAAAATAGGACTGCCACATGGAGTTGATTTGGGGTTTTCTACATGGGGAGCCTGAGAGAGAGCCAGCTTGCTTCTAACCAACAGTTACAGTAAGTCATGAAACTAAGAAGAGCCAACGAGAGAGAGAATCATGTATAGCTGGGGAAAACAGTCATTCCTGCTTACACGGCTCGGTCCATTACTCCTGTACACTCCGCTACTCGAACATTTGCTTTCTGTGTAGACAGAATTAACACGTTATTGTTGTCAACACTATAAAGTCATGCAGGTGCATGTTTATTTTCATAAATCTTCATTGGGAGAGAGCCTTTTATTTGTGTTGTGCCTTATTCTTTTTGTGGTTTGCTCGGTTTGTAGTGGATTTAATTTCAAGATTTTGTTTGGCTTATCCCTTTGTTGTAGTATAGATTGATGATTCCACCTTACCTCCTATAAACTCCTGTTGAAATTTAGCATTGAAGTAGCCAGATAAGCCAGCTGAGTTGCTGCAAGGAAAGTGGCTTTGAATCAGACGTGGTAATAACAGAGACAGCCTTTTATCTTATCTCTTTTATTTGACGTTTAATCTGTTTCTTAATTATGTCTTTTAGCTTTAATAATTAAGTTTGTTTAAAAAAGCAAATTGCTGTCTGGATGTAGTTTAGATCGACCAAACTCCCCAGTAGAGAAACATGTTTAACTCTCGTTGAAAGACACACACCACCCCTGTGACATGTTGCACTGAGATGATACTTATCAGACTATGTCTGGTTCTGGGTCTATCTGGTCACCAAAAGGTGATTTTGTAAACAAGAGCAAAATACACACTTGCAGCTAATCCCGCGTTTAGCCATGGGTGTGCCTGTTCCGTCTAAATATTTTGGTTACACACTCGGCACAATCCCCAAAAATGTTTGAGTTAGCTGCAATTGAGAAAAAAAAGTCTCTATTATTTCATACACTACTGAAAGAAATTGGATGCCATCCATCCCACCCATGGCTGTATAATAAGACCCATCTATGCCGTGTTGTACCCTCTGACCCAGCGATGGGGGCGGGCCTGACCGGCCAGTTGTGTCCGCTCGTTTGAAACTCTTTGCTAAGATGCCCTGCGCTGAGTCGCTGACTCACTTAACAAGGTTCACAACTCCTGTTCAAAAGACATTTTTTTGTCTGACATTCTTCAAAACCAAGCCCTGCAGTCTTGCCCTGTGTTGCTGTTGTATGTAGCTTTTCAGTTTATATATATATATATATATATATATATACACACACACACACTACCGGTCAAAAGTTTGGGGTCACTTACAAATTTCCA
>NC_048422.1:10837677-10849716 GCF_013103735.1 Etheostoma cragini
TATATATATATATATATATATATATATATGTATTTGCATTGTACAAATAGTGTATAGGCATAGCCTAAAAACGTATGGTTGTGCGGTTCCCCTTGCTATAGGAGAATCCGAGGTGATGTAGTTGCATGTAATGTTGCAGATGTCCAGTGAGTAGAACATTGCACTCGCCACAACTCCAGGTTTGACATTGCTTTTATGCAACAGTTGTGCTACAACGTTGTGGAAATTATTGCAGCATCACTGCAGCATTAAATAGATAAAAATAATAATGCCGCAGTTCGCCTCTGCCACCTTACTTCTTCAAACTAACGCACGTTGCTAAGCAACAATAAACAAAACCAGTAGCCTGCGATCAATACAATGCACAGTAGGGTTGATGTACAGGTCACTTTGTTCAGGCACACATTACATCCACATGCCTACCTAAATTAATATTTCTGGCTACGCTACTGCAGCAAATAATAATCAAAATAATACTTAAAATGTAATTAGGGTATTTTAAATAAACAAACAACTAGATGCGTTTAAATAAAACTTGAATGGGGGTAGAAAACACTGTTTGTAATTAATACAGTTGGTCCGTACAGTATCTATTATTTACAGCTGCTTTACACTGTGCTCGACAACCTTGTTGAGTTCATCAGATCCCTGCAGCCATCTGAAGTCAGCAGGACAGTTATAAGTTAGAAATCTGCAGCCTCCGATTGTCTACTTTCATCAAATCAAATACAAACAAACCTGGGCTGCTACTAATAACCACACACATCTCTTACAACTCTACGATCTTCCTGTGTGTGCAGCAGAGACTAAATAAACTCTGTGCATCCCCCCTCCCAAAAGAGCTGAGTTTTAATCTTTATTTTTGTTATGGTTGTGTATGTTTCTGTTTCCCGTTTTATTTTGGTAGTTTTTCTGTCTTGTTTTACTTTACTTCCTGCCCTGTGTGTTCCAGCTTTTGTGACCGTCTGCCCCACCCTGAAGTGTTTCACCTGTTGGTCACCTGTCACATACTGTTAACGCATTCATCAATCACACATGCACTTGCAAACTATCATTGATTCGTACAGTCAACGTTAGAAAAGTAATGATCTTGTTTCTAGCAGACTCAGTAATAGAGCCCAATGCTTTACAAAAAATAAAACAATTAAGAACCAAATGCACAGAGTGAACAGATGAAACAAGAGGAAACTGCAATGTTTTAAATACCAGTTAAGGTGTAAGACATACTGAAGTGCATGCATGTTTTTTATATTTACATGTCCTTTATACATCTGGCTTCTGTTGAATGGTTCTTCAGGCATCAAACTGCTCTACTTCAATTGGAAGTTGAGAGTATGTGTGATTAGCAAACATATTTTGATCTACTCCTAAGTCAACATGTGGACTGCCTACAGTAAATCAAGTTCTGAATTTATGCTGTCAAACTTGATCTGGAAATGTCATTGTGTTAAAGCGCCGCGCAGACGTCTTGCAGCTGCCTCACATAAGTCCCAAACCGCCATGCTACAGTGGCGGCCAATGAGGTGTCAGGGCTCTGGAGATCTTTGTTGAATTGGTTTCTGAGGAAATCAAAACCTCAGTACAGTAATGCTGACATTCTCCTCAGTAATGTGCATGTCTCTGGAGAACTTTCCCGCCTAACAAGGCTGAGGTGACAGATTGGCTAGGATCAGGTTGAAGAACTGGCTTCCCTCTGCCTGAGAAGTTGCCTGAGAATGCATTATATATAACATTCTGCTGAACATTCACTCTCTGCCAATCTTTAAGGAGAGATTGAGTCTATACAACCTTCCAATCATCTCCCATATGAGATTGTTCCTGAAATAATCTCCTTGCCCTGAATTTGTGTCCCATGGTGCATTTCTACAGACAGAAGGTCACACAGCTTGATGGAAGTGGGACAGGAGTGCTAAAAGTATCCTTATGATCCAGGCTGAGAGTGTTATAACATAACAATATGGAAACCTGCATCCAGAGTGTGTTTTCTGGTGTGGATCAACATCCCTGCATACCTTATCAATCAATCACTATAATATCCCAAAATCGGAGACAAAACATTTTATATTTTGGCTGAAACATCTTCTTCCTCTTTATTAAGCACATGCTTTTGCTTATATGTCCAATCATCCATCTTCGTCTGCTTCTCCGGTATTCGGCCGCGGGGGGAGCAACTACGGCAGGGGACGCCAAACTTCCCTTTCCCGAGCCACGTTAACCAACTCCGACTGGGGTAAGGACTTCACTTGGGGTGAGGACTCATTCTCCACCTGAAGAAGCCACTTCATCCGTTTCCTGCTGAGAACCAAGGCCTCAGATTTGGAGGTGCGGATCCTCATCCCAGCCGCTTCACACTAGACTGTGAACCAATCCAGGGAGTGCTGAAGGTCACAGGCCAATGATGTCATCACGACCAAATCATCTGCAAAAAGCAGCGATGAGATCCCCAGCCCACCCAACTGCAACCCCTCCCCACCCTGACAACACCTCAATATCCTGTCCATAAACACTACAAACAGGATTGGTGAAAAAGTGCAGCCCTGGCGGAGGCCAACCTTCACCTGGAACAAGTCCGACTTACTGCCGAGAAACCGGACTTAGCTCTCGCTTTGGCCATACAGAGATTGGATGGCCCTGAGAAGGGACCCCCACACTCCATACTCCCGCTGCACCTACCACAGTATCTCCCGGGGGACCCGGTCGTAAGCCTTCTCCAGAGCCACAAAACACATGTAGAAGGGTTGTGCAAACTCCCAGGCTCCCTCTAGGATCCTTGTGAGAGTGAAGATCTGATCCGTTGTTACCCAACCAATCCGCATTGTTCATCTTCAACCCAAAGTTCGACTATCTATTTGCTTATTTGTCACATTGTTTTTTCAGCACAGAAATCCCCCAATCATCTTTCCCTTGACTGTCCCTGCATCCTGTTTTCTTTTGAAGTCTCCTCTGTCCCTGGGCCCCTCGGTGATTCAGAACAACAATGATGTGCAGGTAGGAAAAAAAGCCTCCTCTGTGAAGTGCAGGAATAAAAATGGAAGTGTAAAGGAACTGGATACAATACTTGAGAAATGTACACACATTGCAGGTAAACACGATACTAATGAGGGTGGTGGTACTGTCGGCGGCATGAGAAATGGGGCTTGCAAATTAATTGATTTCCCCATTCAGTCACTCCAGGATTTTGCAAAATGCCTGATGTTGCCGGAGCTTTTGTAAAAAATTGCAATAAAAGTTGCAATGTTTTTTTGTTTTTTTGTTTGTTGCAACTTGTTTTGGGAAGAATAAAACTACTGTAGGCTGATTTTCCCTAGTAACCTTACCAAAAAGCCTCAGGAGGCTGAAAATGTTGGTATAATATGAAAATGGCTGGTGGATTTAAGACTAAAAATAATAATTTATTGAATGAATCAAATTTTAACATATCTGTCAGTAGCTTGTTGATCTTTACATTGTTGGTTAATTTCCTGTCCTGAGACACATTCATACGTTTTGATAAAGTACTTATTGGACTTAAAGTTATCATTGCACTTAAAATAACGAGCGTAGCTGTCCTGAGTTTAGGTCATGATCGTGGCATCTCATCTCCTGTTTTTCCTGCATGAACCATGTGCGTTGTGTGCGTGTGTGCGTGTGTGTGTGTGTGTGTGTGTGTGTGTGTGTGTGTGTGTGTGTGTGTGTCGTGTCAGGCGTGGGGAAAACTCAGCAGCCGCTGCAGAGAGCCAAGAGGATTGAAACAGCAGCCGCTTCAGCGACATCAGACTGAATAAACGTTAGAGCGTACGTTGATATAATGTGTACAGGTTGGCAGGACGGTCAGAAATCTTTTGCACTTTCGCTGTACTTTTTATTGGTAAATGTGAGATGTTCAAATCACATAAGTCCTGTTAAACATGAAATGAATATGGCCACGTTTGGGTTATGTCAACCCGTTCTCACTCCCGCTTATTCACTGGCTCTCAGAGTTACATACTGATACCAAGTCTGGCCCGTGGGACTCGGGGATTGGTTAAAGTTGCGGGAAACTCCGGTTATTGGTCAAATTTGCGAAAAAGTTGCGGTGATTGGTCAGAATTGCGAGTCACACCAACGTCCCAGTGGTGGTTGAATTCACATTAATTGGCGCGATATCGAAAAATTCTGGAGGGATTTATACCCTTCAGAACAAAAACTGAATAGATTAAAATGAACATTTTCCATCTTGCGTTTCACACAAAAAAATCCTTAACCATTGTGAAGTGGAGGATTAATGGTACTTGAAGTGTCGGGATTCACACAGCAGTGAGTGAGAGGAGAGTCTTCCATGAGCATGTTTAAAGCTAGGGTTTTATTTTGGTGCTGAATGCTCTTTGAATCATTGTTATGGTTCGCTTAAGACACCAATGACCTAATTACTAAAAATACTATGGGTATTAGTGAGCCCTTTCTTCATTGTCTTTTCAGCAACCTTGCAGTTTGGAACCATTTAAAATAACCCAAAAGGATTAGAAATTGCATCAGAATTATATCAGAAAAGCCTGAACAAATTGAAGACCACTGGGATGGAATTATCACAAAAAGTATCCTAGTGGGACTCTTTTTAAACCCAATCTCCCCACCACATATTCCTGAAAGCTATGTTTGTTTTACATTACATTTTCTTAAATAACTCATCATTTTGATATCTAGCAGGGAAGGAGAGTGAGTAGCAGAGATTTGGGAGCAGAAGGAGTGAGCCTACTGCTCCATAGGAATTCGCCAGAATGCCAGATGGTGTTCTCAATGAAGAAATTAAACGGCAAAACGAGAGTGAAAAATGGACTGGCAAGGTATGTTTGCACTTCTGGGCACACACACCCTTGCACAGTCTTGAATGCGTCTTTAATGTCTAAAATTACAAAATTCCACAGGTGGCTGGATATACAGTAGCCTAATACAGGCAATTTATCAGCTGCTAATCTGTTCAGATCACTCTCGCTTATCAGAAGGGAAGCCCTGAATGTTTAGGTGAATAGTTCTTTTGGGAAGCTGGGTGGTTCCATCTCAGTGAAGAAAATATGCCTCACAAGAAATATAATACAATGAGCTGAAAACTGAGTGTATTACGTTTTAGCTTTGGCTCAGTTCCCTCAGGAGCTGAAATTGAAAATCGGTGCTTTAAAGTGATATATTAACCTAGATAGCAGCAACGCTATCAAAATGAATACCTCTGATCTGTGCGGTTCACTTACTTAAGGACTCAGTGCTTGGTTGTGATGAAGACACACACACACACACACACACACCAAGATTCACAATCTCAACTAAATGATGGAGCATCACTGAAATAAAGGGAAAATGGTGCTGCCTGGATGAAGGATAGAGATCAGAGGTTGTTTTGTAGTTGGTTGTTTTAAGTCCTGAGTGAATAGCACGCGCACACACACACACACACACATACACACACACACACACACACACACACACACACACACTCACACACGCACGCACTTTCCGGGCCTTCCAGTGAGGCAGAATGATGCTCTCTGTGTGTCGTGTGGCTCCCTGTTGCACACCACCGCGACAAGAAATCACCAAGTAATCATCATCAGAGCGGTCTACACTGATACTTTCCCTCGGTCTTTCATGATGAACTAGGAGCTGCAGTTAGGTTATATTGTGTAGATAAAGTGTCCTTGCTATCGATGATCAAACATGAGAATTTCTATTTTTTACAATGAATAAAGTAGGTAAACTCCTTTATCTCACAAGTAATTGAGAACAGTGTGTGTCTTAATGATATTATCCCCTTTACCCCGTTTATCCTCTTTCACAACTTCACACATGCTTTCCCCTCTAACAGGGATTTTCAGCATTTAGTATGATCACTTATTTTAGTGCAATAACTTTACGACTATGACCTGTTGCTCTCTGCCTGAAACAGCAGGCAGAAGGACAGTTCCCCTGGAGCTTCTACAAAGATATCCGGTCGCTGCGCCTTCTCTTGAGGACAGAAGAAAGAGTCTGTTTTCCATCTGCTTCTTAGGCACCCACAAAAATGTATCATTCGGTCACTAAAGCTACTCTTCTACTACAAAAAAAGAAACCACAAACATCAAAGCCACCATGCACGGCTATAAGGTTTGAATGCTTGAAATAAAAACAGGGATTTTGGTTTGAGTATCACTTCAAACTGGAAATCTTTTCAAATAAAGATGTACTAAAAATTCAAAAAAGTTTGACACATCGGCACAAAAATCCTCACTCAAATCCTAAAAACAGTGGCTTTTAGCAGATTAGATATATATTTTTCTGTTAAAAAGGCAAAGTAGTGTTAAGACTTTAGAAGACAGAAGACATGCCTTTTTCCAATTTTACCTGCCATTTTTACAGCCAGAGTGAGAATGTTTTGTTCGAAAGAGTTTCCTTAGTAGAATTAAGTTGGGAAAAGAGGCTCAACATCAAGGAAATGGTAACTTTTATTGCATGAACTGTGCAACCTCCAACAAGAGAATGAGTGCCTCAAAGTCCATGGAACAGATGTGGACATTGTCAGGTCTGTATCCAGCCCTGGACTGGCACTATTGCTTTACGTTGAAGTGGGACAGGGCATTGAAGACATCAAAACAGGAATAATGGCCCTCAGACTGCCGGCTGCACGGAGAATGCGGCGCCACTTTGGACTGAGCTTATCATACAGCTCTATCTAGAAATGTAAGAAAGCTACCACCTGGAGGATTATTTCTCTGACATGGAAGACGCAGCTTTTCATCTACTGATACCGCTGGGTTTGTAGTGTTAGTCTGCCCAATTTTTCAAAAAAGGAATGAAAAAAGGTTTGTGCAAGAATTACTATACAGCAGTCAAAAATGTTATATTTAGTCATATCTACAAATAAAGAAGAAACCTATTAGTGACCAATACTTATTATTGGCTGATCAGGAGGACTTTGACATTGATTAACTGAACCAACTACAGATTTGTTACATATTAATCCTCAACCTTTCCCTCTGCTTTGGTACTGTACTACTTATCTCA
Organism: Etheostoma cragini; assembly: GCF_013103735.1. Lineage (NCBI taxonomy): Eukaryota > Metazoa > Chordata > Actinopteri > Perciformes > Percidae > Etheostoma > Etheostoma cragini. The sequence continues at coordinate 10,844,668 of NC_048422.1, forward strand.
GAGTGAAAGAGATGCAAAGTTATACATGTACCTAAGAGAAAGAAAGAATGTAGAAGGTACCTAGTATCCATCTACGACGGGGACCCGTACTTTTGACCAGATGTCCCTCGGCTTTCGCTTTATTTCTGTTAGCATTCTAAACTCTGGTCAATTCAAGCAACACCCTTCAAGCTAGAACCGACAATCAAATGGTGTTCATCTTTTTTTTTGTTGAGTAAAATTCACACACCCAACAACCATTTGGATTCCCTCTGCTAGGGATGCACAATACATTGTTTTTTTGTCGCCATCGCAATATCAACATGCTCAATATACACATCGCTAAAGGCTGCAACGTATCGCTAAGTCAGAGATTTTTTGGGGGGGGGGGCTTTATCCTTTATTAGTGACAGTGGATGGACAGGAAATAGGGAAAGAGACGGGGGATTACATGCAGGTCGGATTTGAACCCGGGCCCCTGCAGGACTCAGCCTCCATGGGGTGGACGCTCTTACTGAGCTAAAGGTCGCCACCAACACACAGAGCTCTTCAGTGTTAGTTGAAAGAAAATATCAGGAGAAAACAGCACATATTAAGTTAACAGTCATTCTTTTTTAGGGGTGCCTTTTATATTCAATTCAATTTGTTTAATTAAAGAATGTTAAAAATTATTTCCTTTTACTAGTTTTAAATTCATCAAGCATTGTATTTTAGCAGAATACTGACCGCATCAGAAATGCAAAACTAAATACAATTTAATAAATGTCTATTCATTGCAAGTAATATTGTTATTACAATATTAGCATATTGGATCTTTTCGCCCCTCATATCGTGCAGGTATACACAACGCACACATGTTTCACCAAAACAAGTTCTTTCCTGAGGCAATTTTGCAGATGTAACCCTCCCCCCCCAAAAAAAAAGATGATTGTGATTGGTTAAAAGAAATGGTAATAAACCAGATCATGTTTTTCTCCTATCCCAGAATGTTGTATGGACTAGTCAGACCGGCAATGCACACTAGAAGTAACCTAACAGAAAACAAGCCTTTTATTTATGATAGAAAATGATAAGTTGATTCCAGCAACATTCAATCCCCAAACGGTCAAATGAAGCCGGAGAATATATGTAGTGCTCAGAGGGAGCAGCAGAATTATGTTGCAACTGGAAAACCAAACGAGACAAGAAGTCTGAGGTTAGGAGGGCTATTCGCTTTAGTAATAGCCTGTTTCAAGGCTGTGGTTGTTTGTGGCCAAAGCTACACAGTGTGAAAGAAGTGTGAACAGGTTGTGATGAAAGTCCTGCCATGAGTGGCCAAACTGACCAGAAATTAATTCAGAGCAAAATGTGCAACACATCATGTCTGTTGGAGCTATTCATTATGTTGTTATTGTTGGAACTATTCACTGGTTTTGTTATATTTAATAGTTCAATATTTATTCATTTCATTTCTGTTTTGCTTGAATCATACAGCTACATACATTTGTTTATATCATTAGTATTTTATTTTGGTCATTTTTTGTATCTGCTAGTACTTTTGTCTGGAAAGTTCCACGCAGCCTTAGGTACCAGGTGAAGGTCTAGATATAGAGATGATCAGGTATGTGGGGAGGTAGACACCGGGGACGGCTGATGGTTTTTCACCCCAGCCTATAAGACGCCAATGCTCCTTTATGTGAAATGTTTGTTTCCTGAGAATTGGATTAATAAACATCACAGAATGCCATCTCAGCCTGGACAATAAACGTCCTTTGGTGCCTTAGTGGCCGTTTGACTTTGAGTTTGTTTGGTTCAATCTGAGGACAAATCGTCACTACAATGTCCTTATGTCAGAGTTGTTGGCATCCGCCTCAGCAATGAGGCCCACTGACAGGAAATGTGGTTAATGTAAGTTTAATGGGTGTTTTGTGTGTGTTCTTTTCTTATACAAACTTTTTTTTTAAGATAATGTAACTTCTGTACAAACTTCATCTAAGCTGACATTATCTCTGTCTCGCCAGCACAGTCTAAATAAAAAACGATGGCCCGTACAATCTCACAACTGAAGCTTCTCTTGTGTTAGGTGTGTGTGTGTTGTGTGGATAAGTAGTGAGTCAAAAAAACTAGGTACACAGCCTGAAGGTGGGTGAAAAAAAACCTTCAAAAAATAAGGTACATAAATAGAAACACATCTATTTTTGTGCTCATGTTTTGGTCTTGGTTAAGAAAAACGTAATCCCCAAGCGTGGGATTTTTTCAGAAAAAAAAGAGTGCTGAAAGAAATTGCGACAGAAGTTGGGAGGAGCAGCAACAAAAAGTGATGTTGCCCTGTGGAGTGAAACAAGAAGAAAATGCAACTTCAATGAAGATGAAATCATGAAGCTGATAATCATCTTTACAAACCAAGAACTACAGCTTTTTCAAAGGAAATCTTGAATAACCTTATATAGAGCAAGAATAAAAACACACATACAGTATAAATGTACACATACAGTCCATATGCAGGAGCATTGCTCCCCCAACCTCAGTCTTGACTGTATGGCACATGCTGTGGGACAGTGGCGGGAATGATGATGTACAGCCACTGACTAGCTACTATTTCGGGGTGATCTGTTCCAAGCGAACAGCTCATCAACGGTGCTGCCTGTCTCAGTGGCTTCGTTTAATGCTCCACCAGACTACAGTAGGGATCCTCTATTTTAAACACAGCAATTGCCTGAACTTGGCTTCAGGTCTTTCATAGGCATGACCGAGAAATTCCCTGATGAAATAGGCTAACTTATAACGCCTCATAAGTCTGTCCCAGTGAGCTCCAGTTATCGTATTAGCACACTATGTCAGCATACTAAAAGGTCGATTAACGCCAAGGCTAATCCCGTCATATACATTTATTTATTTATTTACTTATTAGGCTATAGGCAATTTGGCTAACACATTAATTATTTATTATTTTCTTACTATATGTTTGGAATACGGTGATTTCTGATCAGGTAAATGAAGTTCCGATGCACATTTAGATGTTTCATCATGCAGTGTGTAGGCTAACGCCAGTCTGCCTCGTGCATTAGACTGCAGAGCGGTGTTAAAATTCAGAGCAAGTGTTTGGAGAAGGCAGTACTTGCTCTTTCCTGGACGTTCAAGAGTAGCTCAAGTAGGAATAAAGGAGAGGAAAACCCTGCCACTTCACGGCCCCACACTCATGTTAGGGTATACTAGGAAAAAAAACACCGCCCACATTCACTGGTGATATAAAACTTTCAAACCCCGTTGTCCAAAAGTAGGTAGAAAAGATAGACCACTTACCACCCCAGAGTCCAGCTGCTCGGTAGTCTGAGACGGAGCCGCTCCGGTCAGAGGTAAAAGCCACAATATCGGCACCAAAAGCAGCATCTCCGGTGAAGTATTCCTCATCCACTTGTGAAGAACCAGAGAAACCATGATGCCCTATGACAGGCTGGTCCTGCAGGGCACAGACACCGATCCCGACAGCAGCATCCACGGGATAAATCACACGCCGACACTCCTGTAAAGTGTCCCCGAATAAGTCTACCTCACTGTTGAGCGCAAACACATGAAGCACATTAAAACTGGTTCTGTTAAAAACATTAGAGCAGTTTATGTCCAGCACCCGTAAAACTACACCCGTAACTAAGACCTAAGTGGTCATAAACAGAGATAAACTGCGTATTCTTGTCTTATCCCAAGTCTATCAGAGGCAATATCCCTGGAACAAGAAGTGCGAGCTGCTCTCTCCGTCGTAGCGTCTCGAGCGCTAGGAAATGTAAGCAGCTACGTGCGGTTGTGTCGCGAGCAGCAGAGATCAGACTCAAGCCAGCCACGATAACCTGTTACACTTCCGGAAAAAATTACCAAAATAAAAATCGAATGGCTGGACTTGAGAAAATAATAGCTTACGTGACACGAGTTTAAGTAATTTCACTAAACCTTTTTGGGCTTTGGGTCCCTAAATCTAAAATAGTAACTAATACAAGTTTTGACCAATGTTATTCAAGTTTAAATGCTGAAATAATTGATAGATACAATTGCAGTTTTTAAAATTGTTGAGTTTGTGTGAACTGGATTTATACCAAACGTGTGGACTGCAGTAGTAAGACTACGAGTATTTACTGTTTTTCAAAGTTTCATAGCACTGTAAATACATAAACTCAATTATTAAGTTAAGTAAATAGTCTACTTCAGTTAATTGGGTTTTGTTGTTTGAAGTGACTATTTGCAACTATTAGTTTGTGTTGATTCTAGCGGCCACTTTGGACAAAACTGGTAGTGTTTTTACCATACCTGCTGTAACTCACTACCAGATGTGAGTCGAGTGCAGACGTGAGTTGCCCATGCGTCAATTTGTGACACGTAGCCTGTCACATCTTCTTTTCATTTTACTAGGAAAATTTCATATTCATAAGTCCAAATTTTCTAATTCAAAACCCTGTTTTAAATTATTTCAAATTGTAGTTGACACTTACTTTGAGTCTCTTAATTTAATAACAAACAAAAAAGCTATATTTATTTCTGACATTTACTTAAGGATGTTTAAAAAAGGATTTATATTGTAACACTTTACTTTTTCTTTACAAAGCTGTCACATTTTTATTCCTTGTTCTTGTTTTCATCTTTTATGATGACTATTTTTTTCTATTTTTTCATTATACATACTGTAACTGAGATGTCAGATTTTTTGTTTTGTTATTTGTTAAAATAAAGCAATTTAAAAAAGAAAGAAAAAAAACAACAACTTATTTGTCAAAACAGTAAAAATTGACCTATATAACAAAGGTGGTTTACTGCTGGCTACAAGTTAGCAGTTATTCACAACAAAAGCTGTCACTTTAATGGCAATTTGAGCTAATGTTTGAAATAAAATAATCATATATAGCTAAAACGTTTATGAAATGATTTCCATCTTCTGTTATTGTTTGTAATGAGAAAAGTTTGTTATTTTATGGATTTCACAAATTTCAGTATAACGCGTTCAAATCTAAGTAGTGACAGCTGTAGGGGAGACCAGGGACAGTTGTAACAGGGGACGGTTGTAACACCTTGAATTCCTCCAATCAGAAACACTCTAGAGTGATG
>NC_048422.1:10849816-10850821 GCF_013103735.1 Etheostoma cragini
TCAATTCCCACTGTGGTATATCAACCACTGTGTTCCAGAGCATATAAAAGCATCAGCTTATGTAATGTAATTATTATTTATACTATTATATAAAGATAGTCAGTGGAAACATGTGATTGCTTACAGCATGCCAAATATCAGAAAGAGGAAGACAGACAGGGGAGTCCCATTTCCTGTGCTGGAAAGGGCTTCTGATGAAATCAGACAGGGAAAGTCAGTCAGGGGAGTGGCCAAATCATATGGCATTTGCCATGTGACCCTCCACCGATTCCACAAGAAGAGAAGCCAGGGATCAAAGACACTTCCCAGAGTTGGATATTGGACTCCGAAAAAGGTTTTCTCACTGGAGCAGGAGCTCCTCTTAAGAGACTACCTGATGCAGGCAGCTGATTTATACTATGGACTGAGCCCAAAGGAGGTAGGCTAGATATGTAGTAAGTTAGAGTAGGCTATGCTAAGCATTTGTTCTGTATAATAACTAATTTTACAACTAATTAACAATTAATATAATTTAGGTCCGGAAGTTTGCCTTTGAATTGGCAAAGACCTACAGTTGTAGGTACCCAGAAACCTGGGCAGAGAAAGGGATGGCTGGAGCTGACTGGTTCACAGCATTCTTGAAGAGGCATCCCACTCTCTCCATAAGAAGCCCTCAGGCTACAAGCCTCTCACGGGCTACAAGTTTTAATCAGACAAATGTCAATACGTTTTTTGACAACTTGTTTTCTGTGCTGGAAAAACACAGATTTGCTGCACAGGACATCTGGAACATGGATGAAACAGGTGTGGTGGAAATTATCTATATCTCCCTCAGACACACCTTCCAGAGGCTCACAGCCTTACACAATACAAGTATTACAGAATAAAAGCACTAAATAAAACAAAGTTTTTCTATACAGGAATCACCACAGTACAGAATCCTGAAAAAATTGTGGCCAGAAAGGGAGTCAAGCAAGTAGGTGCAGTCACCTCTGCAGAACGGGGGACACTAGTTACGCTTGCCTG
>NC_048422.1:10850921-10854601 GCF_013103735.1 Etheostoma cragini
CAAATTGGTTATTCCAGTGTAAATGGTTTTTGAGGTATTGCTAAAAATTGCAAAAAGTGTTACAACTGTCCCTGGTCTTACCCACTGAATTGCAGAGTTAGCGATGAATGTTTTGCTCTGACAGAAAATCTTCCATTTATAAAAAGAAAATACGTTACAGATGCATCGTTGCATACGGTAACTTAGCTTACATTGAATGTATCATGAGTTAAACTGGGTAACGTCATCCCTATCACTGTGTCACGAGCCAAAACATTAAGAGGTTGTTGTAGCAATGTAAGGATAACTTAGATTAGTATAGCGCATTTCCTTTGAATCATTTACAATCCCGTCATTGTCTCCATGTTGTCTCCGTCATGTTGAAAGCCCGATCAAGAATGCCTCAGCTTTTTGACAGTCATCTGTCACTCTCGCTTTTACATTTTAGTAGTTTTTAGTTTCATTTAAAATGTTATGTGATGGCCCTTCCTGACCCAGTATCAGCCATTACTACAGCAGATAACTTCTAAAATAAAATAAAAATACAATTTTGTCTACATAAAGAAAACTCCTGCTACCTTATACATGGCTGCATAAGCTTTTTTATGGTGTTACAAAGAAATCTGTGACCCGTCATAATGTGTTACTGGACTGTACAATTTTGTGTGAAAAATTGGACCAGGCATAAGCCATTAATAAAAATTATATGAAAATAGCGTTCTTTTCAATCTTGTTTGCGGTTACAGGTCATTAATGACCATTAGATGAAACATTTGTTTCAGAAACTTTAAAAAAGTTACATATAACAACTTTAAATAGTATATTATTATTAAAGTAAACAAAGATAGATTAATTGGTATAAAAAAAAAACGTATGCTTTTATTTTGAAGTTCAATTTTCAAACTTCCAGTAGGCTACTTTTGAGTTTTTTGTCTGACTTTATTAAACAGCTGTGAGAGAATTTGAATTCGGCTTGGGGTGTCTTTTATTTAATCCCTTTGTCCTTTAATCATGATTCATCAAAAAGATAAAACTGTCAATGGTGCTGGAGATTATACATAAAAATACATTAGTGATTAATAACTGCTGCTGTTACTGTTACTATTTTTATTCAATCCAAAGATGAACAGTTTTGCTCAGTAGTGGAGTTTTGTTCCCTGGATATGATTTACTTACACGGATGGTTGCCATGCCCAAGGTTAAATAAACACCATAAAATCCTCATTTAAAATAATTGAAGTCGAAAGAGGCCGGCTTTCAATTAAAAATCTAAAGTTGGGAGTCCTTGAATAACTAGTAATTACATTTTATTTTCTCAGTTTTGAAACTTATAACATTATAGCCTAATGACAAGTCAGATCCTTCAACCGGGCGAACCAAGTTCAAGCCCCCAATATGCCAATTATCCACCCTCAAGAAATGTCCTCAAACCAGACTCTAAAATCCTTATTAGATCTAGCAGTGCTGGCCTGTAGACGACCCTGCACCACCTCACCCAGACCTTCCCGAGGGTGCACGTAAAAAGAACATTGTCAAGTAGGAATTTTAAACAGTAAAACATTATTGTTAGCACTGTCCAGAATCATCACTCGTAACTGCCTCCACAACATCAAGGGGAATTATTCGTTTAACTCTTGAATCATAATGCAGATGCACGCACGCACTTCGGTACCCACTCACATGCGGGCATCTTAACTACTGTGTGCCGCTGACTGACAGTCTCCTTAACCTCAGTGCACTCTCTCCACTGATTCATAGCTCGCCTTTATTGTACCACAGCCTCATGACTCGACTGCAAAGAAATAATGAGTGCATGGGCACGAGCAACCACATGCACAAATTAAGCTTATCCAATTGATCTACTGCTGGAACCAGCCCATTTTTATTTGAAATATATACGGTTTAATATTTAATGGTTAATCCTTTTTTCCCCAATTCTATATTTAGACAACTGGTGCTACATGATGTGGATGTGTTGTGCTATTAAAGTCCAGGAGCATTTCAGATATGTGTTAAGAAACACTGAGGGATAAATGACACCCAATTAAACTCATCTATTAGCAGAGGCTCTCTTCTTAAAGTGCAGAAAGTGCCTGTTTCTTTGAAATGCAAAGATTTTGTAACCCTCATTACACGTCCTTATTCCCCAGATCTTCGAAAACGTTACAGAAAAGCATGCAATTTGATGGAAATAATCTGCAGGAAAGCATTACATTGAGGAAAACACAAGCAGTTAATACTAATGCAACTCTGTCGGCCCTCTTTTTGTCTCTTCTGAGTAGAGATTTATTCAATAATTTAAGCTGTGTATTTTGGGTTAATACTTATCAATAATTACTGGCTAATTCAAGAATATGTGACGATCCATCAGTCAGTCAATCCACAAAAGGCCATTCTTTGTTGGCTTCATTTTGCATTCAGATCCATTACAGTAGTCGTTCATCACTGGTTTCAGAAGAAAGAAATAACATGGAAAACAAATTTTCTTCTCAGCAGCATTATTGCTGTCTTAGTGGGGAAGTCTTAAAACTTCTCAACTTTTCTGCCTCCAGTCCCAGTTAGACTTGTCCTATAGCATTTAAATTATGATAATTGTATCATCTGAATATTGGGTCTGCTGGCAAAAAGAAGTCTAAACATACATTTAATCACAGTCTTGTGTACACATTTTACCCAATAGTATTTTCCAGTGAAATGCAGCTCATTTTCTTGGGTCAGTATAATTATAGGAAAACTCTTTGCCCAGTGTGGGCATGTACTGAATTGAGATTTTGTGCTGCCATTGTAACACATGCATTTTAATTATTATTGTAGAATTTGTTGCCAAGTTGGCCTCAGACCTCTTGTGCTGCTGAGGTTAATATCCTGAGGATGATGAATATTGTCAAATATCTTTCTATTGATACTACTATTCAATGATACTACATTACATAATTTAATGGTAGAATTATGTCCTGTAGTATCATAGAATAGTGGTATCACTGTTCTTGTGTGGCTGTTGATGTTTGAGACAGTGTTTGCACTTGTTAATAACCCAATTCATACTTCATGTATTTTGTATTCACACTGTCAGCTCTACCTAATGGGCTTTGCCATTAGTCAAGTTAACATTGTGGTGTTAAAACCAACATGATATGAATTAATCTCTTTATCTTATCTACTTTGTGTGTGTGTGTGTTTCACTTTTCGTTGTGATGCAGCTTTGAATTTATGTATTTTCTTTTATACATGCTGCGCAATCTTTGAAAGTTGAAATCCATGTGTGTACTATTAAAATGTGCTGTGTTTATTTAACTTTCTACAGAGAACTGTTGTTCTGTATATTAACCATGATTATCATCAAAGAAGCTTAAGTGACCCCTAAATCCAGACCAAGTCATCACCAAGACCAGAGTGCATCCAGACCGAGACCAGACCATTGGTGTTTTTCCATTAATGGTACCTGCTCCACTCGACTCGACCGTCCACCTTTTTCCATTTTAGTTGGTACCGCCGTGGCTAGTTGTCATAGCAGGAAACTATGTAACACACACACACACACACACACACACACACACACACACAGAGAGAGAACATTGAAGGTGAGTTGCTTTGATTCTTGGCATGAGACTGTTGCCACAGCCAGAATTTAGTTTCAAAAGAAGCTGGAGGCAGAAAAAAACAGCTGGCTAAATTACTTAAAAACGGCAGGTTTGTTCAGG
>NC_048422.1:10854627-10857022 GCF_013103735.1 Etheostoma cragini
CCCCCCCCCCCCCCCCCCAGTCTGTTGCTTGCAATGATGATTCAGTGAATAGTGACAATTCTCTCCTACCACTCAGTAGTCTGCAGGGTTTTTTTACGTCACCTTTTGGTATCGCCTCAGCTTGCTTGGAACCTCGTCAGAGGTGGTACTAAAAAAAGTACCTGTTAGCTGGTACCAGGGACTTCTTATCATAATGGAAAACCAAAAAAGGCGAGTAGAGTCGAGACGAGTAGAGTATGGACTGTCCTGAGTTGAAAGATAGCCTACTTTGCATTTGAAGCAGGGCATTTTATATCCATTCACCTTAATGATGTTTTCACATAATCCAGATAATTCAAAGCCAATTTAGTGATATCCCTGCATCCAAAACCTTCAAATAGGTGTCTCGAGAACAAGACCGATCTCCAGTATACTACAACACTGCAAAGGGGCATCAAAAACAGATTCAGCAACAAACAGTACACATTAAAATGGATCAGGTCAAAAGGCATGTTGCCATGCAGTGCAATGACCAACCAGTGTGAGGAGTCACTGCAGCTGCAAGGATCTGAACCAGCACCGGCTCGCCGCCCACAACCGACCAAATTTATCTCTGGGCCTCTGTTCACCCAAAGGAAATGAGGATTTACAAGCAAAATCTGGAATGGATATAATATCTTAAATTTGGCTTTAAGGTGTGGAGACTGTTCCAAAGATTAGAGGCTCAAACTGTAAATATGCTATTAACAGTAGCCTATGTATAATGTGATGTAATGTGCAATGACACAGCTTCGCTCTGCACATAAAGACGCAGCAGCTGCAGATGATTTTGCTGGCAAATACCCAGGCTTCAACTAGTTCTTCAACGCCGGACACTCATTTCTCCAGTGACCTTTACCCAAACAGTAGTTACAGACATGATTGGGGTCCAGCTTTCCCTGGAAACCCTTGTCTGCTTTATCTGAACACTTTTCTGTCCGTTCGGACAAACTCTTGTTAGAGTGGGCAGCATCTCCACGACCATGGTTCTCCCCCAAAAAAATCTTTATGGGTCAAGACTTCCAATTTAGCAGCATCAGTAACCTTGCTTACTTTCTGTTTATGTGAGTTACAACACTGTCAGGCAGGAGTTTTTTCAAACTGTTCCTGTAGTTTTTGCAAATCCTCCAAGGTTTACCAGATTCCGAGTACTAAAAGTCCCAGACAAACCCCCATTTGTTACCATCTGGCTCAAGTCTGGCAACAAAAGTGAGGTCACACACATATATATTTTAGTCATAAGTACTTTATTTATCTGAATAGAATAATAATACAACTTAACTCAACTAAAGCGCAATGGTGGGGTGTGTAAATGTAGTGTATAAGACATCAGTTGTGTTTGCCATGTGTGGATGGGTGAATATACTGTATGGTGTAACGTGTGTTGTATGGGCAGCGTCCTTTATGCCTTCTGTAAGCCGCGCCTAGTTGGCCAGTTGCAGACAACTCTCCCAGTTCCTCCTACCTGCCCACTCCCAGTACCTGAAAACAATGGGGCAGAACACAACAGGCAGGCAGATTGGGAGGGGTTGTCACAAAATACTAATATTCTCTGTCTTAAAGTAACCGTCATGAGCTCTAAAGGATCTCTTTATGGGTGATTGTGCAGCAAAAATAATTGTTTTTTGAAATTGTCTATTTCTAATGATTGCATTTCGCTAAATTTCATTTAGATGATGCTTTTATACAAAGTGACTTCCAATAAGAAAAAGAATCACGTAGAAAAAGTTGTACACTATCTTCAAATGGGCCAAATCCTTTTATAGAATAAATAAGATTTGTCAGCAATTGACTTACAATTTTCTTGTCACACCTCTGAGTGGAACAAATGTCTGTAAAACAATAAATGAGCATCATACTCAGAATACAACACAATCCAGCATAGTGCACATGCATACTGTACACCCTGGTAGAGTTTCTTGTGCATGTTGTGAAAATCCCTCCCTTCAGGCCATGTCATTCCCACAGTTTGACACACCGCTGATCACCTGGCGTTAAAGTTCATACATAACTCATCAAATCAGGTCTTCCCAGCATGCATTGGACAGAATGCAGAGAAACAATCGGAGAGGTCAATGGTCCATTGTAAGTTGAGATAAATACAAGTCCAGCATTTGTCAAACTGAGAATGTTTGAATTTGGAAAAACTACTTTAACTTTTCAAATTCATTTAAAGTGCTTCTAAATCAAGGAATGAATGAATGATAAATGCCACACAGTGAAAGACCAAATCAGTATTTAACAACCAAGGACTGTTGTTGCAACTGCTAAAAATCCATCCATCCATCTTCGACCCTTTTCCGGTATCAGGTCGCGGGGGCAGCAGCTCCAGCAGGGGACCCCAAACTTCCCTTTCCCGAGCCACATCAACCAGCTC
>NC_048422.1:10857122-10873013 GCF_013103735.1 Etheostoma cragini
AAGACCCCAAGGTACTTAAACTCCTTCACTTGGGGTAAGGACTCACCCCCTACCCGAAGAAAGCACTCCATCGGTTTCGTGCTGAGAACCATGGCCTCAGATTTTGAGGTGCTGATCCTCATCCCAGCCGCTTCACACTCGGCAGCGAACCGATCCAGTGAGTGCTGAAGGTCACAGGCCGATGATGCCATCAGGACCACATCATCTGCAAAAAGCAGCGATGCAATCCTGAGCCCACCAAACTGCAACTGCTAAAAATCTGTTATGTATTTGTATGACTTACAGTATGCAGTACTTGTTTTTGTAGTCAGTTAAAACGGCTCTATTCAGACAGAAAAATCTAAATTACGCATGACTAGAGAAGTGCCACTTCAGTATGTGAAGTGCTGCACTCCTCTTAGGGCTTCATTTTAAAAGCCGCTCTAGTGCTGAATTCCCCCATAAGATTGTTTTACATATTACAGTGATGAGAGTGTGTGATTACAGTGAGTGTGAGTTCCCACAATAAGATTTGAGCTATTGAACTGCTGTAGCTGCTGTTCAACTATTACCATAATAATAAAGCATTGTCCTTATTACTCTCACCATCATAAAAGCTATTAGTTTGAGTATTTATCTCTCCAATTATAGCCTTGTCCCCTGCAAATACCAGGGTATTTATCAAAGTCCTACGTGAGGGTCATTTTTAATGCCTTCCTTTGGGAATCAATAAACTTTATGTTACATTTTATAAGGGGAAAACCTGTTGAGGTTTTGCATGAAATTTAAACATTGACGCTTTTATTAATAACTGTTCCTGTTCCAAAGCGTACACCGAATTGAAACCAGAATCAAAGTTTGAAGCAATTTGTTTGGAAAAATATAGATTTTAGTTTTGCTTTTTTTGGATTACCTTAATTAATTAAGTAAAAAAAAAAGGAAAAGGAAAAGTTCATTATTTTCAGACTTACTCTTATTTCACTTTCTTTGCAAAACAATTAGATAAGAATATCAGTACCGGTGTCATATCTGTCCGTTACTATACAAAGCCGGAGCAAGAAGATGGGTAGTTTAACTATGCATAAAGACTGGAAACAGAAGGAAACAGCTAGCCTGGTTCAAAAGTCGCAAAATCAACCTACCGCCACCTCTGAAAGTCAATGTATATTTTAAATCTGTGAAAAAAAACATGCAGGTTTAAAAATAGATAAATTGCAACATTAAACATAACAATTTTATTGAGTCTTGTTATCACCGTGAAGTTTCCATGGTTACTTTACTTAGATCCCTCTCCTCTACCCCTTCCTCTTCCTGTTACTGCACTTGAATATATACAATGCCAATTGCACAAGTACATTTACAATCCATAATACTGCAACTTACATTTTTTTCACTAACGCTTTTGAACTGATAGAACAAAGGAAAATGGTACTTAGTGAGTGTTAGAATTGCTGGTAGGTGAATTTTGTGACCTTTGGACAGAACCATTTTGCCCCTGTTTCCAGTCTTATGCTATGCTATACTATGCTATGCTATGCTATGCTATGCATCTCCTTGCTCGATCTTCATGTTGGACAGATTTGAGAGGGGTCCTTTTTTCTAATTTAACTCCTGGCAAGGAAGCCTATAACATATTTCCTTAATTGTTACACTACTTCTACTTCCATAAAAACCCAAAGATTACTTACACAAAAGTTCCAAGACATGTGCGATTACAAACAAAGTAAGACAAATAATCATCCAGCATGTAAACATAAGAAAGGAAGAAATATATGAGGTGTGTTTCTACGAGAAACAACGCTTGAGTCCACAGAACACGTTTCTCTCCTTGTCCTCTAAAGACAGTGTGTGATACTGTCAGCGTTACAGCGGTCGGAGCAGCGAGGAGAGCCCCACACCTGCTCCCACCTTGTTACAGTGACTGCTCTAATAGAAAACGTGCTCTGTGTTAGGAACCTGCATGTCTCATCGGCAGGACATCAGTGTGAGCTATCAGTAAGGGCCATCAATGATTTAGATCAACAGCACTCTTCTCTCTCCTTAACAGGATCCGCAGGTGTGCTGACACTCATTTATCACCCTAACATTATCAATTCTCCTCCACTTCCGCACAATGCTACTACAAGCAACAATCCTTCACTCGCTCTTTCTGCTTTCCCAACAATCTTTTTAACACCATTATTTATACTCACACAAATTTCACCACTGATCCTTTTGTTTTTATTCGCCACACACAGCTAATGTACGTGCAGCCATTAGCTGTAAGCTAGCTAGCAGCAGACTCACTGATTGCGTCTCTGGGGGTGTGTTCGGCTCGGCTTCTGACTGAACTTTGTTTATAAAGTTGATTGATAAATGTTCATAAATATGTGCATATCTTTCATTAAAGTTGAAACATTTTGAACACAGACAATATTTTTGTAAATTTGCACCATCTCGTTTACATTTGCATCTAATCACATCTTTCCATTGACTGACTCCCTTAAAATTTGCTCTGCATTCTGTCTGGAAACATTGTAAGTAATTTTTTTCTTTAAAGTTCCCCTTTTATGCCAATTTTCAGATTCATACTTGTATTTTGAGTTTGTCTGAGAATATGTGTCCATGCTCTAATGTTCAAAGAACGTAACACAGGCTTTTCCGTTTCTCTGTGAATTGAGTGTTTGAATACTTTCACAATATTGATAAAGCACTTTGACCTACTTTATATGAAAAAAATCACATGGAAATGTCACTTTCCTGCTTTGGTGTAAGCCACAGTAATGTTTGGGATGTTTCCAGATTGCATTATAGTGAGAACACACAAAATTAACCATATATATGGAGAGCATAACTTTCTTAAATTGGTTGTGAACTTTGTGCAATGCATTTTTATTGAGGTAATGAAGTTTTCTTTCCTATTTCCCTTTCAAAACAGCACAAGAAGTAAACCTAAGGCACCCCAGCTCTGAGTCAGCGAAATAGCTCACTAGCTTCTGCATGGCACCCAGGATAAGTAGGAGGTGGGGTTTCAGCTTGACTTCCTGTACAGCAGGGCCGGATTTGTGTCTGAAATTGGAGATTGTTGCCTTCTCAACCTTTGCCTTTTCTTATACAACAGGCTTAAAGTTTTTTTTGTCATACCTTGACAGTTTTGACTGCTGACTCTGCAGTCATCTTCAGAAGCGTCACGTGATGTGGTGTGTGATGCGGGAGCCTGATGGTCCCACAGACAGCAGGGAGAGTTTCTGTAGCACTGCGTCCCAGGTATGGGGTTTACAGTTCTGGGGGCTTTTGGATCTCCACTGCCTCAGCAATCCAGCGATAGTTTTTGTTGCTTTTTGTTCAGATGATCTTGGCCTCCTTTAAGTTCATGATGTGATTTTCCCTTTTGCAGTGGTCTGAGATGGCTGATATCAGATTCTCCCGCTCCAACTTATCTTTAATTGTATGGGTACGCCGCTCTAGATGTTTCCTTCTGACACTCTTTTTTTTGTGTTAATTCTTGCGTCTACTAAAGGGTCTGCCTGTTCCCATGAAATGTGTTTATTGTATGACAGGCATGGGGTCTCATATGTCACATTACATTTTTTCTCCAGGTCAGTCTGGTTCTTAGGATGTACAAGAACCTGAAGCATTTTTTGTGTGGTTTTATGGGTGTGTTTATGTGGTGTTTGCTCATCACCCTGATGTATGGTAGTGTGACCCGGCCTCGGCCATCTCTCTTCTCCATCTTGTCTTCTTTATTCCTTCTTACTTTTTGTTGGTTTTGAACTCCCTTTATTCATTGTTTATGGCCCTACCTGTATTGGGAGTGTGTGAGCGCATTTTTTTATGTGCTCTTCTCTGCCCTTTTTATCTGTTATGAAACTGTATATATATATAGTGTTTGGACCACTGATAGTTTGTGTTGCAGGGTGTTCTGATGACCAGAGTAAGTACTGATCTGTGTGTGAGGGTTTTCTGTATACTTTTATTTTTACACTGCCATCGTCACCGTGTTGAACTTTCATGTCGAGGAATGCAATGGTTCGTCTGTCTCCTCTTCATGTATGAACTTTATTTTATCTGTATTGTCAGTTGAGTTTAGGTGATCCACCAGCTCCTGAGTGTGGCCGACCTTTACCTTCTCCAATGTGTCGTTCACTTATCTCTTCCAAAGTGTCAACCTAAACTTTCCTGGACTGTGGGTGTTTTGCTTTGAATTCCAGATCTCCCATGATGGCCTACAGTGGGTCGCCCATAGCACCTCCCTCTTTTTGTTTGTAGATGTTCCCCTTGAATTGAAAATATGTGGAGTTGGATACAAAAGTGAGCAGATGAGTTATGTAATCTACAGTTAAGTTTGTGCATTTATTCAACGTTTTGTCTGGTTGTAAACAGTCCTGTACTGTGTTAAGTGTGATCAATGGGGGTTTTTGTGTAATACTAAGTCATGAGAGATAAACATTTTGTCCTTTTCCATTTTAATGTTGTTTAGTTCCTTTGCCATCTGTTTTGAGTTCATGCAATGTTGCTTTGTAAGGCCCAGCAGAGTTTTTATTAGCTCTACTAGAGCTTTGGATAGATTTTGGTGACTGAGCCTATTCTATCTATAACTGGGCAAAGTGGGTTGTCTGGTTTGTGAAGATGACGGCAGAGTCAGCAGTCAAAACTGTCAAGGTATGACAAAAAACTGTAAGCCTGTCGTTTGAGAAAAAATGTCACTTATAAAAGAACGTTATATTAGTTATACAGTCCAACTGTAGTTCTCTGAACACAGGTGGACATCTTCCACCAACTTCCCTGCTAACGCGTTAATTATGGTACTGCAGAGCTTTCCAAGTAGCCTACGTGAGTGGCCTGAAATTTATGTTTTTGTTGAAGTGTGCGTCAATCTCTTTAAATGGCCTATGACTTGATAGTCTTTGGATGTATTTATATAGACCTTAGTGGTCCCCTAATACCATATCTGGAGTCTCTTTCCCAAAATATAGCCTTGGTGCAGAATAACCATAGCCACTACATACTAAAGCCACTACAGCCAGTCCCACAGAAGGCTGTGGGTGTGGCCGGGACCAACCACCAATGTGTTTGTGAGTGTTTGGTAGAGTGATTGGGAGAGTGACAGTGATTAGCTTTGGAGCAAGTGCCGACTCTAGAGTCATAGTGAGAGAAACAAGGTGTCTCTCCTGTGCTTTCTGGTCCCGTTGGCAAATAGCAGGACAATTAACCCTCTCCTTGATTTCATGTTGTTAATGGAGAAGGACAAACAGGAAATGAGTAGGGGGAAATGCAACGCTAACAAGTCAGTGATGTGCGACGCCGCAGCGTCTAGTTACATTTTTCGAGAGATGCACATTAGGCTACAGCGTAGGATCTGGCGAAGGGTCCGACACAGGGTCTGTGCCTCCACGTACCTACATACATAGCCACAGTGTAGATTTAACGCAGAAGCATGCATCACACTCAAAGCTCATTGGCTGAGCATGTGCAGAGATGAAGAGATGAATGGCCAAGCCTCAAGAGGCCTGGAGGAGGGTGGTCATAATGTCAAAATATGCGCCTACATTATTTTGCTTTCATGACATGCATATTGATCACAGAATGCATTTCCATTTGTTGTTAGTAGCAATAGTATGATTACATGCTTGATTAAATCTGTGGCTACAGCCCATTTGCAGCCCAGTGTAATGAAATCTGACATCCTGGCTGAGAGAGAGCTGGTGCATGCAGACACTACCGCTGTAAAACGAAAAGATGAATGTCTGAAGTTTAATAGCTACTTTTTCCTTACTCTCTTTTCCCTTGAGTCTGAATGAACGTCAGCAGGAATGGGGTACTTAAAGGAGCGAGGTCAGGAGGTTGTATAGATCTACAAGCTGCAGATATGCATCTCTCATCTTCCCTTGCTAATATCAGAGCAGAGTGTAATTCCGATTGGTGCTTGTGCCTAAAAGATCTGTGATAGTGATTTCAACCTCCCACACAAACAAATAGCATACCACTAGTCATTTCAATCGTATCTAGCATGAGACTAGTGTCTTAAGGAGATTGCCCTTTGATTTTCCATTACAGAAACTTAGAATGACCTGCAACCCAATACTTTTGATGAACTTTTAAAAACTTGTTATGCTTATATTTACAAACTGGGACATTTCACATCTATGACAGAAGGGTGGTTCTACTTGGCATGAAGTGTGTCAAATCACTTTCTTTATGTCTTTTATTTTGCCAATCTACCTCTTTCCTTTTTTCCATTTCACCTAAATGCATCATTCTTTGATACACTTTTTCATTCTTTGCAGCCAATTTTAGCTCCTTCTTTCCCCCAAATGCTTATTAGTATTACTTGAAAATTTACATGCCGGGTGGTCTATTAAGCTTCCATTCCTCAATGTTCACAATGCCAGCACAGGGAGTGCTAGTTAGTTAGCATTACCTCACTTCTATGTTGCTAGGACTCTGACAGATAACAAATTGCTGCACAATGGGATGCAGCAAAACAATGCATCATGGAAGCATTGGTCTAGTCACTCTGCCCTCTTTCTTCTTCTCAATATTCCCCATTCATCCGCTCTTTGCACATCCTGCTATTCAATCGGCCGTGTTATTCCCATAATTTGAATTTGTCAGTGTACGCCGTTTGCCTTTGAAAGCCTGCTGTGTCTCGCCTGCAAGACAATAAAAAACAATGATAA
Source organism: Etheostoma cragini (assembly GCF_013103735.1). Lineage (NCBI taxonomy): Eukaryota > Metazoa > Chordata > Actinopteri > Perciformes > Percidae > Etheostoma > Etheostoma cragini. The sequence continues at coordinate 10,863,761 of NC_048422.1, forward strand.
CTAGTGTTTATCAAGTAGAGCAGTTCACAGAATAGATCAATCCTGCCACATTTGCATACTCTATGTATGTGAGGCAGTACCTAGGTGCTACAAGGTCACACTATTCAACAACCAAAGGAGTTCTGCTGCCTTGAGAAGTACAAGTACTTCTCAGTAGATTGACAAGAATACTTGAAAAATAAAACTTGAAAAATGAAATTATCTAGGTGACATTGGTAGAAGAGGACCCACTTAAAAGAATCTTTACAGAAAAATGATATGAAGAATGTATTATTTTTATTATTATTATTATTATTATTAGCACAAAAACTAAATACATGGTTTCCCTAAAAGGCATGCTCATATAGCATAGTAGCTGGTACATGGTTTTTCACACCAAAGTGCTTTCTATCTTTCCATAGAACAGACAGAAGTAGGCCATGGAAACACCCTGAGGAGTCCAATTAAAGGCTCTAATATTAGCAAGTAACAGTAAAAACGGCGAGGTTAACACCAATTTAGTTATCTAGCTTAATTACCAGCCCGCAGCTTCCTGCAGAGCCCAGGTTTACACAGTGGCATGAGGAAAGACCTGTGATTCTATTAAGTCCATTATCTTCATATCCTGGCATAGAGTGCAGGAGATACAGATTTGGTCATATATTAACATTTTCAAAATAGTTAAATGACTGTCTTAAAGCGATTTTGTGATTGAGAGTGAAGGGGAAACAATGGGATACAATGACAAGAGAGTAATATAAATGTTAAATGGAGAGTTGGAATGTAAAAGAATGAGATATACTTCAAACATTGTTTTTAAGAGTGCCCATAAGGCATTGCCCATTACTTAAGTGGAGGAGTTTACAATGCCAAATGGTCTGGCATTGACAGTTTTGCAGGCTGTGTTAAAGGCTTGACTTGTCCTCTGGCAGTTTCGCAAATGCTGATATGGGGAAAGACAGCAGGAATCTCTGACTGTACTACATTGGTGGCCAGCTCCTTGCTACTGTATGTGTTCTTGTCCAAATCTGTGAGAGTTGGAGGAGTGACATCCATGAAGGATATTATACTGTTCTTAAATATATTAAAATGTATCAAGAAAGACTCTTTCTGGGTTTCAGTCATTGCCCCTTGATGTTGTTTTAATTAGTTTAGGTATATACACCGAAATAAACCTCCTACAATGTGACACAGTACTCTGTTTTGATGTTAATGAATGAATTAAGTACAGGCAGTACCAATGAGTATGAAAAATACAAACAATTAGTCAGCCCACACGCAACCAATTGGTTTCTGTCTTTGCTTTTCTGATGTGTGAGATAGAGTGATGTTATATTATTTGGCTGAATACAGATTAAAGACATTCAGTGGAAATACGCGTTTATCTCTTCTCGAAAACAAGATAATTGTACAATGAAATCTTGAACAGAGCTCATGAATATTAAACCTGCTGTACCCTGCTCCCATCTGAAGATTGGCTGATTGCTAACTAATTGAAAAAGGCTAGTGATTCACAATGTGGTAATCACAAGTTCAAATTTGCATGACATTGGCTTCGGTAACAAAGTATAAGAAAACGTGATGAAGATGACAACATTTATTAGTATTTACCACCTGAACTTAGCATGGCCCCATTCCCTTTAGAAAAACCCTACGTTTATTTTTAAGTCAGATTTCAAAGGATAGAGTAGTTCACTTGAAGTTTGGTATGTGCAGTTTAATTTTATTTTTCAGCTCAGGATCACAGCACTTTCTGAAATGCTGCAATCATCACATCTGGCACCAAGAACCACCCCATGTTCAAAGTTGTTTGACAAAAAAATACACAATGTGTGATACATAGTGTATTTTTTTGTCACATCCAAAGATACAGTGTCATGCATTCTCAGTTGCACAGTATTGTCGAGCTATGTTCTAGTTCTTGCTTCTGTTTTGAAACTGAGACAAAATTCTGTAATTACAGCCTGCTGTTACCTGAGACTTAAAATGTGTCTATTCAGCCTGTTCTCATGAACCGTTTGTTCACAAAACTACGAAAAGGTAACCACTTTAATTTGTAAGCATTCCATTTTTTTTTCCGCAGGATTTCTTACTTTGAATAAGAACGTTGTTGGCCGCTGCAGGACTTTCAAGCCAGACAGCGGAGTTTGCTTCCTGGGAAAAAACTAAAGTCTTTCACCCAGGAAATACTTGTTCCTTGGGAACATAACAGATACGTATTACACCCCATCCATAGAATAAAACTAATACAAAGAGTCAATGTGTGACACAACAAAGAGACAATTTACACCCAATTCCCAACCCCCACCCTCCCCTACAAAGAGATATCATTGAGACAAAATAAAATAGGGTAACATGGGTTTTGATACAGGTATACGTGGTAGTGGTAGTCTATAGGCTGTGTATGCCTTTACATATACACACTAACATACAGGACATGACTACTTAAATGCTCACAAAGACAAACAAATGAATAATAAAAAAAAAATAATTAAAAATTAATAAAAAAGTTAAATAAAATCAGGAAAGAATGTAAAAGCAACAACAACAACAAAAAGCAAAAACAAACAAACAAAACAGCTATTGTGCTACAAGCTACTGCTTATGGGTGTGTGTGTATGGGGGGGGTGGGGGGTATAGTTAGTTGCCCAGACATTAGGGTCCATGTCCATATGGAGAGACATCTATCATGATCTTGGAAGGGTTGCCAAATTTGATGGAATTTCCATTCTGAGAAGGGAAGAGAATATTTGATTTTCTCTAATCTCATAAAATGAAGCACATCCTTTATCCATTGACAGCGAGAGGGGGGGGCAGGAGCTTTTCCACCGCAAGAGAATGGCAAGTCTTGCTAGCAGTGTGAGAAAGGCAGCAAGATCAACAAAATAGGGCGGCGGCGTGAGGCCAATGGGTAGGACACCAAACAGGGCCAGCAAAGGTGGGGGGTGAATGTTGGCAGATGTGACGGCTGAGAGGGAGTCAAAAACGCTTAACCAGAAAGGAGCAAGAGCGGGGCAAGACCAGAACATGTGGCGGAGATTGGCTAGGCCTTGGTGACATTTGTCACAGTTTGGATTGATATCACGGTAGATACGGGCAAACCTACTTTTACACCAGTGAACTCTATGAACCACTTTGCACTGTAACACTCCATGGCGAGCACAGACGGACTGACTCGACTGAGGGTGTATTCCCAGGCATCAGGAACTATGTCCTCACCAAGCTCTGCAGACCAAGCATCGTGTAAAGCATCAGAGGTTGTTGTCTGACTTTTGAGAAGAGTATTGTGCAGTATTGAAATCGAACATTTGAAACTCGGGTCAACACCAAGTATGTTATCAATTGAGAGTAGGGGAAGGGAGGGACGGGAAGCCAGGAAAATGATTGCAAACAAAACCCCTGACTTGCAGATATCTAAAGAAGTGGGTGGGTTTTAGGCTGAAAACCTGAGCAAGTTGGTCAAAGGAAGCGAATATGCCACTGATGTAAAGCAGTTTTATTGACATTATCCATAGTTCTTTCCAAAAAAAGCCTGGTCAATAACTGATGGAGTGAACAGAGGGTTAGAATGTACTGGGGCCCAACAGTGGAGCAAAAAGTTGGGTAGAGCTTGGCTGCCCAACAGTTTGGGTTTTAGCAGAATTTCTGGGTTGCTTTTATTCCAAATAAATTGTGAGATTAATCTATCAAGAGAGTGGATTGTGGTTTAGGGAGGAAAATAGGTAGGCACAGCAAAAGACACAGGAACTTGGGCAGTACATTTATTTGAATACAATTTATTTGGCCAGCGAGAGACAGAGGCAAGAGTGACCACTGATGGATGTCTTGGGACAGCCCGGCTAATAGAGGGGAGAAGTTACACTTAAATAATTCTGAAGAGGTTTTTGTAACACAAACACCCAGTGTTTGTGTTACAAAGTTACAAAGTGCTCCAGGGAAGTTCAAAATGGTAGCTTTGAGAGGGGATCGGCTGTGGCTGTTAAATAAACTGGTACAAGTCTGCTTTTATGCAGATTAAATTTATAACCTGAGATATGCCCAAAGTCCTTCAACACAGCTAGTACAAGGGGAACAGATTTGTCTGAGCAGCAAAGACAGACCAAGAGTTCATCAGCGTACAGTGATATCTAATGTTCTATGCCACCTCTTGAGATGCCCTGCATCTGACTGGACCTGAGGGCCACGCTAGTGGTTCAATGGCAATAGCAAACTGTAATGGAGAGAGTGGGCAGCCCTGTCGGGTACCACATTCAAGGGAGGAATAGTCAGAGTAGTCATTATTTGTGCAAACACAGGCAAGAGGGGATGTATACAAAAGCTTAATCCATGATACAAATGTATTGCCGAAGCATTTCGATGTGTAAAACAGGTAAGGCCACTTCACACGATCAAATGCCTTTTTAGCATCCATTAAGGTTGACCAGTTGGGGTTGTGAGAGGTTGTGGGTGAATACAGAATATCAAAAAAACATCTGACATTGTGAACAAAATATCTGTTCTTTACAAATCCTGTTTGGTCTGCAGCAATGATATTTGCAAGGACACACTCTCTATACATCTAGCCAGCATTTTAGCCAGAACTTTGACATCTGCACAGAGCAGTGAGATAGGGCTATAATTATTACAGGACAGAGGGTCTTTATCCTTTTTCAGTATATGAGAGATAGTTGGCTGACGCAAAGTGAGAGGGAGTGTGCCACTTTGCAGCGATTAATTGAACATGTTAAGTAGCAGTGGGGACAATGTATCTGCAAACGTTTTAAAAGATTTGGCAAGGAAAACATCAGGGCCAAGGCATTTCCCATTCTGCATAAGCAGCACCCTTAAGTTTATTTATTGTAAATGGTGTGTCCAGACTAGATGCCATTTCAGAGTTGATAGAAGGAAAGTCCAAGGAACTAAAAAAGTGTTTATATTGTGTTTCGCTATTCGGGCACTGAGAGGAATATAATAAAGCCTAAAACTTTCTGAACTGGTTATTAATGGTTTGGGGGTTAATAGTTGTTCCAATATCTGTGTTAATCTGGTTAACGTGCCTTGATGAGGAGAACTGACAAATTTTGTGAGCAAGCAATTTACTCGGTTTATCTCTAAACTCATAATAATTATGACACGTTTTTTAAAAGGGACTCTGCCATTTCATTGGAGACCAAAATGTCATACTCTGCCTTCTTTGTGAGTAGTTCTTTGAAAAACACCGCATCAGGTGCGTCGACACAGTTTGCCTGAAGCTCTGCTGTATCCTTGGAGAAAGAGACTTTCTTCTCCCTAGTAATCTTTGACTGATAGGCAGAGTAAGATATTATTTCACCTCTTAAGAAAGCTTTACATGACTCCCATATAGCTGCTGCAGATACATCTGAATTGACACTAGTATGTATGAAAAGATCAATATGACTGTTAATTGTGCTAATAAAATTGGTGTGAGAAAGTAACCGCAAATTAAAGTGCCACGGAGTGCGGGAAAGAGACCTGCCTGGGAATGAAACATCGATGACCACAGTTGCATGGTCTGAAATTACAATGGGATTGTTGGAACACAACGCGACAGAGGAGAGGTGTTTATTATCAATGAGAAAGAAATCTATTCGTGAGAATGTGCCATGGACAGGAGAGAAGAATGAGAACTACTAGGTTCTAGGGAAAAGTGCCAGGCGTCTGAGACGGCATACTGTTCCATGAATAGCTGGATAGCCTTAGATGATTTAGATGGAACACAGGGTCTCTTAGTTGAACGATCAAGCGAGAGGTCAAGACAGAAGTTGAAGTCACCTCCAAGGATGAGCTGGTGAGAGTTTAGGTCAGGAAGAGAAAAACAAAAGTGTCTTAAAAAAATTCTCATTGTCCCAATTTTGCCTGTACACATTTGCCAACACCAGGTTGTTAGCTGCAATTCTACCCGTAACAATCCCAAAATGCCCATTAGGGTCTGAGATGACAGCGGTTACTGGGAAGGGGATTGATTTATGAATCCGAATTGCCGCCCTGCATGCTTTGCTTGCAAAGGAGGAGTGAAATGTTGGCCCACCCAACCTCTGTGAAGTTTAGCGTGATCTAATGGCAAAAGGTAAGTCTCTTGTAAAAAGGCTATTTTAGTGTTAAGGATTTTAAGATGGTTAATCACACTGTTGCGCTTGACAAGAGAGTTGAAGCCTTTAACATTCCAACTGGTAAATCGAACAGCACCACTTGGTGCAGAGGAGGAGACTGTACTAGTCATCATGGGATGGGATTGACTGTGTGGGTGGAGATGTTGCCTTTATGTACTATCCCCGCACATCCCCGCTCACAACCCAGTGCAGGAGAGAGGATCTCCTGTCTGGGTCTAACATTGTGGATCAAAGCAGTAGCACAAAAATAATAGAAAGATACACTAACAAATTGCACAATAAAAGAAAACTAAGAAAACAGTGACAATAACACACAACTCCCCCCCCCCCCCCCCCCCCCCCCCCCCCCCCCCCCCCCCCCCCCCCCCCTCACGCAACCCACCACCCCACCCCAAACCCCGTTGCTGCTGCAAGGAACAGCAGCAGCATGAAACTCACTGAATCACTGATCAGCATAATTTGTTACTTGTTAAAATCTTAATCCCAAAACTTAATAAACGTCTAGGGGAAATACAATTAAACAGTAGAACACAAATGTCTTACAATAGGCCTCTGCAGATAACGTTTCGGAAGGTGTCTGCATACAGACCCGAATTGGTAGCATTACCTGAAGCTGGACCGAGTGTTAGCGCTTAACTAACGTTATAATGTCAGAGAACAGGACTAAACTGGAGGGAGAACACCTCGCCTTCGCACATATTAAAGGCATTAACGGTCACGTTCAGTTTGCATAAATTTGTGTATAAGTTCACTGGCTTGCATTTTTGGGTTTAAGTTCTGTACAAACTTGTTAGCCTCCGAAGCAGACTGAGTTAGTACCCGCTCTTTTAAAGTTCCGACATGGAGTGTTTATACTCTGCTCGTTGCTTTACCACGTCGGGGCTGTTGTCTTTGTAGAGTCGAATCTTGTGTTCCTTGTGTTCTTGTGGACTGAATTAACCATAATGTCCAATGAAACTACCTGCAGCGCGTAATGCTTTGTACCCGGAAAAAGTCCCCTAAGTTTGGGTAACTATCGCTGATACAACGGAGGTCTGTGGCCAGCATCACAAAGCTATGTAGCAGCTTAAAAATAGCAACTGCCGCTCGGCGTCGTGGAGCTCGTGGCCAGCCGGCGTCACGTGACCAGCCGGCAGTCTCCCAATTTTGTAAGATATTAAACAGTTTGGTGTGTACACTTTTTTGTAAGATATTACATGGACCCCTTAAAGAGAATGCATTGGTCTATTCTTTGTTCGTTAACTTAAAGTCACTTCCTTTATTTTAAAGCATTATATATTACTGCTAACATTGAAAATCAGATTACATAATTTTCTTAAGTTCATCTGTCAGCAGTGGGGTCCACAAAGGTTGTCATGATTGATACAAAAACCATTATACAGTCTGTCAATCTGGGCTCTCAGAAAGCCACTTCATGAATAAATTAAAATCATGTTTAACCTTGTCCCTAATTATTTATTGATAAGAAAACGTAGCACATGAATAGAAAAGGCATACTCATTGGCAATACAAGGCACTCTTCCAACAACAGTGGCCCATGACATTGATACTATTGTCTATTCAGAAATCTGTCAGTCTGGTGTAAGAGATTCATCTCATGAACACAAAAATAACCTGCCTTAACCTTTTCCCTGAATACATTTTCAAATGAACATAGTTCAGATAAATGTGCCCTGCTCTGGGCTTTCTAAAATATTCCATTTCCTCTTTTGATTTCTCCCTTAAATTAACATTAATGGAATCATCAGAGTGCAAGTAAACAGAGTGCAGCGTCTCTGCGCTGCTTGAGTGCACGCGGCTCTGTTCTCAGTCTTTCTGCAGTTTTTCCATCAACTTAGTGACCAGGGTGTTTTTAAGCTTTAAACAACAAACTTCATTTGATTAGTCTTTATGATTTTTGGTTTTTGACACCGGGAGCACTGGCCAACCATCCACTCAGCTTTTCATTTTGAAATTCTTGATAAATAAATAGTTATTCTTCAACCCATCCTCACCCCCAAGTCCAGATTATAAATATTGTTTGTTCATGTGTATGTGTTCAATGGATGTGACTGTTCGTTTCAGGCTGCTCATGGGGATGAATGAAGAGAAAAGACGAATTAATATCTTTAGTCAACTATAGCGAGAAAAATCATCCTGGAGCCTACAGACTGCTTTGTGGATTCAGTGGTTCAATGGCATCAACCACATCCACAGCTTCCTTTGAAGATCTTCAAATTCAGATCCTTTTTACCTTTTTATTATGTTTCCGTTGTCGGAGTGGCTTTAGCAGTTTAGAAGTCTATACTTTAGGGCATTTAGAGACTTGTCCCTAAGCTTCTCCAGCATTGTTGTTGTACTTTTTAGAACTAAAAGGCACTTTTCAAGGCGATTTCAGAGTAAGTTCTTCTTTCTGTTCGAGGGACTCTGGGTCCTCCATCCTTACACCATAGAGATAGAGCATGGTCCCAGACATTCCCTAGATGTAGAGCTTAGCACTCAAGCCAGAAATAATGTCCCTAAAAGTCCTAAAGTGCCTTGCTGTGGCGGCTGTGGCTCAATGGTAGATCGGTCGTCTGCCAATTGGAACCCCGAGTGTAAATGTTTATCTGATGAGCAGGTGGCACCTTGTACGACAGCCTCAACCACAGTGTATGAATGCGTGTGAATGGTGAATGGTTCCTGTACTATGTAAAAGCGCTTTGAGTAGTCATTAAGACTAGAAAAGCGAAGAACAGTCTACAAGAACAGTCCATTTACGTTTACATTACAAATCTCTGTTCTGCTGTCATGTGCCATTGAGTGTTCAATACCTTGCCACTTTACTGCAATTTCTTAATAGATGCAGTGTCCAGCACAGATGCCCTATAAAAGTGACTATTGGGGTCTTGGTTTCTTCTTGTCAACACTCTTTTTGTATTGTCTGAGCCAGACAGCCCTCCTTTTTAAACACTTCATCATTTCAAAATCCACACTGCTCCTGACAAACTTTTACACTTTAGCAGTGTCTTTCTTTTCTTTGTTTGGGATGATCTCTGCCTTAAGTCAGAGGGCTACAAAGAATCCCATGCACTGCAAGACATGTTTAGCTCTGAAATTCAAATTTTATTAACTTATAAAGCTTTTTATGATGGATTTTAAGCGCGGAATGGTGGAAAATAAGGCTTTGTTGACTGAGTCTGCTA